>NC_041002.1:5957730-6268961 GCF_004193775.1 Glycine soja | reverse complement strand
TGTTCCTATGACAGGATAATTTTCAGGTTTTTCTACTAGTTTCCACACATTATTTCTTTCAAATTGATTCAGTTCTTCTTGCATGGCAATTATCCAGTTATCATCTACTATGGCTTCTTTTATATTTTTAGGTTCAATCATAGATACAAAAGCCATATTATTGCATAAATCTTTAAGAGAATGTCTAGTTGTTACCCCTTTTGATATATCACCAATAATGTTGTCGAGGGGATGATCTCTTGAGGCTTTCCATTCTCTTGGAAGTTCATTATTTCCTCTAGCCCCATTATCTTGAGAATCCTTATTGCTTCCTTCATCTTTTTCTTTAGAGTCATTTCCATGAATATGTGTATCTTCTAAGGAATCTGAAATATCATCTAAAAAATCCTTCCTTGGAAGAATGGCATTAGACTCATCAAAGGAAACATGTATAGACTCTTCAATTGTCATTGTTCTTTTATTATATATTCTATAAGCTTTACTATGCAGAGAATATCCAAGGAAAATACCTTCATCTGACTTAGCATAAAATTTTCCTAAGTTATCTTTTCCATTATTCAATACAAAACATTTACAACCAAAAATATGAAGATGTGAGATGTTTGGTTTTCTGCAAGATGTTTGGTTGAGGCCATATCTATTCTTGAAGTTTTTAAACTTTATACAAGAATCCTGCTCTGATACCACTTGTTGGACCTTGTGGCCTCAATAATCTTAAGAGGGATAGGCTTAGAATGCAGAAGAAGCAACAACAATCAATTTAACAATGTTCTTTAAACATGTAAGACACAATTGATTGAAAATAAATAAATAAGATAAGGGAAGAGAGAATGCAAACACAATTTTATACTGGTTCGGCCACTTCCCGTGCCTACATCCAGTACTCAAGCAACCCACTTGAGTTTTCCACTATCTTTGTAAAATCCACTACAAAGTCTGAACCACACAGGGACAACCCATCCCTTGTGTTCAGGAATCCTTTACAACAAGAGACTCACAGTCTCTTAACCAATCTCATTGAATAAGAAGAAAGGAAGAAGAATTCTCTTTTCAAGAGAAGAATATTACAATGAAGATCCATGGATGAACTCTTAATGGATTTGCAAGTGTTTGCCCAAGAGTTCTTAAGAGAGCATTTGACAATGAAGTTCTCTTGGAATCTCTCTCATTTTCTTTTGAGAGGATAAGACATTTTGGACCAGCAAAACTCTCTGCAATTTCGTCCCAAGTCACATATATATATAGGCCTTTGATGGCCATTCAAAATCCAAATGATAAGATGTGACTGTTGCCGATATTCCTTGAAAATCCTCTCTGGTAATCGATTACAGAATTAGTGTAATCGATTACATAGCTGTTTTTCTTGAACAGTTGTGACCCTTCATTTAAAATTTGAATTCCCAACGTTCAGAGTCTCTGGTAATCGATTACATATGATGTGTAATCAATTACACACTTTTAAACCATTGGTAATCAATTACATGTATTGGTAATCGATTACATGTGACTTGAATGACTTGAAACCTTTCATTGTGAGGCAAGGCTTGATCTTGAAGATATCTTGAATCAAGGCTTTGTTTGTTGAAACAATATTGTGTTAATCTTGAAGCAAAATGAGCCTTGTTTGATTCTTCTTTTGACATCATCAAAATCATGTATACATACATTCACAGGGTAAGGAGAAGGGTTGTTATTGGCTGAGTAAGGACATTGTTGGGTTGGTGGGAAACTTGACCGTATAGGAATGACAGTCACAGCATGGGTTTCTCCCTCATTCTCACCCTTTTCATTTGCCCCAGTTTTTGCATTTATCAAAGCAGGATAAACAGATTTGCCTCTTTTCAGACCCACTTTGATCCTTTTGCCGACGAAGACCAAATCCGCAAAGCTTGAAGGTGTGTAACCCCCCATTTTTCACAGTAAAACATTGGTAATGTGTCTACTATTATTGTGATCATCTCTTTCTCCGTCATTGGAGGTGCCACTTGAGCTGCCAGGTCTCTCCACCTTTGGGCGTATTCTTTGAAAGATTTGTGCCCCTTTTTGCACATGTTCTATAGTTGCATTCTATCCGGAGCCATATCAGAATTGTATTGATACTGCCCAACGAAGGCAACCATTAGGTCTTCCCAAGAATGGACTCGGGAAGGTTCCAAGTTAGTGTACCAGGTAACAGCTACCCCAGTAAGACTTTCTTGGAAGAAATGTATCAGCAGTTCCTCGTCTTTTGCGTATGCCCCCATCTTCCGACAATACATCTTTAGATGGTTCTTGGGGCAAGTAGTTCCCTTGTACTTGTCAAAGTTCGGCACCTTCAACTTGGGAGGGGTGATGATATTGGGTACTAGGAACAACTCTTCTAGGTTAGCAAAGGCATAATCTTCGCCTCCTTCAATGGCCCTGAGCCGTTCCTCTAGATGATCCAACTTTTCCCATTCCTTCCATAATAGGAGGGATTTTACCTACTGTGGAATGCAAGGGTTGTGGTTGGGGGCAAAATTGAGGGCCCTCCAGAGTGTTTTGTTGGAGTATACCACCAACTACTTGCCCTTCAGTGGCATATCCGAGGCAAGGCTCAAAGTTGGCTAGATTGTGGTAGGGAATTTCATGTGTCTCCCCCACGGTTTGAGAGACATGTGCATGATCAGTTTGGGCTTGTCCGCTCTCAATGAGTATGGGAGTGGAGTTATTGACATTCTCATTGGGAGTGTACGCCACATTGGGTGGCGTATAGTTGGGAGGCAAGCCATATGGTGGGAAGGCATGCTTGTTTTTCGCACTAAATAAGGGCCGCCCGTACCTCCCAACTCTTTGCCTTCCAGACTTACCATATCTGGGGTTGGATGATTTATTTGGTTGAGGCCATATGGGGGGGGGGGGGTCAGGTCCACCTCAGCAATGGTGCTAGTAACGGCTACTACAACTGCATTGGCTTCCATTATCTTCTTCATGCTCATCATGGCCTCCATCATTGTGGCCATTTGCTCTTTCATGGCCTCCATGTCGACCATCATATGTTTTTGCACCTCCTCTACTTCACCCATTACTCTAGCTCTAGCACGGGTTTGGTAAGGGCGTCGTAAAGCATGTTCTTTCCTTTTGATAACAATGATTAAGTTCATTTTTTTTCAAGGAAAGAATGCAATGAGCAATGCAACCTATGAAAAGCATGGATGTATGCGAATGATGCACAGCTGAAGTATTGCGAATTTTTACGCAAGACATGGGGTTGAATCAATTTAGATTTTCAACATGGTCCATGACATCTTTGTCAAGGTGAAACTAGAATTAACAAGGACATCAACAGTCCTAAATGTGTTTGGCAGTAGACGAAGCAGCGATGTAACCCGATCCCTCGTTTGCCCCAATTTTTGCAAGATGGTTACTTCCATACTTCAACTTGACTTGATGAACCTTTTTCGTAAAAGCATGAGCTTGGTTCAACCCCATAACCCAAGGAATGGCAATTTCAATTGCCAATAATTTGACAACATTTCACAGAGATGAATGACTCGAGCATACTTAAGCTATGCATGGCAAATGTAATTATGAAATTGAGATGCCCGAAGAAACATCTTTTCTTAGTTAACCATGCATTAGGTATCATGTTCAATCATTTTTTTTTTAAGTGAAATGGGTTTATGATCCCAACATGGTTGGCTCATGGTACCGAACATATGCAACTAAGAATGCAGTGTGAATTTTCATGCTTCCTTTTTTTGTTTTTGTTTTGCAGAGGAAAATGCAAGGATCATGCATGAGTAAACATGAAAATAAAAAGGTATGCAAAAAGCATGGTAGATGCAGATGCATGGTGATGAAATGACTTATGCAAAATGCAATGCATGAAATGATAAGTGACAAATGCAGGAACGATACGTCCATTACGATGCCATGGAGAGATGCTTATGCGATGCATGATATGAATGCATTTACGGACATGAGAGCCCGGAAAATCCTCTCTTCTTACTTGCACATTCGGGGGCGCAGTGCCCCATGTGTGTAGTTAAGAAGGTGATATGGACCTTCCGGCTTCCCGTGACAAAATACGAGACCAACATACAATGCGTGCATGACGACATGATGCAGACGCGCAAAAGCACAACACAAGGATGTACATAGTATGGCAATATCCACAAATAATCATACAACAAAGGTGTACATGACATTTAGGTTATATGCATGGCAGTGTTTAAAAGGAACACAGCGTTTTCGCTTCGTGCCCCTATTTTAGGGACCTAAATGGGAGGAACTAAAAGGCTTTTAGTGATAATTCCCAAGGTGGTCATACCTCTCTTGATGGTTTCTAGAGGTATCATCCCCTTCGAAAAAAACATATTGCGGCAGTAGGGACTACCAGCAACAATATGTTATCAAAGAGAAAAACTCTAGATGAGGGTTCACTGTTATCAAGCAAGTCGGAGACCCAGCATGACCACAGATTCACCTCCACTCCTTATGTTCCCATGGACCCGAGTATAGGGCCCCTTTTCAACTCACCATGTGTACAAATAGTGTTGGTGTTTGTGTGCATCAAATGAATAAATATCTATCTCATGCATACATTTCAAAAACACACTAAAAGCATCAAAGAGTTATATACAAGAACGTAAGAGAAATAAAAAGGAACCGACAAAAGAGGAAGTCATGATATTGCACGAGATTAGAAGGCCTAACTCTCTAAAAATAGTCCCCAGTGGAGTCGCCAACTGTCGCAACCTACCCTTCGGCGAGAGGGCGACGCGGGGCTCACGGGTGCGTCTTCCAAGAAAGGAAAATGTGCGGAGTCACCACCAACGTTTATTCGGGGAAAACATCGGAAAAACCGGAAAAGGTGTGGTCTAAGAACTTTAAGTGTGAAAGGTTCGGGAGTTGTTTTTACGCACGGCGAAGGTATTATCACCCCACGCATCCGTCACAAGGGACGACAACCTTTAACCAAGTGTGCAATATCATGTCTTTGATTTGTTTTATTTTCCTTTTTTACGTTTTTATGTCTTTTTATGCCTTTTGTATTTTTTATCTTTTTGTGGCCGACAACGGTGTTTCCCTCGCTCCTACGTATCCTCAATTGCGATGAGGAAATCAAACCTACGTAGTTCTTTGAGAACTAAAATTTGGTTAAGTTGTTTTGATCTTTTTCCGCAAGATCGATTTTAACCGCACAAAAGTCGTTCAAGGCATTGGGCCATTAAACGATCTTTTGATTCTTTTGAAAGGAGAGAAACGTTAAGGCGTTGGACCATTAACGATCTCTTAGTTTTGAAAGGAGTGGAACGTTAAGGCGTTGGGCCATTAACGATCTCTTGGTTTTGAAAGGAGAGAAACGTTAAGGCGTTAGACCATTAATGATCTCTTGGGGTGGTCGACAAAAGCGGGGCTTTTGCTCCTACGTATCCTCAATTGCAATGAGGAAATCAGACCTACGTAGTTCTTGCAAAAGCGGTAAAGTTATGGGTTGATTTTATGCTTTTGAACGGTCCATGTTAACCGATAAAAGCAAAGAGGACCGTTTAAGGCGTTGGATCTTAAAACGGTTTTAAGTGACTTTTACAGACAAAGCTTGATTTGTGAGTTGATTTTAGCCTTAGTTTCACTTTGGTAATTAGTCAATTCATTCAAGGAAACTTTCAAAAAAAAACGTCCGATTGATTTTTTTGATTATTTTATTCAAAGATATTTTGATTATTTTATTATTTTTTTCAAGATATTTTGATTATTTTATTATTATTTTGCCTTTTTTTGTTTAACCGTGGTTACAGCGTGAACGATCGGTTAGATTTAGCTTTAACGGTGATTAAACGAGATTACAACACAAATGATCGGTTGAAAATCATTTTATCATTTATTAGGCGAGATAACGGCTTAAAAGAACGGTTAAAGCTCGTTAAAAATGGAAGAAAACAAAACCGAAAGTGAACGAAATGAAGATGAAAGCCAACAAAACAAGAAATGAATTGAAAGTCTCGAATTCGGAAACTAACCGGTTGAAGAACGAAGAACGGATAAAGAACAGTGAAGAACGTCGGAAAACCTTCACAGATTTGCTCACGGAAACGTCTCAGAAGCATTACGGAAGCACCTCGACTTGGATTTTCCTCATGGAAACAATTTTTTTCACCCAAAACAGCTGAAATGCATAGACAAGGGGGTTAGGGATATTTGGAACAGCCTCCCTTCACCTATTTATAGGAAAAAGGGGGAGGAGGTTGCCGCCTAGCTTGCCCAAGCGAGCTGGGTTGCTTCCTCCTTAAGTAACCCAGCTTCCAAAATGCTTTGGAAGGGCCCAAATTCGAAAATTTGAAAATTTCTATTTGCACCCCCATCTTGATAAGTTCACCCCCTTCTTTCATAATTTACGGAAAAGTTACGGAAGCATATAGGACTTAACTTTCCTCTTTTTCTTCTTCCCTTTCACCAATATCAAGTGAAATATGCTAACCCAAGGTTTTCGAAAATTTTACAGAAGTATTACGGAAGCCCCATAAACCATTTTTAAAAAAAAAACGTGGAGGATCTTGATAAGTTCACCCCCCTAGCTAAATACACTCCCGTTCATTTACAGACACCCCAATTTGCTAAATACACTCCCGTTTTCGTGTTTTTGACCGGTTTCTTCCCGAAACATCTCAAAACTTTACGGATTACGCAATGATACTCTTTTTGCCCTCTGGAATGTTGCGGGACTTTACGAATTACGCAACAATGCTCTTTTTGACTTTCGGAATGTTGCAGATCTTTACGGATTACGCAACAATGCTTGTTTTGTTTTCCATAATGTTGGGAGACTTTACAGATTACACAACGAGGGGTGTTAAACATTTTGAGGTGGTCAAGCGAAGGTCGCATGCCAACAAACAATGGTCCCCGGACGAAATTAGGGTATGATAGCTATGAATCTAGTACTATTAAAAAAGGAAGCATTAACAATCTTCCAATCTGAAGATAGAACACAGAAACCCTTACCACATTAACCAGTGAAACCAGATTTGCAACTCTAGTGCTATCAAATAAATCGTCATACATATGAAAAAGGCAGTGTAAAAAAAATCATACCTTTAAAATAAAAAAACTCCTGTACAATTGCCTTGGTAAGTGATTGAGCCAGCCACAAAATAAAGGGAATAGCGGCAAACCAAGTTAAAATGAAACTAAAAGGCTCTGGAATATGCATTTATCAATTCATGACATTACCTACTTACACATACATAACAAGTGTTTATGCTTGACCAACGTGTGGATAAATAAAAATAAGGTTGCAGCAATGGCATTGACAGAGTTGCAAAAAATAAGGTTGCAGAAAAATACATGGTACAGTGGCGAGGTGTCACGGTCGCACACTGCCACAGGGGCTGTAGATGCTGAGATAAAATTGCGAACACGAACCTTAGACAGAGAAGAAGAGAGCGTGAGGAAAATAGGGCTCGTGTTATAATAATTTTAAATGTATAATCAACATCGGTTTTCAATACAAAATCGATGTTAACCAAGTGATATAAACGTTAACATCGGTTTTTTCCACAAAAAACTGATGTTAACTCATCAAACGTTAACATTGGTTTTGAAGAAAACCGACATCGGTTTTCTTCAAAACTGATGTCAACTAATGCACATTATTTATAATTATGCCATCGCGTTTATGTGAACATTGGTTTTACAAAAACCGATGTTAACCTGACAATGTTAAATCTACAATTTCTAGTAGTGTTTTCACCATAAGTGCAGCTGGAACCACAAAAAAAAAAAGGTTATTGTCTCTAAACAAAAACAAGTTGGCCTCATCTATCTCAACTATAAACAATCCAAAGAAGATAGACACCACAAGGAGAAAAAGAAACCAGGTTTACCACCTGATTTTTACATCATCCATTTCCATGACACTGATTTAATGAACAATATAATATTGTTGATGTCAACCTTTACATTCCTAAAAATCACATTATTCCTCAGACACCAAATGGACCAACATGTAATATGCTAAAATAGGTGTTTAAACCTCATTTTCTTTTTCCCTCTTGTATATCCATCTCTAGCTGTAAGTATAGTTCTTGAATATTGTTAGGTAACGGAAAAGAATATCCCAGCTATTTTAGAATACCTTGCCAAACTTTGTTGGCAAATGGGCAAAACACAGACAAGTGATTACTTTCCTCTATATGTTGTGAGCATAGCACATATGTCGTTGAGTCTACTGGGACACCTCTTAATTGTAGTAAACTTCTTGTTGGTAGCCTATCATAGAAAAGTCGATCTTCAGGAAAACATAAGGACCTTTGAAGGTACTTGGCATTTCCAAAAAGAATCATTGAGTAGGCTAGATGTTGTTGTTGTTGTTTTATAGAGTAAAGGTGCTTGTAAGCCATTGCTACTGAATAAATAGGCGCTCCTAATCCAGCCCATCTCCAAAAATCTCTTTTTTCCCTTCGCTAGGTAAAATCAGTTAAGAAAAATTCCAGCTCCTTGAGTTGTTGTTGTTCCCACTGGAAAAGGTTCATGCACCATACCACCTCCATGTGTGGTTTTCAAGTTCAGAAGATAACATTTATGATACAATTGCATTTTTATTTGTGGCTACCTGAAATAGTCTAGGATATGAATCCTTGATGTTGTTATTCTGCTTTCAAATTTCAGACCAGAAAAGAGTCCGAGTTCCCCTCCAACTCACTTCACTATCACTTCTTTTAACTAGCTTTTTTGCTACACCTTGGTTACATCCAATCCAACTAAATCATGCCACCAAATTGAACTAGTAGATCTTTTTTGTAGCTTTAATGGAAGCGTATGAACATTTCCATATTTGAAGGATAAAAATCTGCTCCACATTGACTCTTTGTCTTGAAGCAATCCCCACCTCCATTTGGATAAAAGACTATCATTAAACATCTCTAGTTCTTTAACACCTAAGTTGCCATTCTTCTTGGATTTGCAAACCACGTCCCAGTTAATCCAGCATACCTCCTTTATCTCACCAAGGCCACTCCATAAAAATCTTCATGGAATTCCTTTTAGTATATTCAACACCTTTTTCAAGGCTTTGAAGAAGGAGAAGAAGAAGAGGAGCAGGCTGCGAAGAATAGAATTTATAAGTGTAATGCGACCCCCATTGAAAGTTTCCTACCTTTCCAGGAAGCTAATCTCGACTCAAACACTTTCCATCTTTCACATCTATGAGGATTTGCCCCGACTGGAATTCCAAGGAACTTGAATGGAAAAGATGATTTCTTGCAATTGAGGAATTGCTCTGCTGCATCCAAGAATCGCTCCTCCACATTTATCCCAATTATGTTGCTTTTATTGAAATTTATCTTTAAACCAGAGACCATTTCAAAGTTGCGTAGAATTGCCTTTAGAGCCCACAAGTTATCATATGATGCTTTTCCTATGGCCAAGGAGTCATCTGCATATTGTAATACAAAGAAAAGAATGTCTCAATTGTATGAAAGGCCTCTGAGTATTCCTTTATCCATGGAATTTTTAAATAAACCCGATAAACCTTCAGTGGCTATCAGGAAAAGAAAAGGGGACAGAGGGTCCCCTTGTTTTAAACCCTTTTCAGCTACTATTTCCCAGGTTGGACAACCATTTACAAGTACAGAAAAAGCTCATGAACTTACACCATCCTTGATCCAAGAAATCCATTTTAGATAAAAAAATTCATCCTAACCATCATATATTCTAGGAAATTCCAATTCACAGAATAATAGGCACATTCAAAATCTACTTTAAAAATAAATCCTGATCTTTTGCTTCTTTTAAACCAATTAACCAGTTCATTTATCAACAAAACATTATCCAACATATACCTGCCCAGGAGAAAAGCAGATTGCCAAGGGGAGATGACTGACTCGAGGACCTATTTCAACCTTAATGCCATGATTTTTGTGATGATCTTTTGGATCGATCCAATTAAGGAGATGGATTTGAATTCTTTGAGAGATTGTGGATTGGTTTTCTTAAGTATCAACGCCACAAAAAATACTGCCATTACCCTAGGTAGCTTTGCATTAAAGAAAAACTCTTGAACAACATTAAACAAGTCCACTTCTATAGTTTCCCAGTAGGACTTGAAAAATTCCAAAGAAAAGCCATCAGGGCTAGGACTTTTGGCTCCATCACAGCTCCACACCACCACTTTTAATTCCTCTCTTGTCAAAGGTGAAATCATAAACAATTTATCTTCTTGAGAAAAATGTTTGAATGGGATGCCATCTAGCCTTAATTAGTCTAACAAAATCAGACTCTTTAAATTGATTTTGAAAGTAGGAAGTCACTGCATTTCTAATATCATCTACTGATTCTAACCACTTATCATCTGAGTGCAATGCCATCAACTGGTTTTTGAGCTGTCTAGATTTCAAACATGAGTGAAAATATCGTGTGTTTAGGTCCCCCTCTTTTATCCATCTTGCTCTGGACTTCTGTGTGTTGCTTCTTTCTTTGAACCTTAGCAATTCCCAGTATTGATGCATTAGTTGCGGTCTCTGCACTATGGCTTGTGAATCACTCTCCAACATCCTTCCATCCAGTGCCTATAACTCCAACACCTCACTATCCGTAGTAGCTTTGAAATCCCCAAAATATTTACTGCTCCACAAAAAGCTTAAGGAGTTTAAGTTTCTCCTTTAACACGAAAAGCTTCCAGTTGTGCACCTCCCTCGATCACACTTGGTTGACCAACTGTCTGAAATTGTTTTCTTCCATCCAAAAGTTGAAAAACTTGAATGGTTTAGGCCCCCATTCTTTATAATTCTTATCTAATAGAATCCATGAGTGATCTGATATCTTACGTGAGCCTACTCTTTGTCTTTTTACTTTCCACAAATCAATCAGATCCCTTGTTAATAAGAATATGTCTAGGCAAATTCTACACTCTCCATTTAGGCTAATCCAACTGAAAATCTTCCCAATTATAGAAACATCACACAAATCCACAACTACCACAAAATCGTTAAATTGTTGTATATTTGATGCATAGACTCGAACATTTCTACTTACCCTTTTCTTTGGCCTCAAAATGGAATTAAATGATGAATTTTTGTACACCAAAACAATATAACAGTATATGTAATTTAAATATGTTACTAACCTTAGCTCTTATCATAATGCAACAGATGAATTTGACAGCACTCGTCTATTGCAAAGAATGCTTCTAACCTTTAACACAATCACTTAGATGGAATGAGTATTGTTTTCTGATGTGTTTAGACTAGGGACTCTATGCCTATACTTCATAATTAAAACTGAAATATTGTTACCAAGTATGACTAAGTCAAGTGGTTGAGAAAATAGAAAAAGTGGGTGAGAAAAATTAGGATCACTTTAATTTGTTTTCAAAATCAAAACTAACATTCTCCCACTTGATCCAATGTTTCTCACACTTTAAGACATCTACAACACTAATAACTTTATGCTCACATCCAAGATGTTAACCACATGAATCATGGCGGTAGCTTATCAAAAAATGATTATTACCTTCCATGTATTATAGTGTAATCACTCTTGGTAAAAGCAACAATTTAACTGAATGAACATGTTCAATATTTGTTGAGTCCAAATTACACATCTTTCTCAACAAAAATGTATACAGCAAAATGAGAAGACAAATAAATAACTAAAGTTTCACTACAAAAAAGGAACTTTATATGACATAATTTCTAATATTTCTGAACTTCTCTCGGCATTTTTCGTGCCCTTTCTTTTTTACAGAAAAAAACACCTGGACTCTTTTTTAATTTTGGCAATAGGAGGTATATGGTTCTTTTCCTTCCTTTCCTTTTTCCCCTTATCTTGAGTCACAGTAAGAGCACCTTCACCAATTTCTTGAGCAAGTCTCCCTTCCTCTTGGACACACACGTGGTCAGAAGTTCATTGGTTGACCATTTCTCTTTATGTGTGTTGTATGATATTTTGAAGGGACCATATTGTGATGGGAGTGAATTCAAAATTAGGTGCACCATGAATGACTCATAAATTTCAACCTGGAGCGACATAAGTTAAGTCGCTAGATCCCTCATTTTCATAATGTGTTTTCTCACACCTACGACTCCAATAAGCCTCATAGATGACAACTTAGACATTAGGGTGCTATCCAAGACCTTCTCAAAACTTTCAAACTGTTCATCTATGGCTTTCATGAAATCCTTGACCTTTTGGCATTCTGGAATTGAACCATGGATACTAACAGAGATACATGTCTTGATGAACATAATGGAAAGACTTTCCCATCGTTCGTATAATGCAACTCCTTCTGAAGTGCTAGAATTCGTATAAGCTTAGTTGGCTCATCCTTACGGAGAGCATAGTCAAGGTTAGCAACCCCTAAATGGAGAAGAATTCATTCCTTCCATTTCCCCGTCAATATGGGGACCTCATTTTTATCATTAGAGATTATCAAAGATTGAACTATAACATATAACCAAATATCAATGCTTATAATAATTTAAAATGCATGTGAATCAATATGTCATCAAAATCTACCTGTGGGTTAAGATTCTAACACACAAAAAAATTCACTTTATTTCTTTATGATGAAACTAATAAATTATCATTGCATCTCCTAATATGTGTGGGTTAATTACGAGACAAATTTATTTCATCCTAATTGGTCATGAAAATTATAATAAATTTTTGTGGTTAAATTCAATATAGTAAACACAATCAATTACAAGTTATCATATTAATCCTCATGTGATTCCTGTAAGTATAATCTTAAAATGGATGCTATGGTTACTCCATAAAATATACCATCACTAATATGATATGCAACATCGGAAACATATGTACATAATATAATGCCAAAAGGAAAATCTTTTTATGGTTTGAAAAGGCAATAAATGTTTTTAATGGAATTAATCAGGCTTGTCTCTTTTAAAGCAACAATGCACAATGTATTAATAAAATATAAAATATATAAACAAAAGCTATATATATTTAATGTAGCGTAGAAGCCTCACAGAAATAGAAAACAAAAAATTTGATTTTTTTTAAGAAACATTGCAATCATAATTTAAAAACTACCAGCTCACAACAGCCAGGCAGAGGAAAACTTGGCTCTAATACCAAATGATGAATTTTTGTACACCAAAATAGTATAATAGTATAAGTAATTTAAATATGTTACTGACCTCCAGCCATAGCTTTTTCCATAATGCAGCAGATGAATTTGACAGCACTCACCTGTTGCAAAGAATGCTTCTAGCCTTAAACACAATCACTTAAATGGAATGTGTATTATTTTCTGATGTGTTTAGACTAGGGACTCTATGCCTATTTATATAGATCAGATTCTATCCATCATAAAAACTAATTCCATAATATCAGGATGCAAATATACTCTCAACAACTTTATAATTAAAACTGAAATGTTGTTACCAAATATGACTAAATCAAGCGGTTAAGAAAACAAAAAAAGTGGGTGAGAAAGATTAGGACCACTTTAATTTGATTTCAAAATCAAAACTAACATTAAAATCAAAACTAACATTAAAAGGGGTTCAAGTATGCACTTGAACCCCTTTTCACACCATTCGAAAAAGAGACCAAAATACCCACACCCCTGGAACGTATATTTGAGCAAGAGAATATCTTTCTGCCATACATATAGAAATCCGCCTAACAAACCTTTAGCATCTTTAGCGATCCACTCGTATTCTGATGGACCCCAAATTTCTCGAATCGTACTTCTAGACACCCCACTAATCTTCGTTTCGTGGAACAAAATAGCCTCGAACCTCATCACTAAGATTTGAGACTGAATCCTCCTTCTTTTGGCCCTATCCCCCATCCCTCTCATGTTTGAGGAAAAGACCTTCATAGAAACCTCTTTATGGTACTGCCTTTTGATTTAGATCCTCTTTTAGTTTCATCCACCCTATTGATATATGTGACATACATATCATCCTTGGATTTTCCAATGGATTTTGCCAAACCCCACAATTTTGTTCCTGCATCTTCTGATACCTCCAATGAAGCACAATTCCTCCGGTTGCACCTTATAATCTCCGAGTCAGCTGCCTCTTGGGTCGGCGAGGATTGAAAATGAGAAGGTGGCTGGAGCAAAATTTTTTTTACTTAGCTTGAACCCTTCCATGGGGATGGTCGCAACTAAACTCCAAAGGAACTTCTCCTAAAGCAGTTATGACGAGGGTTAGGAGACCCCTGCTTGTTTCCAAACCCTGATAGTCTCTCTGGGCCTAAGTCAAACCAGGTATTTTTTGGACCTGATCCTACAGGCCCAACATTATCATTTAAAAAACCAGCAAGACCCACATCCACTGGTCAACTCAGATCCGAGACCTGATCTAGCAGAACTGTCAGAGGCTTACTTGCTTTTTCATTTTGAATTTCAAAATTAAAATTTGGAATGAGGTCTCCCACTTGTCCATCCTCATTGTTGTTCAACTTGTCTTCTTCCTTATAATCCTCTAATTCTTCAAAGGTGGCAGAATCCTTGTGTCTTCTATTTCTACATCCAAAATAGTTCAAGCATTCCTTGCATCCTTCCTTGACCAATTTAATATGGAAGATGTTGTCATTGATTTTTACTTTCACAACCTCATTGATAACAATATTGTGTGTTGTTTTCATTACAAATTTGCCTATGTCCAAATGCTCTTTATCCTTTATGTGTTCATTTGTGTACATAAAAGCACCATAAGCTAATCCCAACTTCTCAAAAAAATCTTCCGACCAGGCATGGCATAGAACATCATAGCATTTGATCCATATGAGCCTTTCCCGATCTACATCTTTTGGTTCCCAAGGTTTAATTTCATTGAACCACTCCTAAGCCTAATTAACATTTCCACTAATATAATCTCCCACATTTTTAAGCTCATATGTCTCAAGTAGAACCAGGTTGGCCCCAAATGGAGTTGCTCTAACCCCAAACAAGCCTTCCATATGTAACTTTTTTTGGTGTAATGTATGCATCTCCCTCTCTGCTGACCCGTGCTACATATGCCTGACTAAGCCTCCTCACATCTTCCACTGCTACCTCAAAAGACAAGCCATAAAAATTGTTTGATCCATGTTGTACCTTGTTGATCTTCACCATCAGTGCGTTCTTCTTTTTTTGAAGCAGCGTTTACATAAGTTACATTAGGTCAAACTCTGTTTTTGTTGTCTTTTCTGGTGAAGCAATAAGTGGCTTACTTTTTGTGAACCCACTGAGATTAGCTTCTTCTTCTGTTGTGGCTCATTCCTCCTTGTCTCATGCTTTTGACCTTTAGCAAACCTAGGGAGATGTACCATCAACCTTTTCTCCCCGAAGAACAACTTGTTACGAGTAAGGCACAGGATGTGAACGTCATGTACATCAATGAGTTTTGCGAAGCCAAAACGATATCCATGTTTATCCCTTTTCGCCGGAATAAACACCTCTTGAATTTTCCTGTAGCTTTGAAAAATTTTCCCACATATATTTAGCATTGAAAGATTCTGGAAAATTAGTGAAAAACAAAGTGCTTATGTTCGAGTTGTCATTTGTAGCCTACTTGTGACTACTACTAACTGCATCTGGGATGTTGTTGAATCTTGATTTGTGTCCTTGCTTTTTTCCTTCTGACCTTTGTCCAATGTTTCTCCATCACTTTCTTCGTGAGGCAACACCAGAGCCAAGCTTTTTTAGGTGTCCACCAGACAACAAATTCCAACAACGTTGGCACTTGAGGAGGTTCCTCACCTGCCAACGGTCATTCTAATACATAATTGATTGCATAGTAGTGATTATTTGCATGTAATTGGTAGAATTATGAAGATAGTATTTTATATCAAACTACATGGCCAAACTGGTTGGGTAATCTCTGGTAGGTTGATTAGGTAAACTGATTAAGACAAAGAGCACTATTAGACCACTGCCAATGGTTAATAATTGACATTGGGAAACCAACAAATAACAATCATAAAAATCTTATTAGAATTAGGATTGGGGGAATTGGTTGTGTGAAATCATAATCCCTGGATGCCATGACATGAAACACCAAGACTTAACACGAAAAGATTCATTTTTACTCTTTATAAAGCTCTTCAATTAGTTTAATTTAACCAAAATACGTATAACGTTTTTCGTGAATACAAGCATGTTGAACAAACTTCACCCTTAAAAGGTCCTCAAGACATAAAACATAAAAGTACATGTGCCCCAAGGCATTACATCATCAAAACATCATAAAAAATCTCCTAACAAATCTCAAGGGTCCTACTAAGGGAATAAATACAACATAGATCCAAAAACATATCTAAAGCCTAAGTTGGTTCCCACTAAGACAAAGCATAAATAAATGATTAAGGATCGGATCTCGCCCTTAAGTCCATCACCAGGTCCACTAAATCCGGAATGACATGCTCCTAAGAAGTTACATCATAATTTGCTCCCATATCAAATGACACGATCATCATTGATCAATAGAAAATGCAAGAGTAAGCTCATTTTGACAGAAATCGTCATATGATTGAAAACAACATAAGATCACCATTTCATAAGATACATAGAAAATCCTTCACAATTCCAATATCAATGTAATTATACAACTCATCAAGTAATACATGCATCATTCTCAAGTTACAAATATCAATGCCCATGTCTAACTATCTTGTTATGTCATGTTGACTCTTTACTCCTGGAAGATTTCGCCTTTGAGCAATTAGCCTAAGTACATCCCTTAACATAGTCGTACTCTATGATCTGACCATTCGGGGAGACTCGAATTAACCTTATGGAGAAGTGTGGTTTTATCAAAAATGGATGAGCATGGGTAGTGGCTTACCTTGGTAATGCTTACAAGGATCTCAACTTATCTAGGGATTTGCCTACCTATTCATTCTATAGGCCCATTCAACGTTAGCCACCACAAAAACCTCCAACATTAGGTTGAGGGCCTATAGGCTACTCGCAACTTACGTGCCTACTCACATGTAATGTCATTCATCAATGCATGTATTTTATGATCATTCAAAATAATATCATACATCATCACACATTCATTCATCAATCTCAACACCATAAGAGGTTATAATATCATAGATTCACCATTCATATGCTCCTCACACTCATGAACTCACCTATAGTTCAATAGGCATAACAAGACATTCCAACACATTGAATTCTTGCAAAAAACTCATCAAAAATCATATGAATGTGAATTTCATGATCTCACGTAAAGTCAAATCTAATTATAAAACAACATCATCTCAACCACATCTTATATCATCATCAAAAAATCAACCAACACAACACAAGACATTCATCAATCAACATAATTATCTCATCATCAATATAATATTCTCAACAACAACGTGATAAATAAAGATACACTAGCTCAATCAAGTTTGTTATTGTCCTATTTAAAAGCTACGAGGATTATCTCCAACTTGTATGTTTTCCCAAAAGCCTAGTATAGCATACTATGCCTAAAATTACAATCTATATGAAACTTTTACTTATTACCGACAACTTGACCATTGTTCACTAATTTAAACATTTCTAAATTTATACAGAACATTTTTAAGTGAAATCAAAACCATAAGTGAAATAACATCCAGAGCTACAACTTTCATGGAGACCATTTTTCCAAAATTGAACTCTAACCAAGTTTTAGCCATTGTAATCGATTACAAATCTATTTAATTGATTACAATTAGCCTAGAATCCAAAATCAACCTCTAGAGCTCATTTTAATTGATTACCACATGATGTAATTAGTTATAATGATTTAAAACTGCAGAAAGTTACGATTTTTAGGCCAAGACATCATCTTTCATCAAAACAAAATCATTCCTTTCAATCCAAAATATTCAACGACGGATTTTGTAGAAGCAAGCTTCAAGATGATGAATCAAGTTGATTCAAGTAGTTTTAATGATAACAAAGATGATGACAAAAAGCCCAAAGAATGATTTCAAGATTAAGTTCAAGATCAAGATTAATTTCAAGATTCATCAAGAAGATTCAAGATTAAAGAATAATCAAGATCAAGATTCAAGACTCAAAGATTCAAGAATCAAGAGAAGACTTAATCAAGATAAGTATTAAAAAGTTTTTCAAAACATTGAGTAGCACAAGAAGCTTTCACAAAATCATTACCAAAGAGTTTTACTCTCTCGTAATCGATTACAAGAATGTAGTAATCGATTACCAGTGTTTTTAAAACGTTAAGATTTTCAAAATTCAAAATAAAGAGTCACATCTGTTGATGTGTAATCGATTACACCTTAATGGTAATCGATTACCAGTGACTGTTTTCGAAAAACTTATTTCCAAAAGTCACAATTCTTCAAGTGACTTGTTTCTGAAGATTCTTTCAAAAGTCATAACTTTTTAAGTAATTAGTTTTAAAGGAATTGTCAAGAGTTACAAGTTTTGACTTGAGTCATCGAGAGATTATAAATATGTGACCTTGGCATGAAACAAGAAATTGATTGATCTATCATCTCTTTCAATCTATCTTTCAATATCTTTCACCTCTTTCAACAGAACTTTCTGATTTCATTTCTCTTCATCTTTCTAAAAGTTTTTTATCAGCACTTTCTCTTCCAAGAAAAGTTCTTTGTTCAAAAACTTGTGCTATTCATCTTTTTCATTCTCTTCTCCCTTTGCCAAAAAGAATTCGCCAAGGACTAACCGCCTGAATTCATTTTGTGTCTTTCTTCTCCCTTTTCCAAAAGAATGAAGGACTAACTGCCTGAATTCTTTTGTATCTCCCTCCTCCCTTTTCAAAGAATTCAAAATGACACAGTCTGAGAATTCTTTTGATTCTTCCCTTTCCCTTAAACAAAATATTTCAAAGGACTAATCGCCTGAGATATCTTTTGTTTCCCCTTCACAAAGTTTCAAAGGACTAACCGCCTGAGAACTTTGTCTTAACACATTGGAGGGTACATCCTTTGTGGTACGAGTAGAGGGTACATCTACTTGGGTTGTTATACTAAGAACAAGAGAGGGTACATCTCTTGTGGATCAATTCAAGTGGAGGGTACATCCACTTGGTTGTTCCAAGAGAACAAGGGAGGATACATCCCTTGTGGATCTTTTCTTGTAAAGGATTTTACAAGGTTGAAAAGAAATCTCAAGGACCGCAGGTCGCTTGGGGACTGGATGTAGGCACGGGTTGTTGCCGAACCAGTATAAAACTCTTGTGTTTGTCTTCTTCTTCCCTACACTCTTTAATTTCCGTTGTGCACTTTAATTATCGCTTTTAATTTTGGTTAAGTTTCTATTTTTGTTCTTTACTTTCTTAACATTATAGTAAAAGCCTAATTGAATTTAGTAGTATTAAGAAGGATAGATTTTTAATTAGTAAAGGTTCATTAATAATTAATTCAACCCCCCTTCTTAATTATTCTGAGGCCACTTGATCCAACAGATTTAAGCTTCAACAAAACATTTTCTAGCATTTCAAAACATTCAAAATAAGAAAGAGGTGAGCTTCCCTTACCTATCAACTCAAAGAGTTAGATTTGGGATAAAGAATAGGAATAAAGGGAGAGACTTTGGGTCCAAAATAAAAGCTTTCATTCATTCCTACATCAGTTCCACATCATTCATACCATCCAAAACCCCCAAAACTAACATAACCACATTAAAACCATACAAACAAACACTTTCATGGAGTTTAGGAGGGTGTTCATGGGGGAAAACAAGAATGAATGCGAAGAGAGGAAGAGAAGGATTTACCTCATCTAGGGACAACCAACAAATATTAAAGGGGGAGGAAAGAAGCTACCTTTCTGCATAGCACCAAAGTTGTAAGCTTCTCCAATGGTGGTTCCTTGGAGAAGAGGAAGTGAGAGGAAAATGAAGAGTTTCTTTTCGAGAAGTTTCTGAATACGAGGGTTTGTGAGAGATTTTTGGTGTCTCTCTAGCTTTTCTCTCTTTGCACCTTGGCTTCTACTAAACATTCCTACATCAGTTTTACATTATTCATACCATCCCTCTAGGCCCAAACACACGAAAACTCACTAATACACATAGAACACATGCTCAACATCACTAACTCATCAATTAATTCATTCATCCAAGCACTTAAATTTAATTTCTCTTGTAATTTAATTAAATCACTTGAATAAACAATTACAAAAACACAATGTTACACATTATTTTGGGAACACAATTAGTCCTTTGGGTTTGATATTTGATACTACAACTTAGAGTATGCTTACCCTTGTGTATTCATATTTTACGCATCAAGAAACTACCATACAAGTCTGCAACGCCTATGTTCTTTCGAAGCAACATTGCTTCCCAAGTGCCCGTTGTGGACGCTCTTAGTTGTTCCACAACTCAACTACTAGATGTTATTCTCATTGTAGGAGTTGATTCCATATTTGATATACTTCATCCTTATCTCAACTGAATGCCTCACTAGTGATTCAAGGATGGTGAAGAGAACTTTAGTTTGAGATCATTGAGGTCTCATAAAGTGTGCCAAAAACGTTTTGGACTGAGAATTCAACTAATTAGCCATTGAAACAACTAATTATACCAACGCTAACTTCCTTAAGACAAATGAGTTAAGGAAGGGACTTTGTTTCTCGATTGGGTTAACGTTCCTAGTTCACTCCCAACAGATTTCTAGAAGTTGTAAAATTGAAGTTGGCTACATAACTCTTATAAAATATAGAAAGTGTTGTAAATCACTAAAAACATACGACAAAAAAAGTTGTAAATTATTAAAGATAAAAATGTTGGAAATGATAAATTTGATTGATTATGGTCGAGGAGGACCTTAATTATATTGTAAAAGCTCTTATTTATAGAGGCAATAAATCTACATGATAACTACCCAATTCCTGACATTTTTAGGAGAACATGGCTCTACCAAATGTTGGCCTAAATTAACTACCTTCGTCTGCTTCCCTTATTCAAATCTTCAGCTTGTTACTAAGCTTGATCCAAATCTGGGCCATATTCAGCACCACTTTTATTTAGATATGCAGTGCCACCACTGCCCTCACATTTGTCGTCGCCGTAAGTCCCTCTCTTCCACTCGTCGTTGATAATGGGATTGCATCTGAGTTATAAGGATTCGAAATCCGTATGCATTATATGGATTGACAATCCGTATTATACAACAAAAAAATTTACAATTTTCATACCTGTTAGTTGTTGTATTTCCTAAATGCATTTCCTTATTCATTCAGACTTTAACAAATTTTTCTTTATGGGGAATCAACCATGTTTGCTTGACAAAGTCAACAAACATTGGCCATGGCGAGCAAGCAATTTCAAACTTCACAAGGCACTCATCGAAGTCTTGCTTAGAAGGACAATCCACCAAACTCCCTCAGGCTTCCATGACAGAATCCCATGCATTTTTTTTTACCAACCAGGGTTTTACACTTTGCCTTCACATTCTTATCAATGTAAAACCGACACAAAAAATTGGTAGAGTCAAGGAATACATTTTCCATTGCATTCATCAATGCTATAGATCTTTGTCGGTAACAAAAACTCTAGGGAGTGCATCACATTCTTATCAATTTCAAACATCATAAGGCACTCATCGAAGTCTTGCTCAAAAGGACAATCCACATAACTCCCTCAGGCTTCCATGACATAATTTCATGCATTTCTTTTTACCAGCCAGGGTTTTACACTTTGCCTTCACATTCTTATCAATGTAAAACTGACACAACAAATTGGTAGACTCAAAAATTTCACTGCATCCATCAATGCTAGATCTATGTTAGTAACAATAACTCCAGGGAGTGCATCACGTATGAGAAAAATACCTCGAAATCATTCTAGAGCCCATAGAATATTATTTAGATGTTCTCCCTCCAAATAGGCAAAAACAACAGAGAATGTTATCCCTGTTGGTGTCACACCAACAATGTTAAGTAACGGCAACCTATACCTGTTTGCCTGTACCTATTTGTTTTGTAGGTACTATCTATCAAAAATACCAAATTACAGGTATTGGATAATTTGACTGCATCAGGATGACTCCAAAATATATCACGTACAACATCTTTATCCTTCAATTTATTCCAATGAATATACTTATCTCATTCAAGATGCTTCATTGGTTGTTGCATTTCAGTATTATTGCCTCTTATGGAAGAACAATACGCATTTCTTGCATTCTACACTTGCTTAATTCTTGTATAACTATTGGTTGTTCGAGTGGTCGACAAGTGTACAGATTCACATAAGTAGTATAAAACGGTAAAATTGAGTATCGTATCCTCAGGGAATTTGTTTCACCTAGACCACGTATATTCAGCATGTAAACACTTATAAGGATTGAAATAAAGCAAATGTTGGGTTTTGTACTATAAAATCTATTTGAACATAAATAGAATATTTAAAGCTATAAAAAGTGACAACTATCAAGTTAAAAGCGTTGGGGAGTGTCCTACTGAGTTTCTATTGCTATATAAAATGTGTTTTTCTCTATTTAACGTTACCCTAGTGTTCTTACACTGAGAAACTACTCAAACCATGATTCCTCACATGAATGAGCCTAACTCTCTTTAGACTTTTTTCTTAATTCCTCAACAAACTTGTTCAAAAAGAGCTACACTAAGCCTACAGTGTAAAATGGACTAGATCACTGCACTCCATTCCTAGACATACAGATTTCTAGCTTGCTCTATCAAGTTCTAAGGTTTTAAAGTATTTTCCAATACTAAAAAGCCTAACTACACATACAAATGGGTGATTAAGCCACAAGCATGTAAAATAAGCATAGATAGAAGCAATGAACACAGAGAAATAACATTAAATAGATAGTATGAGTATTACATCAAGAGGTTTAGTAGTAACTCCCCAACAAAGAGGCTTAGCCTTCCATTACAAGCAAAGCTTCAAAAATACAAGAAAGAAACTATTTTTGGTGAAAGAAATTGGAAGAAGATGATGGAGAATGTCTTTTCCAGCCTTTAAACCCTAAATCTCTCTGTTTTTCCTGAACTAAGCTCTCTTTGCTGCTCTCCACCCGTTGTGTCCCTCATTTCTGCCAACTTCAGTGTTTTTAAAGGCTCCTGGACTCTTCAATTTCCAAAGGCTCGCTTGGCGAGCATGTCTCGCTAAGCGTGAATTAGTGAATTTTCGCCTAGCGAGAGTGGGCGCACTGAGTGCGAGAAGAGATAACGTCCTCGCTGGGCAGGCTGGCTGCGCGCTGGGCGAGCAGATCTCTGGCTTATCCTCTTCTAGGGTTTCCCATCCACTAAGCGAGCTGGATGCCTCGCTAAGCGAATGCATCTCGTTGAGCGGATCTGTCTCACTAAGCAAGTCATCAGCAGCTTTTGCCTTCTCTTCTTTGGCTTGAAACTAAGTTGGATTTAACATTAGGTCACAAAAATGGAGTTTTTACTCTAATAAATCACACAATAAGGAAATTATGTACAATTCCTACAAAAGAACCATAAATTGGGGGCACAGTGCTATTTCCTTGAAAATTTTCAATACCAAACTAACTTATGAATAGCAACTAACAAACTCCCCCAAATTTACAATTTTGCTTGTCCTCAAGCAAAGAATTAATAGTTTACTTGTCCTCAAGTGAAAGGAATCAACAGTGGTTAGCCAAAATCGTGTTTGTTTCAAAAGTTTCAATCACATGAACAGAGAAAACTAGTAATGCTTCAACCAACAACCTTTCACAAAGATATGCAGTATTTCAAAGATATGAACATGTCTATTAAGCAGCACAAATGAAATAAGCTAACAAGCATGACAGGTATCAAAGAAGTTTAATCAAGCTTAATCCTCACAGCTACTGTTTCTCTCATAAGCACAAGTGTTTAAGGTAATTCTTCAAATCAACAACCAACACAAGTCTCAACTTTTGCACTTCATCTCATTCCATACAATCACAAACACAAAAAATGAATTTGAAGGACTTTCTTGGCTTGTAATGAGGCTAGGCTACAAGCAATTCATGGTTTTTCTAGGATGCAAAACTTAGGTGCTAGGAGAGCATTCATCCTTAGATCACTTTTTTTCTTTAATTCCCAACTTTTATTGATATGCCACAAGCATAATCAACATTCAACTCAAACAATAGCACACAACTTTACTTATTCTTGGAATTTTCATCTTTCTCTTCTTTTTTTATTTTATTTTAGCAACTTATGATTACTGCTACTTCATATAGTTTTCTATGGTTGTTGCTTTCCTTCCTGCAATCAAACTCACCCAAACACACTCCCCCAAATTTGGGACAAATTTGTCTTAAACCATAATGCTCTCCTATAACCTAAGGAAAGGTCAACGGTGATTATATTTTCAATCAGGCTTAGGGTTCAAGAATTAATTCAATCATATTTAAGCTTAAAATGGGTGCAAGGGTTTAATCATTCATGAACAAGGTAAGGCTATTTGGCTAGGTGGCTAAATCAATCAATCATGGCCTTCATCATTTCCAAATCATGCATTCATTTAGTATTCAGAGATTCATGCAAAAATCGGTACTTGATGCTAGTCGTTCTCTCATAATTTAGATTCACACATCTCACTAGGTTAAAGCCAATGATTACCTTCTTTATTTACCTGTCAAATAAACTAACATTTCCACTCACGCCCCTAATTTCATGTTCTTTCTCTTCTAACTACGACATATTTTTTCAAGGAATGTGATCTAGTATTGCATATCACTCAATTCAAGAAATCAATCCAATTCAATCCAATCAACAAACACCAAAGATTTAAACCAAAAGATGTTTCAAAAGCCAAAAACCACTGTGCATAGTTTAAAAACCATAAATTGTTCAAAAAGGTGTAAAAGTGATAAGTAAATAAATAAAACTAAAGCTAAAAACTATATCTAAATAGCAGAAAAATAAATGAATCCTGTCTTTACTCCTCCTGAGCCAGTGTTGGGTCGTCCTGAGGTGATGTGGGGGCATCCTGGGTTGGCAAAGATGTGTCATGTGCTAGAGTAGGCCAGGGATCCCAGGCGCTCTGCGCTGTTGCGATATTTGCCACGTAGTTGTGGAAGCAAAGCTTCATGATGAATCAACAATGATTCAAAGGTGTTTTGATGATAACAATGATGACAGCAAAAGATGATGACAAAAGTGATGAACAAAAAGCTCAAGTGAATCAAAGAACATCCATCTCAAGAGAATCAAGAACAAGTCAAGAGTTCAAGAATCAAGAAGAATTCAAGACTCAAGAAGAAAGCCTACAATCAAGAATCAAGATAAGTATTAAAAAGTTTTTTCAAAACTTTGAATAGCACATGAGTTTTTGACAAAACCTTTACCAAAGAGTTTTTACTCTCTGGTAATCGATTACCATATTGTTGTAATCAATTACCAGTAGCAAAATAAGTTTGAAAATGTTTTCAAACTGAATTTACAACGTTCCAAATATTTTCAAAAGGTTGTAATCGATTACAATTTTTTGGTAATCGATTACCAGTGTCCTTGAACGTTGAAATTCAAATTTAAATGTGAAGAGTCACATTGTTTCACTCAAAAAGCTTTGTGTAATCGATTACACATTTGGTAATCGATTACCAGTGTTTGTTTCTAGAAAATCTAAAGATGTAACTCTTCAAAAAGGTTTTGACTTTTTCAAATGGGTTTTAAGTTTTTCTAAAAAGTTATATCTCTTCTGAATGGTCTTCTTGATCAGACATGAAGAGTCTATAAAAGCAAGGCTTTGTTTTGCATTTTGAATCAATCATTTTTCCAATCTTTCTAACAAACTCATACAATCTTTTACAAGCCTTGAATCTCTTGAAATCTCTTTGAACTTCTTCTTCTTCTTTGTACCAAAAGCTTTCTGAAGTTTTCTGGTTTTCCAAACCTTGAAAACTTGTGCTATTCATCCTTTTCATTCTCTTCTCCCTTTGCCAAAAAGAATTCGCCAAGGACTAATCGCCTGAATTCTTTTTGTGTCTCTCTTCTCTCTTTTCCAAAAGAAGGAAGAACTAATCGCCTGAATTCTTTTGTGTCTCCCTTCTCCCTTGTCAAAGAATTCAAAACGACACAGTCTGAGAATTCTTTTGATTCTTTCCATTCCCTAATACAAAAGCGTTCAAAGGTTTAACTGCCTGAGAATTCTTTTGTATCCCCATTCACAAAGTATCAAAGGTGTAACAGCCTGAGATCTTTGTCTTAACACATTGGAGGGTACATCTTTTGTGGTACAAGTAGAGGGTACATCTACTTGGGTTTGACTGAGAACAAGAGAGGGTACATCTCTTGTGGATCAGTTCTAGTGGAGGGTACATCCACTAGGTTCAAAGAGAACAAGGGAGGATACATCCCTTGTGGATCTTTGCTTGTAAAAGGTTTTTTACAAGGTTGAAAGAAATCTCAAGGACCGCAAGTCGCTTGGGGACTGGAGGTAGGCACGGGTTTGTGCTGAACCAGTATCAAAATTCTTGTGTGTTTGTTTCCTTCTTCCCTACTCTTTTACTTTCCGTTGTGCAATAAAATTTCCGCTTTTACTTTCTGTTAAGTTTCTCTTCTACTCCTCATTCTCTTAACAATTTAGTAAAAGCCTGAAAAGAGTAATTTTTTAATTAGTAAAGGTTTAGGAATAATTAATTCAACCCCCCCTTCTTAATTATTCTGAGGCCACTCGATCCAACAGTAGTCTGTGTCGACAGTGTCATCTCCCTCATCTGTGACCTCCATAAACGTGGCAGCAGGAGTGTCCTCTGGCATCCCTCAGGTGTCTCCTTTGGCTCTGGCTGTGGCTCCTAGGCTGTAGGAGCCTTACCTCCCCATGTAGAAGAAGGCTGGACTCCTGGCCAGGCCACCTGGGCCATAAAGTCCTCCATGCTGATAATGGGCTGATGCTAAGCCAAGTCATGGATACTCTGCATCACCAGGCATAAGCCATGGTGGAGGCTCTGCAACATCAGCACTATCATGTTTGTGCTCGAAGTGGAGAGGCCGGAGGGTGTTGTGAGTGCTGGAGCTAGAGCTGGGGTAGAGGTAGGGGCAGAAGTGGAAGCATCTGAAAGTCCCCAAGCCCTGGCCTTACGGGACCTGGGAAATGTGATGGTAGGATCAACCGGGTTCCAACAGTTCTTTCTTATGTAGGCCAAGTTAATGGCCGGGCTCAGGGACTCGAAAGTAAGGAAATCTGGGACGACTCCTCTGGCGATGCATAAAGCAGTGATCAAGGCAAGGAAGCCAAGCCTAGAGGAGTTGGACTAGGCCATCTGAGAGATTTGTCCAGAGATGATGGAGCCCAAGTCCATGTCCATCTTCATCACCAACCCATATACCAACAGTTTTGAAGAAAAAGTTAAGAGTTATAACTTTAACCATTGCCCATTGCTTTTTCTTTGTCAAAAAGCTTTCTAAACTTTGTTTCAAAACTTTGTTTTTCTACAAGTGGAAATTCTGCAGAAAACAAAAGTGTGCTACCTTTTCATCCGTTCTTCCTCTTGACAAAAGATTCAAAGGATTAACCGCTTGAGAATTCTTTTGATTCTTCCCTTTCCCTTTAAACAAAAGATTTCAAAGGACTAACCACCTGAGATATCTTTTGTTTCCCGTTACAAAGATTCAAGGGACTAACCGTCTAAGAATTCTTTGTCTTAACACATTGGAGCGTACATCCTTTGTGGTACAAGTAGAGCGTACATCTACTTGGGTTGTTATACTGAGAACAAGAGATGGTACATCTCTTATGGATCAGTTCAAGTGGAGCGTACATCCACTTGGTTGTTCAAAGAGAACAAGCAAGGGTACATCCCTTGTGGATCTTTGCTTGTAAAGGATTTTACAAGGTTATTGGAAATCTCAAGAACCGGTGGTTGCTTGGGGATTAGATGTAGGCACGAGTTGTTGTCGAACCAGTATAAATCTTGTGTTTGTCTTCTTCTTTCCTACACTCTTTACTTTTCCGCTGTGTAATTTTTATTTCCGCTTTACTTTTGTCTAAGTTATTGTTTCTTTTTCTTACTTTCTCATAACTTAGTAGGAAAGCCTAATTGAATCTAGTAACATTTAGAAGGATAAATTTTTAATTAGTCAAGACACGTTCATAATTAATTCAACCCCCCTTCTTAATTATTCAGAGGCCACTTGATCCAACAAGTGGTATCAGAGCAGGTATCTTGAGAAAAGTTTCACAACTTCAAGATAAACGGCCTCTTTAAATTCTCTGTTTTTCAAAAGTAATTTCAGGTATAGGTCAAATCTGAAATCATTCCAAGATCATGATGAAGACCAAGCCAACTTATGTCTCATGACAAAATCTCATGAGAACAACGAGAAAGAATCTGTAAGGAAGAAGTGTACATCGACAGTGGATGTTCCAAGCATATGACGGGAGATGTATCCAAGTTTACAACCATTTCCCCCAAGAAAAGTGGACATGTTACATATGGCGACAACAACAAAGGCAAAATCATTGGAGTCGGCAAAATAGGTACGAGTTCCTCTACTCCCATTGAAAATGTGTTACTTGTAGAAGGTTTAAAGCATAGCCTATTAAGTGTTAGTCAATTATGTGATAAAGGATATAAAGTATCCTTTGATTCTGAAAAATGTGTTATCAAGCATGAGCATGACAAAGACATTGAGCATATAGGTTTTAGAGAAAATAATGTTTACATGATTGATTTGAAACAAAAATCTGAAAATGATAGATGCTTTCTAAGTAAAGATAGTGATCCTTGGTTATGGCATAAGAGAATTGCTCACATTAACATGGATCATCTAAATAGATTAATCTCAAAAGACCTAGTTGTTGGTTTGCCAAAATTAAAGTTTGAAAAAGATAAATTATGTGATGCATGACAAAAAGGTAAACAAACAAGAGCATATTTTAAATCTAAAAATATTGTCTCTACCACTCAACCATTACAATTACTGCACATGGATTTGTTTGGACCCTCTAGGGTCATAAGTTTTTGGTGGTAGTTACTATGCATTAGTAATTGTTGATGATTATTCTAGGTATACTTGGACTTTATTTCTTACTCACAAAAATGATGCATTTCATGCATTTATGAGACTTGCCAAAGTCATCCAAAACAAGAAAAGTCTCAAAATCATCTCCATTAGAAGTGATCATGGAGGTGAATTTGAAAACAAGGCTTTTGAAATGTTTTGCGATGAACATGGCATAGAACACAACTTTTCTGCACCTATGACACCCCAACAAAACAGTGTAGTAGAAAGGAAAAATAGATCTTTAGAAGAAATAGCTAGAACCCATTTAAATGACACTCCACTTCCAAAATATTTTTGGGCTGAAGCTGTCAACACCGCATGTTATATTATGAATAGAGTCTTAATAAGACCCATTCTTAAGAAAACCCCATATGAACTGTTTAACAATAGAAAACCAAACATTGCTCATTTACATGTTTTTGGATGTAAATGTTTTGTCCTAAACAATGGTAAAGAAAGCATAGGTAAATTTGATGCTAAGGCGGATGAGGGCATCTTCCTTGGTTATTCCCTACATAGCAAAGCCTTTAGAATATACAACAAAAGAACCATGACAATTGAGGAATAAATACATGTTTCTTTTGATGAAACTAATATTATCTCTCCGAGAAAGGAGTTTCTTGATGATATTGCAGATTCTTTGGAAGATATGTACAATCAAGAAAGGAATCTAAAAAGGAAGAGAAATGAAGAAAACAACAATGTTCAAGATGACCTAGCTCAAGAAAATGATGATCTTCCCAAAGAATGGAAAACTTCAAGAAATCATCCTCTTGACAATATCATTAGAGATATCTCAAAAGGGGTAACAACTAGACACTCTCTCAAAGATTTATGCCATAACATGGCATTTGTTCCTATGATAGAACCTAAAAACTTTAAAGTAACCATAATAGATGATCAATGGATAGTTGTTATGCAAGAAGAGTTAAATCAATTTGAGAGAAATAATGTTTGGGAACTAGTTGAGAAACCACATAACTACCCCATTATAGGAACAAAATGGGTATTTAGAAATAAACTAGATGAAAATGGTATAGTAATTAGAAATAAAGCTAGACTAGTTGCAAAAGGGTACAACCAAGAAGAAGGGATAGACTATGAAGAAAACTTTGCACCCATAGCTAGATTAGAAGCCATTAGGATGCTTTTAGCTTATGCATCTATTATGAACTTTAAACTATATCAAATGGATGTCAAGAGTGCCTTCCTAAATGGTCTAATCCAAGAGGAGGTATATGTAGAACAACCTCCCGGGTTTGAAGACTCACAAAAATTAGATCATGTCTATAGATTAAAGAAAGCACTTTATGGGTTAAAACAAGCACCTAGGGCTTGGTATGAAAGATTAAGTAAATTCCTATTAGAAAAGAATTTCATTTGAGAAAAGGTAGATACCACCTTATTCATAAAGAAGAAGAATAATGATATCTTATAGGTACAAATTTATGTTGATGATATAATCTTTGGATCTACTAATGAATCTTTGTGCAAGGAGTTTTCTATTGACATGCAAAGTGAGTTTGAGATGTCCATGATGGGTGAGTTAAATTACTTTCTTGGACTACAAATCAAACAAACAAATGATGGGATCTTTGTCAACCAAGCAAAATATTGCAAGGAACTTATCAAGAGATTCGGAATGGAGAACTCAAAACACTTGGCTACTCCTATGAGCACTGGTTGCTACCTTGACATAGATGAGTCCGGTCAACCCGTTGATGAAAAACAATATAGAGGTATGATTGGATCTCTACTTTACTTATCTGCAAGTAGGCCAGATATTATGTTTAGTGTATGCATGTGTGCAAGATTTCAATCAAATCCAAAGTTTTTACATCTAACTACAGTAAAAAGAATCATAAGATATCTCTTAGGAATTGTTAACCTAGGATTATGGTACCCTAAGAATTCTTTATGCAATTTAATAGGATACTCATATTCGGATTTTGCCGGATCTAAAACTGATAGGAAGAGCACTAGTGGGGCATGTTAGTTCATAGGGTCTGCTCTTGTCTCTTGGCACAGCAAGAAGCAAAATAGTGTAGCATTATCCACAGCCAAAGCAGAATACATCTCTGTTGGTAGTTGTTGTACACAGATCTTATGGATGAAACAACAACTATCTGATTATGGGATTGTAGTAGACCATATTCCCATAAAATGTGAGAACACAAGCGCCATAAATATATCTAAGAACCCAGTCCTCCACTCTAGAACTAAGCACATAGAAATTAGGCATCATTTTCTTAGAGATCATGTCCTAAAAGGTGACTGTGTTCTAGAATTTGTAGATACCAAAAACCAACTCGTAGACATCTTCACAAAACCACTACCCAAAGATTCTTTCTACACCATTAGAAGAGAATTAGGACTTCTAGATGCTAGTGACTTAGACAAATGATTTGTTTTATGTTTTGATGTCTTATGACTATGTTTTTGAAACACTTATTAGTATGTTACTTTCTAATTTAGTTATCTTGGATGACTCTCTAAATTATCTGACATTATATTATAGTTTATGAATGAATTATTATCATACTTGCTTAGTTTATGTATGCATTATTGTCTTCCTTGTTTGGATGATTATGAGTGAATGTATGATTTTATGTCTCTATACGCACTTTGGCTTTTTGTTGATGCCAAAGGGGGAGAGAAAGTTGCGATTAAATCAAGAACTCATATAATTAAGTAACTTAATTTCAAGTGAAGCTTAAACACAAAAACAAAGGGGGAGAATTAAGTGAGTGATCGATTAGAAGATAGAGCTTGTATGCGTTTCTTGATTTCAGGTTTGTCATCATCAAAAAGAGGGAGATTGTAGAAGCAAGTTTCATGATGATGAACCAAGCAATTTTGATGATGCCAAAAGCCCAAGTGATTGATTCAAGACTTCAAGATCAAGCATCAAGAACCCAATCCAAGATTCAAGATTCAAGAGAAGAAATCAAGAAGCAACAAGTCAAGACTTCATATAGGATAAGTATTAAAAGATTTTTTCAAAAACCAAATGTTGGATCAAGTGGCCTTTGAATAATTAAGAAGGGGGGTTGAATTAATTATTAATGAACATTTACTAATTAAAAAAACTATCCTTCTTAATGTTACTAGATTCAATTAGGCTTTTACTATAATGTTAAGAAAGTAAAGAACAGAAATAGAAACTTAACCAAAAGTAAAAGCGATAATTAAAGTGCACAGTGGAAATTAAAAGAGTATAGGGAAGAATAAAGCAAACACAAGAGTTTTATACTGGTTCGGCAACAACCCGTGCCTACATCCAGTCCCCAAGCGACCTGCAGTCCTTGAGATTTCTTTTCAACCTTGTAAAAATCCTTTTACAAGCAAAGATCCACAAGGGATGTACCCTCCCTTGTTCTCTTTGAACAACCTAGTGGATGTACCCTCCACTAGAACTGATCCACAAGAGATGTACCCTCTCTTGTTCTCAGTCACAACAACCCAAGTTGATGTAACCTCTACTTGTACCACAAAGGATGTACCCTCCAATGTGTTAAGACAAAGTTCTCAGGCGGTTAGTCCTTTGTTCTTTTGGAAAAGGGAGAAAAGAGACACAAAAAGAATTCAGGCGGTTAGTCCTTGGCAAATTCTTTTTGGCAAAGGGAGAAGGGAATGAAAAAGATGAATAGCACAAGTTTTGTTTTCAAGGTTTGGAAAACCAGAAAACTTAAGAAAGCTTTTGAAAAGGAAGAAAAAGAAGAAGTTCAAAGAGATTCAAGGGTTCTAAAAGATTGTTAATGATTGTTCTGAATGAATTGAATTAAAATGAAAATCAAGGTCTTGCTTTTATAGACTCTTCATGTCTGGTCAAGAAAACCATTAGAAGAGTTATGACCTTTAAAAAAACTTGAAAACCATTGGAAGAGTTACATCTTATGATTTTTGTTCAAAACTTATCACTAGTAATCGATTACCAAATCATTGTAATTGATTACACAAAGCATTTCTGTGAAAGGATGTGACTCTTCATATTTGAATTTGAATTTCAACGTTCAAACACACTGGTAATCGATTACCAAATCATTGTAATCGATTACACCATTTTGAAATCAATTGGAACGTTTTAAATTCAGTTGAAAGCTTTTTTTAAAACAATCTTTGCTACTGGTAATCGATTACAATAAAGTGGTAATCGATTACCAGAGAGTAAAAACTCTTTGGTAAAAGGTTTTGTGAAAAATTCATGTGCTACTCAATGTTTTGAAAAACTTTTTAGTACTTATCTTGATTGAGTCTTTTCTTGATTCTTGAATCTTCAACTTGATTATTCTTGATTCTTGAAACTTGAATCTTGAAACTTGATTCTTGAATCTTGAAATCAAATTTCCTCTTGATTCTTGAAGTGTTCTTGATTCAATCTTGAACTCATTCTCTCTTGATTCTTGAAGTGTTCTTGATTCAATCTTGAACTCATTCTCTTGGGATTTTTGTCATCATCTTTGTTATCATCAAAACTCCTTGAATCAATCTTGATTCAACATCATGAAGCTTGCTTCTACACCAAATAGCACAGTTTTGTTTTACAAAAGAATTTTCTCAAATTTTCTAAGTTACCAGAGTGATTACTCTCTAGTAATCGATTACCAGTGACCAATATGGTTTTCAAAATGTTTTCAAATGATTTGTAACGTTCCAAAATGTTTTTCAAACAGTGTAATCGATTACACTATAGTAGTAATCGATTACAAGTGAATCTAAACGTTGGAATTCAAATGCAATTGTGAAGAGTCACAACTTTTCATAAAATGCATTGTGTAATCGATTACACCTTTGTGGTAATCGATTACCAGTGAAAAGTTTTGAAGAAAAAGTTAAAAGTTATAACTCTTAACATGGTTTTCTCTAAAGTCACAACTTTTCCAATGGTTTCTTTGACGAGACATGAAGAGTCTATAAAAGCATGACTTTAGCACATGTTCATAAGATATATGATATTCTTCCAAACAATTCTTTTTAAAAATCTTTCTCTAACCATTGCCCATTGCTTTTTCTTTGCCAAAAAGCTTTCTAAACTTTGTTTCAAAACTTTTTTTTTCTGCAAGTGGAAATTCTGCAGAAAACAAAAGTGTGTTATCTTTTCATCCCATCTTCCTCTTGACAAAAGATTCAAAGGACTAACCGCCTGAGAATTCTTTTTGACTCTCCTTTCCCCCTCTTGACAAAAGATTCAAAGGACTAACTGCATAAGAATTCTTTTGATTCTTCCCTTTCCCTTTAAACAAAAGATTTCAAAGGACTAACCGCCTGAGATATCTTTTTTTCCCCTTACAAAGATCTAATGGACTAACCGCCTAAAAATTCTTTATCTTAACACATTGGAGCGTACATCCTTTGTGGTACAAGTAGAGCGTACATCTACTTGGGTTGTTATACTGAGAACAAGAGAGGGTACATCTCTTGTGGATTAGTTTAAGTGAAGCATACATCCACTTGGTTGTTCAAAGAGAACAAGGGAGGGTACATCCCTTGTGGATCTTTGCTTGTAAATGATTTTACAAGGTTATTGGAAATCTTAAGAACCGGTGGTTTCTTGGGGACTGGATGTAGGCACGGGTTGTTGCCGAACCAGTATAAATCTTGTGTTTGTCTTCTTCTTCCCTACACTAATTACTTTTCTATTGTGTACTTTTTATTTTCGCTTTACTTTGGTTTAAGTTATTGTTTCTATTCTTTACTTTCTCATAACTTAGTAGTAAAGCCTAATTGAATCTAGTAACATTAAGAAGGATAAATTTTTAATTAGTCAAGACATGTTCATAATTAATTCAACCCCCCTTCTTAATTATTCCAAGGCCACTTGATCCAACACTCGCCTCCTCTTTTGTTACACACCTCCGCAACAGATTATCAACACCAATCTTGAACAGGTGTGGGTCATCCCAAACACAAAATCAGGCATCATGCAAGAATTTCTTCTTTTACTACCAAGTCAGATCCTTTGGAATGATTCCAGCTGCCTTGAAGTTGGCCAAATTAGCGAACCATGGCCTTTCATTCATCATGAACAACAATTCATCAGGAAATTCATCCCTTATCTCTAGCTCTTTCAAAGTCACCTCCTCATTGACTAACCTTGATAAGTGATCAGCTACAAGATTTTCAGATCCTTTCTTGTCTTGGATAACCAGATCAAATTCTTAAAGCAACAAAATTCATCTGATTAATCTGGGCTTGGAATCAGCTTTATTCAACAGGTACTTAATGGGTTCATGGTCAGTATAAACAATAACTTTTGATCCTACTAAGTATGTGTAGAAGCAAAGCTTCATGATGAATCAAGATTGATTCAAAGATGTTTTGATGATAACAAAGGTGATGACAAAAAGCTCAAAGGTCAATTCATGATAATCAAAGAATGAGTTCAATATGTTCAAGATGTTCAAGATTGAATCAAGATGTTCAAGATGTTCAAGATTGAATTAAGAACACTTCAAGGTTCAAGAGGAAATTTGATTTCAAGAATCAAGACTCAAGGTTCAAGCTTCCAAGAATCAAGATCAAGATTCAAGACTCTAGATTCAAGAATCAAGAGAAGACTTAATCAAGATAAGTATGAAAAAGTTTTTTCAAAAAACTGAGTAGCACATGGATTTTTCTCAAAACATGTTTACCAAAGAGTTTTTACTCTCTGGTAATCGATTACCATATTGTTGTAATCGATTACCAGTAGCAAAATGTTTTTGAAAAAGTTTTCAACTGAATTTACAACGTTCCAATTGATTTCAAAAAGCTGTAATCGATTACAATGTTTTGGTAATCGATTACCAGTGTGCTTGAACGTTGAAATTCAAATTCAAATGTGAAGAGTCACATTCTTTCACAAAAAGGCTTTGTGTAATCGATTACACTAATTTGGTAATTGATTACCAGTGTTAGTTTTTAAACAAATCAAAAGATGTAACTCTTCAAATGGTTTTTGACTTTTTCAAATTGGTTTTAAGTTTTTCTAAAAGTCATAACTCTTCCAATGGTTCTCTTGACCAGACATGAAGAGTCTATAAAAGTAAGACTTTGATTTGCATTTCAATCATCTTGAAAAACCTTTACAATACAATCCTTTACAATCTTTGAATCTCTTTCAACTTCTTCTTCCTTCTGCCAAAAGCTTTCCAAAGTTTTCTGGTTTTCCAAACCTTGAAAACTTGTGCTATTCATCCTTTTCATTCTCTTCTCCCTTTGCCAAAAAGAATTCGCCAAGGACTAACCGCCTGAATTCTTTTTGTGTCTCTCTTCTCCCCTTTCCAAAAGAACAAAGGACTAACCACTTGAATTCTTTTGTGTCTCCCTACTCCCTTGTCAAAGAATTCAAAATGACACAGTCTGGGAATTCTTTTGATTCTTCCCTTTCCCATATACAAAAGATTTCAAGGGACTAACCGCCTGAGAATTCTTTTGTATCCCCATTTACAAAATTTCAAAGGTTTAACCGCCTGAGATCTTTGTCTTAACACATTGGAGGGTACATCCTTTGTGGTACAAGTAGAGGGTACATCTACTTAGGTTTGACTAAGAACAAGAGAGGGTATATCTCTTGTGGATCAGTTCTAGTGGAGGGTATATCCACTAGGTTCAAAGAGAACAAGGGAGGGTACATCCCTTGTGGATCTTTGCTTGTAAAGGAAGTTTACAAGGTTGGAAAAGAAATCTCAAGGACCGCAGGTCGCTTAGGAACTGGATATAGGCACGGGTTGTTGCCGAACCAGTATAAAAACTCTTGTGTGTTTGTCTCCTTCTTCCCTACTCTTTTAATTTCCGTTGTGCATTTTAATTTCCGCTTTTACTTTCGGTTAAGTTTCTCTTCTACTCCTTATTCACTTAACAACATAGTAAAAGCCTTAGAAGAGTAAATTTTTAATTAGTAAAGGTTTAGGAATAATTAATTCAACCTCCCATCTTAATTATTCTGAGGCCACTTGATCCAACAGTATGGTCTGAATTTCTCCAAAGCATAGACAATTGCAAGCATTTCTTTTTCCGTGGTGGCATAATTCAGTTGAGCATCATTTAAAAATTTATTGGCATAATAGATAGCATGGAAAACTCTACCCTTCCTCTGGCCCAATACAGCACCTACAGCATAATCACTTGCATCGCATATGAGCTCCAATTCTTAGCTCCAATCTGGTGTTGTAATGACGGGAGCAGACACTAGACTGGTCTTTAAAGTGTTGAATGCCTTTAAACACTCTTCATTGAATAAAAACACATTGTCCTTGTTGAGTAAGTTACTGAGTGGTTTGGCAATCTTTGAAAAATATTTTATAAACCGCCTATAGAACCCAACATGCCCTAAAAAGCTTCTTACTCCTTTGACATTCACTGGAGGAGGCAGCTTGTCAATCAAATCAATCTGAGCTTTGTCTACTTCAATCCCTCTCATAGAGATTTTGTGGCCCAACACAATTCCTTCTTGAACCATAAAATGACATTTTTCCCAATTAAGTACTAGGTTGGTCTCTTCACATCATTGCAAGACTCGCTCTAAGTTTGCTAGACAACAATCAAAAGATGAGCCGAAAACAGAGAAGTCATCCATAAACACTTCAATGCATTTCTCCACCATATCAACAAATATTGCCATCATGCATCGCTGAAAAGTCGCAAGAGCATTGTAAAGACTGAAGGGAATTCTTCTATAAGCAAACACACCAAAAGGGCAGGTGAATGCTGTCTTTTCTTGATCATTCAGGTCCACAACAATCGGATTGTAACCAGAGTATCCATCCAAGAAACAATAAAATGATTGGCCAGCTAATCTCTCAAGCATTTGATCCATGAAGGGAAGAGGAAAGTGATCTTTCCTTATGGCATCATTCAATTTTCTGTAATCAATACACATCCTCCACCCTGTGATTGTTCTTGTGGGGATCAAATCATTCTTCTCATTTCGAATTACAGTCATGCCACCCTTCTTGGGAGCTACTTGTACAGGGCTAACCCATGCACTATCAGAGATAGGATAAATGAGGCCTGGTTCTAGCAATTTAAGCACTTCCTTCTGCACTTCTTCCTTCATAACAGGATTCAATCTTCTTTGCGGCTGTCTTACAGGCTTGTATTCAGCTTCCATATTGATCTTATGCATGCAGTAGGAAGGGCTAATTCCCTTGAGATAAAAAATATGTCATCCAATAGCTTCCTTGTGTTTCTTTAAAACCTCCACTAGCTGAGATTCCTCCTCCTTTCTCAAGGAGTTACTGATGATCACTGGACTTGCTTCATTCTCTCCCAAGAACACATATTTCAAAGGCTCTAGCAGAATTTTTAACTCCTCTTTGGCCTTCTCTGTATGAATTTCCTTCTTCAATTCTTCAAATGCAATACCATAGCTCTAGCCATCATGTCCACTTCATGTTCAACCTTCTCTACTTTAAAACAGGCATTGTGGTCACTTGGGTGCTTCATTGCTTCAAACAAATTGAAGGTAACCTTCTGATCATCTATACTCATCTCAAGGTTACCTTTCCCCATATCAACCACACAATTGGTTGTCAACATGAATGGACGATGTAGAATCAGTGGAATCTCGGCGTCCTCTTCAATGTCCATAATCACAAAATCTACAGGGAAATTGAATTGACACATTTTGACCAACACATCCTCCACTACACCATATGGCCTTGTGATTGAGCGATCTACTAGCTGCAATGTCATTCTTGTTGGTAGGATTTCCAACTCTCCTATCCTTCTACACATGGATAGGGGCATTAGATTGATGCTAGCCTCTAAATCAATAAGTGCCTTTCCAAATGACACAACACTAATTGAGCAAGGAATGGTAACACTCTTTGGATCCTTATATTTTGGTGGAAGGATCCTCTAAATGACAGCACTACAATTTCCTTCCACCACAATGTTGTCACTGTGGATGTATTTGCCCTTCTTGGTTAGCAGATCTTTGAGAAACTTAGAGTAGAGAGGCATCTGTTGCAAGGCTTCTCCAAACGGAATTGTGATCTCCAATTTCTTGAAAATATCAAGGAAACGAGCAAAGTGACGTTCCTTGTCCTTCTTAGATGGCACCAAAGGATATGGTGCTTCCTTTCTAGAACTAGGGACAACCTCCTTCTTCTTCACTCTTGCCATCTCACTCTTGGTCTTTTTCTCTTCCTCACTATCTCTCTTTTTTGCATTTTTTTCTTCCTCATCTTCATTTATTTTTCTATCTTCCATCTTATCTCCCTCATTTTCTTTTTCTTTTTCAGCTCCTAACTCCTCCTCGTCATTATTCCTTCCTTTATTCTCCACAATGGTCTCCCTTTTGCTTCTGGTCATGACAGTCTTACACTCTTCTTTTGGATTCTTCTCAGTATTAGCTCCAAAGCCTCCAGAAGAATTCTCAGCTATTTGCTTGGCTAGCTGCCCCACTTGGATCTCTAAGTTCTTGATGGCTGACTCCGTGCTTTTATGGTTAGACATTGAGACCTGCATAAACTAAGCCAAAGTTTCTTCCAGCTTGGTGGTCCTATCATACAATTTAGGTCCTTGATTAGGAGGTCTATTGGAAGGTCCTCCTAGATCTTTGTTAAACTAATTCCCTAGATATGACCTCCATCCTTGCCCTTGATTTTGATTGAAATTTCCTCCTTGTTGGTAACCTAAAATGCCACCTGAATGAAATCCCTGCCTGTTTTGACTCCCCATGTAATTTACCTCTTTAGCATAATCATCTTGGGGTATACAACAACTGTATTCATGAGCTCCTCCACAAATACTACAACCTCCAACCTGCATAATAGCTGAATGAGAGGGTTGAGCCGCTTGTAACTGTGTTGGCAACTTGCTGAGTGTCTCTGTAAGTGATTCCAACTGCTTAGCTAACAGCTTGTTCTATGCCAACAGTGCATCTTGTGAAGAGAATTCCAACAGATTTCTCTTGGTGGGTACATGAGTTCTATCATGCAAAATAGCATGATCACTAGCAGCCATTTTCTCAATAAGATTCATTGCTTCTTCTAGAGTTTTCAACTTAATCTTTCCCCCAACAGAAGCGTCTAACAATTGCTTGGACTACAGTCTCAAAAATACAAGAAAGAAACTATTTTTGGTGAAAGAAATTGGAAGAAGATGATGGAGAATGTCTTTTCCAGCCTCTAAACCCTAAATCTCTCTGTTTTTCATGAACTAAGCTCTCTTTGTTGCTCTCCACCCATTGTGTCCCTCATTTCCGCCAACTTCAGTGTTTTTAAAGGCTCCTGGACTTTTCAGTTTCCGAAGGCTCGCTTAGCGAGCATATCTCGCTAAGCGCAAGTTAGTGAATTTTCGCTTAGCGAGAGTGGGCGCGCTGAGCGTGAGAAGAGATAACGTCCTCGTTGGGCGAGCTGGTTGTGCACTGGGTGAGCAGATCTTTGTCTTATCCTCTTCTAGGGTTTCCCATCCGCTAAGCGAGCTAGATGCCTTGCTAAGCGGATGCATCTCGCTGAGCGGATCCATCTCACTAAGCAAGTCATCAGCAGCTTTTGCCTTCTTTTCTTTGGCCTAAAATTGAGTTGGATTCAACATTAGGTCACAAAAATGGAGTTTCTACTCTAATAAATCACACAATAAAGAAATTATGTATAATTCCTATAAAAAGAACCATAAATTGGGGGGCACGGTGCTATTTCCTTGCAAATTTTCAATACCAAACTAACTTATGAATAGCAACTAACAGCATTGTGTTCCTTCAATGTTAGAAGAATATTTCTTGGTTTGACCATTGACTTTGTCATATTAGCAATAATAATCTTTTCATCCTTAGTAAATCGACCAGCATATGGATATCCAACTAATGACTTGGCCAATTCATGATTGACTCCTACACATTCACTTCATCATCCATTATTCGTCTCCCACCACTGGTTTCGCACACAGCTTAAATGGACATCCACATTTTCTACTGCCAGTAACTGTTCTTACTAAATTTTTCTTCCTGACCCTATACTGGCCACTCCTTTCATAACCAATTAATACAAATGAGGTCATTTCTCTAATACCAATATTTGTGTCTGACCTCATAATCACCACCAGAAAATCAATTTCATAAGCAACAAATCGAGCCCAATGCAAAACATCATCACGGGTAGCAAACACCTATAATGCAATCCATACATCTTTAGTCTTCAAGGGACATTCATTTACTTACTTTAACAAAAAAAAATCATATTAATACCTGAGAAACATTGAAGGCATTAGAACAATCAACATGTTCTTCATTCACACTAGGTTCGTTTTTATTTTTTCATTCATACCAACTTCTTCAGACATTATACTGTCATGCATCTCCTGATCTTCGCCCATCTCAACAAAACATTGAAAATTTTCAATGAGAAACAAAAGTCCCCTAACCACACCATACATTTACTATCACACAATTTTTTTAGTTTTTTTATTGCATTATTAATATAATACATTAAAATTGATAACCATATATATTAAAAAATCAAGTTTTTATACTTAAAATTGATAACCATATAATACATTAAAATAGATAGCCATATATATTAAAAAACCAACAAAATTAATAACCAAATAATACATTAAAATTGATAACCATATATATTAAAATTGCTAATAATTTTGTACTTAATTGTTATTCATAAAATTTTAAGCACTAAAAAACCCAAGTTTAAAATAAAATGAATCAAATAAATTATATGTCTAAATTATTTTAAAATAAATACCACTTCTAAACTATAAAAACAAAAACTTATGAATGAATTATGAAACTATACCTATATAAAAATATTTTAAATGATAATACTAATTATATTTAAAAAAACGATAAAACAAATTTTTAAAAAAACAAAAAAAATTAACTTATAAATTGATAATTCGTAAGTTGTATAAAACCTATGGATTATCAATCCTTAAGTTTTATACGCAAAAAATAAAAAATAAAAAAAAAACTAGATCAAAGAGAAGTTGTAGCTTACCTCCGCCGTTAACAGTCACACCAACTGTCACCACAACCCACTACTTGTCGACGTACCACTGCAATACTTGTACCTCAACCAAAGCGGACACAAAGGACCTCTCCTCTCATGAGATTGAATGAATGCGGAGAAAGCAACATAATGAATGAGTGAAGAAGGTAAAAAGGAAGAAGAAGACGTAACAGGAGTATTTCTGAAATTTTTAAAAAATACTTGGTGCACAATGCAAAATCCTTATGACACCATAAGCGAACTTGTGATGGTCCGCCGAGGAGGCATGAGTCCCACACCTACTAGAACAAAACCCCTCAACGGTTACGTCTAAGGATGTTAGGTCAACGTTGATGACTTCTTTAGGGGAACCCTTGGATGCTAAACTAACGATGTTGTCGGTGGTGAGTGATTTTCCTAAGGAGTGGTTCTCTTCAAGGATTTGGGCATCGAGAGTGAGGGTGAGGGGAATTCCTTTGAATCATCTGAAACTAACGATTTGTGCACTTAAAGCACCTAAGGCACGGTTCCCTTGGCTTTCTCCCAAGGAAAAGAGCTTCTCATCATCGTGGAACAGGTTCTTAGTTTGTTTATTACAATTCTTAATTTCTTCAAGATTTCAATGAGGTTGCAAAGGGTTTTCAGATCTAATGTTATGTAAAGCTATAGGAGATACAGGAGGAAGAAGGAGAGTATTCAGAATAGAGAGAGAACTAGATATTCTCTTCTTATTCCTCCTACAGTGCGCTGACCTATATATAGGCACTTGTAGGGCACCAAAAGATAAGCACTACATGGGAATACAAATATTATAATGGGGAACAAGTGCTAACATCAACCCGACAAGCATAAAGAAATATAATTGCCTAATAACAAACTGATATCCATCACTAGACAAAGATATGCACTAAATAACAGAATTCTAATAATGTCCAACTACGTTTTTGGAACATCATCACTTAAACATAATTGCAAAAATGTTGTGGAGGTGTGACCTTACACTAAGGCATTCCGTGCTGGGCTTCATGCATGTTGACTGGTCTATCATCTAAACTAACTCAAAGCATTTGAAACCAATCTGTTGGTTGTGAAAGATTTGTTATTCTTGCTTGTGATGAATGAATGAATATGCTTCCGTAAAGAAAAGAAGTGGTTAATCAATGCTGGAGTTTCCAAACCGGCTCATCTTGCCAAAATCCTATGGAAAACAAATGAGCTTTAAAATTGGCATTCATGTTGCCATAGGCCTTTGGTTTGGAAGCATTTCATCTCACTATTGGAATTTGGTGATACTGATTTATGTACTGACGTGTTGAGGTTAAACAATTTTTTCTATTCAATCAATTGAATTTTGTAGCAGGATAAATAGTTGTTCAAAGTATATGCAGGAAATAATGTTGGAAAAAACTTAAGTCTCACATTGAATAAAAATAAAGCCAAGTTAGAATATATAAATGAGGAGCAACCTTCACCTCTTGAACTAGCTTTTGGGATTGAGTCGGCCATCGTCACAATGAGGCAATATTCCCTCACAAGACAAACTGCAAATCATACCAATACTTCTTGGTTTTTGGTGCTTTTAAAAAGTTGCAAAGTTGGGTTTTTAACTTCTGTTTTTTTTTTTTTGCCTTTGTTATTTGGGTTAGGGGGGGAAATAATTGTTCGTTGGTTACCACATGCATTTTTGTATCTCGTGTTGGGCTCGGGTAAAAGTAATTTTATAAGACAAATTGAAAAGTATGTGCTTGATATTTCATGCCTCAAATCTGTATTTTGAGACTGATCAATGATATTTAATTGTTCGTATTTATTATTGCAAATATGCTAAAGCATCAAAAGGGTGAGACCGAGAATACTGGGTTATCTTGTACAGATTCACATGAAGACATTACAACTTGATCGAAGCATGGGGCATTCAGTTAAAACGAACGAAGGTCATTGCCATTGTAATTATATTGTTGGTAACACTTGATTAATATATAAAGCATTTGCCAAAATCCACATTTTTCAGGTGATTAATATAATTTACTCTAGATATTTCTAAATGAAGTGTTTACATAATCAAATCAATTTAAATAGCTGAAATCCAAGGTTTAGTATAAGGAAAGTAAATTCAATTATCATTATCATTATCATTATTATTACTATTATTATTATTATTATTATTATCCCAAATTTTGAAGAAAAATTACCATAAAATGCATTTTGGCTGATTCTTTTTATTCAGGAAAAAAAATGCCATCTAAAAACTTAAATACAGGGCCAGTAATCTTTTGATCAATGCAAGAATTATATAATTTGAGCCAGAAGAATAAATCATATTAACCATCATGAACAGTATCAAGCAGATCCTCATCAGCACTATCTTACCCTGAAATGATTCAGCATCTCATTTATTCACATTACAGAAGCTACAAATAATTCTTAAAAATGCATATAAAATATGAATCAACGGTTCAAAGAACTAATTCATGGTGCTGATGCAGAGCCTCTTAGTAACAATTCAGCAAGTGATATATAAATATCGTTTGAAAGGCGTTAATTTTTCTCAACTTCAGCACTGAAACGGTTTGTCTGAGAAACATCTTTCTCGTCAACCATGGTTTTCCCTAAAAAAAGATGAGAAGGACTTGTGAAAATAATGAAGCATAAGACAACACATGTTTAATGGACTAACTAATAGCCACCATTTGTTCTTTTATCTTTTTTCTTGTGAAGTCATAAGGAGCTAATTAATTAACAAATGGAAGAAAATTAGAGAATACAATATAGATGTGATGAGAAGAACCATAAAGAATCATTACGTGCATCCATTTATTGACCAAGAGATTCTCAATCTCATGTTATTTGGGATGGAAAAAGGATCAAAAGCCACCAAACTTTATGCATCCATTTAGCTACTAAGATAGGATCAAGACAAAAAAATGTAATATTGAGCAGATAACCCAAATAGGATCAAAATTATAACTTTTAATGCGTAGCTGAGCATGCATCAACTGATGAGCAACTACAACACCGGTGACAGAGATATGAAAATAAGAATAAATAAAGAAATGAACAGCATCCTTGAAATAGTAGTATGTAATAGATGAAGATAATCAAACATCACTACAAAAATGGTTTTTAATTAACAATGGGTTGCACACAAGAATACCTGTTCTAATGTCTTGCCAAAACAAAACTTGTGCAACATTCTTGCCTGCCCAATCGCATGCTAAAATTAAAATGCAGTATCTTTACTAATGAAAATGAGTATTACCTCTTCTTTCTCTTTGAAGACAATGTCCACCTTTCCTAATATTAATCATCTGTCAGCTTCTACAAAACAACATAATATCATGATACAATATTTATAATAAAAAAAATAAAAAAGATAAACATTGGCCTTAGCCCTTACACCCAATAACCCACAACTTACATTATCTTCATCAAAGATTTCACTTGGTTCACTGTAAGAGTTTTTCATTGTCTGAGTTTTAACTGAGCTAAAGCAACTGATTATGTTAGCAGCTTTGTAATTGCAAATCTAAGATGAGCCGCATTCTTGTTCCATTGTTCACCTACATATAAACAATTTTTTTTTCAATTATTTGTTAATAGGATATAGTTGTAAAAATTAATGTGACACTCTCTACTCCAACATACATATAAATAAGAAAAAAATATAAAATATGGAATTTAATTAAATCTATTTTATTCAAATCACCTAAACAAATTCATGCGGATAAAATGATCACATTTGTTTCAGTGTTGTCAAATAAAACTCACAAAAAACATCTCTGACTCAAAACAAGATTGTTCAAGTTTACAAAACAACTCATATTAAGCAGCAAAATAAAATAAACTAAAATAACATGTTTAAATCATCATGCAATTGAAAAAGAAATTCATGTCTCAATGTCACATCCTATCAGAGCATTGTATCTCAACTTTCTCTAGCACAAGATTCTTTAAAGTCATTCACCTAGTCATCTCCTTCCACGAACACAATGTTTGAGATCATTACATGATCCAAACACAAACAACACAAAGGGAGTGAGTTAACACATTGATAAATAGATAGAGATAAATGTAGGCACGTATATATAATATAAGTATAATGAGCTAAACTTAGCACAATTCATTTCATTTTACCACTCATTGTGTAACATCACTTGTGTCAAGGATTTAATCACAAAATCATATTCCACACCTTCACATTAATCACGTGTTTAGAACAACACATCTCAAGTACAATACAACATCTCACACTCACACAATTCATTACCCATCATCACGTAACAAATCACAATGATCATTACACAGACGTTATGCAACAAATACACTAAGACTCAATCTTATATGCAATGTGGTACCATGTCAGTGAAAAACCTTGTCTAGCGCCTATGAGTACATGATAAGACAGAACATACACTGATAAGTCAGGTCATTCTCACTAGGTAAAATCATAGGGAGACCAATCAGGGTCACATTGTTTTGTAATAATGTTCCAACCATCTGGGATCGGCACAAGTTTAAAGGAGCACTTAAACCGGGTGTATTTACCCCTAAGGCCTAGACTCTAAAGAGTCTGTCATGGCCTCTCCCTCTTAATTCAGGTCCAACCCAAGAAATATTTTAACATGCAAATTCTATCTATGAATTATACAAAACACATGACTCCTCAATTATTCTCAAAATAATTTTAACTCGTCGCCCTTAAAGGGTCTTATAGTCGTGTGATTGTACAATTCATAGCTCACAACTCAATGCACACAACATCTCAATACACGTGTGATCTCACAATTTAACACATACTCAACTTGTCACTTACACACAGTTCATTGCACTTTTATAATCCCTGAAATTCTGATACCAGGGGACAGATGTCGTACCGGATGTCACGACATCACGCTTCAGAACATGCAGATTATATGTGTCCGTATGAACAGATTAAACAAGTAAATAACACAAGAGAATTGTTAACCCAGTTCGGTGCAACCTCACCTACATCTGGGGGCTACCAAGCCAGGGAGGAAATCCACTCTCAATAGTGTTAGTTCAAGGTCTAACAGCCCCTGTTTACAACCTTCTCACCTAACCACTACCCGTGCGATCTCTACCTAAGAGCCACTCTTAGATATGAGAACCTCCGCTCACTCCCTCTCACTCACACTCCCGTGTTTACAATTAAATCAAAGACACACCAGAGATCAACTCTGAACAAAAGAGATCAACTCTACACACTAGAGATCAACTCTACACACTAGAGATCAACTCTACACACTTAGGTCCAACACTTGATGTTAGGGTACCATCAAGGTGGCTCACAAAACACTCAAGTCCCAAAACTCACAAAATAACTCTTCGATCCCGGACTTGGTCCAGAACTCGTGCAGCCTCCATGATTATATAGCAATTTGCGTTTCTGGGCTGCAACGGCTTGTGCTGGAGGAGATCTATCTTCTTCTGAAAAAATCTGCAGTTAAAGAACTAAAAGATAACTTTTGATCTTTTAGTTTGAATCTTTAATCTTTAATCTTTAATCCCTGAACGAACTCTTCTTCTTTGAAATTCGAACTTTAATTATCTTTTAATTCGTTCCAGAAGATAGATCATCTAATCTCTTGCTAACTGCACAATAATCTGTTAAAGATATAACAGATTTATATGTCCAGTATTATCGGGCCAGATGTCAGGACATCGTGTCCGACATCGTGGATCCTGCAGCTTCACTTCTGCACTTGACTTTTATCTTGCATTGTACAGCAACTCCAGTATTCTCGGGCAGGATGTCAGGACATTGTATCCGACATCGTGGATCCTGCAACTTCAATTCTTCATTTGACATTTTATCTTGCCTTGTGCATTGTGCAGCCCGATCTTATTCCTTGACATAACGTTGGACATCACGTGCAGCAACTCCAGCTTTCCTTCATTGTCTAAGTGCTTATGTTTTAACAAAATCTTAGCCAATCTTTTAAAGCTCAGTAGAGCTAAACACTAACAATCTCCCCCTTTGGCAAATTTTGTCTAAAACATACTTAGACACTTCCTGAGCAGGTACGAGCAGTTATGCAAGTGGGATCCGCAACTTCCATTATCAGAGTAATCAAGCACAGCGGAAATTCTTCAAGTTGCAAATCTACAAGTCTTCTCCAGGATGTCAAGACATCTCTCGTGACATCAGCTTTCTGCTTCTGCTCCCCCTGTCTTCATGCTTACTGCAGCATCTTCTATCAGCTACTAGTCTTTTCCAGGATGTCGAGACATCTCATGTGACATCCGCTATCTGCTCCCCCTGTCTTCATGCTCTTACTGCAGCATCTTCTAGTAGCTTACATCAGTCATCATCAGCAGCAGTCTCCCCCTCAAAATCATATACATACAACTCCCCCTCAAAATCATGAGTCATGCATACATCGTATCCTACTGCCATACATCATACATAGTATCCTACTGCTCAAAATCATGCATAATAGCAAGCATAATACTATTACTCCCCCTTTTTAGACATAAATTTGGCAAAAGTAGGATGCATGAAATTAATGTGCAAATATTACAGACCAATAACAATCAATTGTTCTAAGGGACATGCCCCTTTAGCTAATAAAAGTGAAAAGCAAAAATAAGGGTCTGATGATCATGGGGTGGCTTCAGAATCATCATCTGATTCTGTCTCTTCTGCTGCTTCTTCCTCTTCCTCAGCAGCTTCTTCTTCTTCTTCAGCTGCTTCTTTGTCTTCCTCAGCTGCCTCTTCCTCTTCTTCAGCTGCTTCTTCATCATCAATGCCACTTTCTGAGAGCCTTGTGATCAGCCGTTCTAGCTCCATCTTCTTCTCTGTGGTGGCTTTGATGGTTGCTTCCAGCACCTTGCATGTGTCCTTGAGTTCAGCAATCAGAGCATTCTTGGACACAGCACCTGAAGCAGCAGCTTTCCCTGATGTCGAGACAATGTCTGGGACATGTGTCCCCTCAAACAGTTTGTAGTGCAGGGATAGAGGAGATTCTCTCTTTATCACAGAGTCAGTGTAGTTTAACATATTGGGATGTTGACTCAACATAATGCCACATAATACAGTAGGGAAGGCAATGGGTAATTTGACAGCAAAAGATTCTGAATGCTTAACAGTTTGATCAAATATATAGTTTCCAAAATTAAATTTGGACTTGGTTCCAACAGCATACAGAAATTTACCCAAACCTGTGGCAACAGTGGAAGTATGATTGGTGGGTACCCAGTTTGCAGCACCAATCCTGTGTAGAATCGCATACTTCACACTTAGCTTCCCTGCTGAAAGCTTCCCTTTCTTTGGCCAATGCTGGACTCGATTGGCAGTGATTTCCTTGGCAATTTGATGCTCAGAAACATCAATATCTACCATTCCTTCAGTAGGTCTGCCCAGGTACTTGTTGATCACAGCAGGGGAGAATCTAACACACTTTCCTCTGACAAACACCTTTTGATACTCATCACTCTTTCTGTTAGTTATGTCAGAGGGAATGTTGACAATGAATTCCCTGACTAAGCCTTCATAGCAATCTCCCAACTTGCTGACAGTCTTCAGCAGTCCAGCAGCCTTGATGAGGTCCATGATCTCCTTGCAATCCAAGGCATTTCTTCCCAGCTCTCTTTCAACCGCAAGTCTGCGTTGATACACATATTTCCACTTTTCAACATTGCCAATGGAGTGGAAGGAAATGTTGTCCAATGGAGCATCAGGGATATTTTCAGGCACCTTCTTCCCTGATGTCTTGGCCCTCTTTGATGTCGAGACATCTAGTTCGACATCCTCATCAGAATCAGATGAGGAAATTTCTTTCCTCTTCTTGGAGGGGATTGCAACCTTGCTCCTTCTGGATGTGGTAGGAGTGATTGGAGTGCTCTTCTTCTGGGCCATAGTCTTGATTCGTCCAGACCTCTTGATGGGAGTTTTCCTTTTCCGACTTTGTAATCGTTCTGCAACGCCTGGTGCCAATCTGTTGGCAATGGGTTCCTCGTCAGATTCTACTTCTTCCAGGTCAATGAGGTCACCTGGAGCAGGTTCTGGTGCCCTTGGTGCAGGGGTCTCCTTTGTCGCTTGATCATCTTCCTCTGTTGATCTCTCTTTGCTGGGGGAAGAGAGTACTTCAGCATTTGGACCGGAAGATGTTGGAACATCTTTCTCAGCATCAGGCACAGAAACACTTGGGGTGGAAGATGTTGGAACATCTTTCTCAGCATCAGGCACAGAAGCATCTTTCAGAATGCTACTCACAATACCGCGGATTTTCTTGTCCATCTCCGTGTCTACTTCCCTAGGACTTGTTGCAAGGCTAGGGTTTTCAGCAATCTTCACTCCCTGTTGTCTTCTGGGAACCAGTTTCTCAGGGACAGAAGCTTGACCAGGAATTATTTGTATGGGTTGGATGTTGAATTCTGGTTGTTCCTGGTGCGGAGATGATGGTACAGCGGGTGAACCAGAAGCGGAAGTTTCTTTTGGTGAGGTAGCCATGGAAAAGCAGAGCGTTTGGAATGATTTCGTAAATCTCAGAAAACTATTGGGAAATGCTGGTGAAAACACGAATGCCAAGCAGATATAAATTTGAATGAAGAATGTAGAGGGGCGTGTGAAGCAACGGTCGAATTCGTTTTGGCTTAATAGTGAACGTGCTATTAATGTTAAGTGATTCGTTTGGGCACGTTCAGATTGCTGTAGTTGCTATAATTCTTCTAGCAAACAAATGCCCAGCTTGCCCCTCAGTTTTTCAAACTGATTTGCATCCAAAGCCTTTGTGAAAATATCTACTATTTGTTCCTCAGTGTCAACATGCTTCAGTGTGATCACTTTATCATCAACAAGATCTCTGATATAGTGATGTCTAATGTCAATGTGCTTGGTTCTGCTGTGTTGAACAGGATTTTTAGAAATATTAATAGCACTCATGTTGTCACAGTACAATGTCATGACATCTTGTTCGACATTGTACTCCTTCAGCATCTGCTTCATCCAAACTAGTTGTGAACAGCTGCTTCCTGCTGCAATATACTCGGCTTCTGCAGTAGATAGGGACACACAGTTCTGCTTCTTGCTGAACCATGAAATAAGGTTGTTTCCCAAATAGAAGCATCCACCAGAAGTGCTTTTTCTTTCATCTGCACTTCCAGCCCAATCAGCATTACAATACCCAACCAGCATTGAATCTGAACAATGACAGTACATAATCCCATAGTCACTGGTGCCATTTACATATTTCAGAATTCTCTTCACTTGAGTCAAGTGACTTATCTTAGGATTGGCTTGATATCTTGCACAAACACCTACTGCATAGGTGATGTCGGGTCTGCTAGCTGTTAAATATAGTAAGCTCCCAATCATGCTTCTGTACAGACTTTGATCAACACTGGTGCCTGCTTCATCCTTTGACAGCTTCAAGTGAGTAGGTGCAGGTGTCCTTTTATGACTGGCATTCTCCATCCCAAACTTCTTGACAATGTTCTTTGCATACTTGCTTTGAGAGAGGAATATGGAGTCTTCCATCTGCTTCACTTGGAGTCCCAGAAAATAAGTCAGCTCTCCAACAAGACTCATCTCAAATTCAGATTGCATCTGTTGGACAAAATGTCGAAGCATCTCATTCGACATCCCTCCAAACACAATGTCATCAACATATATCTGTGCAATCATCAAGTTTTCAGCATCTTGTTTGACAAAGAGAGTCTTGTCAATTCCTCCCTTCCTATACCCTTGCTGAGTAAGGAACTCTGTCAGCCTTTCATACCAAGCTCTTGGAGCTTGCTTCAATCCATAGAGAGCCTTCTTGAGCCTGTATACATGATCTGGATGAGTTGGATCTACAAATCCCTTTGGCTGCTCCACATAGGCTTCTTCATTCAGGTATCCATTCAGAAACGCGCTCTTCACATCCATCTGGTACAGCTTGAATTTGAGGATGCAAGCTACACCAAGTAATAATCTGATGGACTCAAGCCTGGCAACTGGGGCAAAAGTTTCATCAAAGTCTACACCTTCAATCTGAGTGTAGCCTTGAGCAACAAGTCTGGCCTTGTTTCTGGTTATAACACCTTCTTCATTGGTTTTGTTCTTGAAGATCCACTTGGTGCCAATCACATTACTTCCCTCGGGTCTCGGAACTAGCTCCCAGACTTCATTCCTTTTGAATTGCTCCAATTCTTCTTGCATAGCATTGATCCAGAACTCATCAGTCAGTGCCTCTTTCACATTCTTGGGCTCAATTTTGGAGACAAAACACGAGTTGGAGACAATCTCAATCTCCCTTGATCTTGTAGTGACTCCTCTGTTTGGATCTCCTATGATCAGCTCCTTGGGGTGCATCTTCTGGATTCTAATGGAGGGTCTCTTGTCAGGTTGGTTGATGTTTGATTCATCTGTAGCAGAATCAGAGTTTTCTGCATTTTCTCCACTTTTAGCTGCATCTGCTACATTGTCTCCCGATGTTCTGACATCTTCTTCGACATCCTTCTTTCTTGCTGGAGACAGATCATCAACAACCACATTGATGGATTCCATCACTGTTCTGGTTCTGGAGTTGAATACTCTATATGCTCTGCTGTTTGTAGAGTATCCCAGGAATATTCCTGCATCACTCTTGGGATCCATCTTTCTCCTTTGCTCTCTATCAGCCAAAATGTAACATGGACTCCCAAAGATGTGGAAGTGCTTGACAGTTGGCTTCCTCCCTTTCCAGATTTCATACAGTGTGGTTGGAGTGCCTCTTCTAAGTGTGACTCTGTTGTGGATGTAGCATGCTGTGTTCATGGCTTCAGCCCAGAGATTATAGGGAAGTTCTTTGGCATGAAGCATGACCCTAGCAGCCTCTTGCAAAGTCCTGTTTTTCCTCTCAACTATGCCATTCTGTTGTGGTGTAATGGCTGCAGAGAACTCATGAGTGATGCCTTCAGATGTGCAGAATTCAGTGAACCTGCTGTTTTCAAACTCTCTGCCATGGTCACTCCTGATTCTCTTGATGACACAATCTTTCTCTCTTTGAAGTCTTAGACTCAACTCTTTGAATACTTCAAAGGTTTCTGATTTCTCTCTGATAAAGTTGACCCAGGTAAATCTGGAGAAATCATCCACAACAACATAGGCATACCTCTTTCCTCCAAGGCTTTCAACCTGCATAGGCCCCATCAAATCCATGTGAAGTAGTTCCAGCACCCTGGAAGTGGTCTGATGTTGAAGCTTCTGGTGGGACATCTTGACTTGCTTTCCAATCTGACATTCACCACAGATTATGCCTTCTTCTATTTTCAGATTGGGGATGCCTCTAACAGCACCTTTGTCAATAATTTTCTTCATGCCTCTTAAGTGCAGATGTCCAAATCTTTGATGCCATATTCTGACTTCATCTTCTTTGGAGGATAGACATGTGGAGGAGTAGCTGGTTTCTTGAGGTGTCCATAGGTAACAGTTGTCCTTTGATCTGCTGCCCTTCATTAGAACTTCACTCTTCTCATTTGTCACCAAGCATTCTGACTTTGTGAAGTTTACATTGAATCCTTCATCACACAGCTGACTGATGCTGATCAAGTTTGCAGTCAGTCCCTTCACCAGCAGTACTTTGTTCAGACTAGGAAGTCCATCATGAACTAGCTTTCCCATTCCAATGATCTTTCCTTTAGAGCCATCTCCAAATGTCACATAACTAGTGGAGCAGGGCTCAATGTTCACCAGGAATTCTTTAACTCCTGTCATGTGTCTGGAACAGCCGCTATCTAGGTACCAATCTTCCTTAGCTGATGCTCTAAGTGAAGTATGAACAACAAGACTGACAATCTTGTGTTTTGGAACCCACATCATCTTCTTTCTGCTGCTGCTACTTTGAGTACCATGATGTGGATGGCCATGTAGATGATAGCAAAAGGGCTTTATGTGACCATACCTGCCACAGTAGTGACACCTCCACTTCTTTCTTTTGCTCTTTTTCTGCTGCGTTCCATGATGTCGAGACCGATGTTGTGACATCGTGGCTCCAGTGCTGTTTTTGGCAGGAACAAATTCTGTCATGGTTATTGTGCCAGCAGATTTATGATTAAGTCCAAGTCCTCTCTGGTCTCCAACATTCTTCCCAAGCTGTAGCATCTCATCAAGCATATCTGAGCCTTTATTCAACATCTTTATTGATTTGGTCATGTTTCCCAGTTTAGAGTTCAGAAAACCGACTTCTCCTTTAAGCTCAGAGATCTCCTCTTTATGTGCCTCCTTTTCAGCCTCCAGATCTGCAATGACCTTCTTCAGTTGTGCTTCTTGCTGAAGAATCTTCTCACTTTTGATGCATAGTTCTCTATAGGATGTAGCAAGCTCATCAAAAGTGATTTCACTGTCTGTATCACTTGAATCTTCAGCAGATTCAAATCTCCCAGTGAGTGCATTCACATCTCTGTCAGAGTCACTTTCTTGTTCACTCTCTGTATCAGATCGACATACAGAAAGTCCTTTCCTCTGCTTCTTGAGATGAGTGGGGCATTCAGCTATGATGTGTCCATAGCCTTCACACCCATGGCATTGAATTCCTTTGCTGTGACTGGGCTTTACATCTGACCTTTTCTGGTATTTACTGCCTTTCCTGATGTCGAAAGGGATGTTCTGGACATGTGGCTTCTGCCTCCTGTCCATTCTGTTCAGCACTTTGTTGAACTGCCTTCCAAGGAGCACAACTGCCTTAGTCAGACCTTCATCAGTATCCAGGTCATACTCATCTTCTTCTCCTTCATCATTGGACACGAACGCCACGTTCTTGCTCTTCTTTTCAGCTCCATCCGAGAGTCCTAGCTCAAAGGTTTGAAGGGAACCAATGAGTTCATCCACTCTCATGTTGCAAATGTCTTGGGCCTCCTCTATTGCAGTGACTTTCATGTCAAATCTCTTAGGCAAGGATCTGAGGATCTTTCTCACCAGCTTTTCATCTGTTATCCTCTCTCCCAAGGCAGTGCAAGCATTGGCAATTTCAAGAATGTTCATGTGGAAGTCATGAATACACTCTTCCTCCTTCATCTTCAGATTTTCGAATTTTGTAGCCAATAGTTGCAACCTGGACATCTTCACTTTGGAGGTTCCTTCATGAGTGGTTTTCAGGATCTCCCATGCATCTTTGGCCACTGTGCATGTGTTGATTAGTTTGAAGATATTCTTGTCAACTCCATTGAATAGAGCATTCAAAGCTTTGGAGTTTCCAAGTGCCAATTCGTCTTCTTCTTTAGTCCAGTCTTCTTCTGGCTTCAATTCTTCAGTGGGTTTTCCTTCTGTGTCCAGCATCTTGGGATGTTCCCAGCCTTTGATGACAGCTTTCCAGGTTCTGCTATCCAGTGATTTGAGGAAGGCCACCATTCTTGCTTTCCAGTATTCATAGTTGCTTCCATCAAGAATTGGTGGTCTGTTCACTGGTCCGCCTTCTTTCTCCATGTTCATCAGAATTTATCTCCCTAGATCTCACTCAGTGATTTCGAGTGCCTGCTCTGATACCAATTGAAATTCTGATACCAGGGGACAGATGTCGTACCGGATGTCACGACATCACGCTTCAGAACATGCAGATTATATGTGTCCGTATGAACAGATTAAACAAGTAAATAACACAAGAGAATTGTTAACCCAGTTCGGTGCAACCTCACCTACATCTGGGGGCTACCAAGCCAGGGAGGAAATCCACTCTCAATAGTGTTAGTTCAAGGTCTAACAGCCCCTGTTTACAACCTTCTCACCTAACCACTACCCGTGCGATCTCTACCTAAGAGCCACTCTTAGATATGAGAACCTCCGCTCACTCCCTCTCACTCACACTCCCGTGTTTACAATTAAATCAAAGACACACCAGAGATCAACTCTGAACAAAAGAGATCAACTCTACACACTAGAGATCAACTCTACACACTAGAGATCAACTCTACACACTTAGGTCCAACACTTGATGTTAGGGTACCATCAAGGTGGCTCACAAAACACTCAAGTCCCAAAACTCACAAAATAACTCTTCGATCCCGGACTTGGTCCAGAACTCGTGCAGCCTCCATGATTATATAGCAATTTGCGTTTCTGGGCTGCAACGGCTTGTGCTGGAGGAGATCTATCTTCTTCTGAAAAAATCTGCAGTTAAAGAACTAAAAGATAACTTTTGATCTTTTAGTTTGAATCTTTAATCTTTAATCTTTAATCCCTGAACGAACTCTTCTTCTTTGAAATTCGAACTTTAATTATCTTTTAATTCGTTCCAGAAGATAGATCATCTAATCTCTTGCTAACTGCACAATAATCTGTTAAAGATATAACAGATTTATATGTCCAGTATTATCGGGCCAGATGTCAGGACATCGTGTCCGACATCGTGGATCCTGCAGCTTCACTTCTGCACTTGACTTTTATCTTGCATTGTACAGCAACTCCAGTATTCTCGGGCAGGATGTCAGGACATTGTATCCGACATCGTGGATCCTGCAACTTCAATTCTTCATTTGACATTTTATCTTGCCTTGTGCATTGTGCAGCCCGATCTTATTCCTTGACATAACGTTGGACATCACGTGCAGCAACTCCAGCTTTCCTTCATTGTCTAAGTGCTTATGTTTTAACAAAATCTTAGCCAATCTTTTAAAGCTCAGTAGAGCTAAACACTAACAATCCCAAGACATCTTGTTATCACACCTCATGCATCATATACATATCACGCAGTAATAAAATTAATATGTTATGTTCATATGACTAATCATCTCATTAAAGTTGGCATTTAAGATCATATGTGCCACCGGAGTTTGAATTGTGCAATACACACAATTACTCAATTGTTTTCAAAATCATTTTAACTCGTCGTGCCTCAAACTGATTCAACTCGTCGAGTTCCCACAATGGATCCCATCACAATACTCGTCACGCATTAACTCCCGTCCTTAAAGGGTCTTACAGTTGTCTGATTATACAATTCATGGCTTACAACTCAATGTCATCACTTTACACTTCACAATAACATATATAATCACATTAAGAAACGTGTTAATCCCATACTTGTTCACAACACATGTCTCATCACACCTTCTCACTAACACATTATCATATCATGGGGAACAAAACCCCTCAATCAATTTTAAGAAAACATACAAGAATCAAGAATTCACAAATTTCTAGGTTTCTAACAATCAAGGTCAAACACTTAATTAAACCATCCAATTCGCATCAAGGCATTAGTTGACCCATCAAACATGAGTAATTTGTTGTTATCATTGTACATGCAAAATTAAAACGCATAAAATACCCCAAAATTAATCCCAATTTGATCATCTAAGGATTCCTACACACGTTCAGTTTAGCCCCAATTGTGATAAACTCATCCCTTACCTCTAAGCGGGTTCACGTGTGTAGTCTGACAACGATAGTGGCATCTCTAGCAATTCCCTAAGATTCCTTAAGCTTTTCCTCTGGTTGCTCTGCTAGGATTTCCAAGCGTTAAAGAGAAGGAGAATGGATTAGAGCCTCAATTTCACTGTCTTCGTGCGGGAGGAATTTCTCTCTCTACAAATATGTTTTCAACAATCCCAACAATGGGATGTAAGAAAATAAGTTTCAAAGGTGGTGTCCAAATTTAGGACAATCCAACGGTTAACGAGTTTGGGATCATAGTTTTATTAGAGCAGGTTTAGGTGTATGCGAGAAAAAGAGAGGGTTTTGGAAGAGGAAGAAGGGAGAACGAATTTGGGAGGAAGAAAAAGTGTAAAGACGTATCGTAATTGTAAAAACTGACCTGGTATGTCTTTATTTCTAGTTAGGATACTCTAAGTCTATTATTTATTCTATCTCTTTATTTTTTATTTTATAAAAAAAGAACTCTATTTTACTCTTTTATTAAATAAATAACCAATTAAAACATCGTTTTATTTTATAAAATATCATTTTACTCTATTTATTTTCTAATACTATGAAACCCTTATTTTAATTAACAAAAGTCAAGTTCTCTCATTTATTTAATTTCTAAAAACTCTATTAATTTATGTTCCACATGATTAATCATTAAAATTCAATTTCAACCAAATATCTTACTCTAAAATATTTACTTAATTCAATTAATTATAAAAACTCAAAATACATACTTAATAAATATCAATATATTTATCATAAACTGGGGTGTTACAATTAACAAAAATGTAAAATACTTAACTAAAATTAATATTTAAACTTACTTGTATTTGTAACCATTTGAACCCATTTGTGTCATCCAAGTTGCTACTCAAATACCACGATCATTCCTATTTGTGTCAATCAAGTTGCTACTCAAATACCATAATATTTTGGAAAAAGCACCATTAGGTAATTGATATTTGTTTATATTTGAGACAAAAAATAAGAAACTTGTGTTGCTTATATTGGACTGGATGGAGTATTTTATTTATGATTTTCAAAGAGGATCGAAAAATATTGATTCTAGCAAGAAAGATGATGATCAAGTAAAACTTCCTCAGATACGTCGTTGGCGACCCTCTCACTGGAGGCACTGCCCTTGCTACGCTGAATCTAAGTATCTTTATGTGTCTCTGTTTGTGTTAGGGTTTTTTTTTTTGTGATTGATCTGGAAAGTGATATTAGTTGAAAAGTTTTTGTTTTTTATTTTTATAATGAAATGTTTAGCTTACAGCTTCTTTGGACAAAATAGAAGAGAAAATGAGGTCGTGCGCCGTGAATTGGCCAAGTACACTATCAGTGATGGAGCCAGTGCTCTCGATGTTAATATATATTGATCACTACTCACTACTACAAAATATAGAATTAACATCGCACGATTAACATCGGTTTTTTAAAACACCGATGTTAACAAAAGCGTGGTGGCATTTTTGTAAATAAGTCTAGTTAACATCGGTTTTGTCAAAACCGATGTTAACTACCTGATGTTAACATCGATTTTTTTAAACCCGATGTTAACTACCTACGGTTAACATTGGTTTTTTGAAAACCGATGTTAACTACCTTAGGTCAACATCGGTTATTTTTAAAAAACTGATGTTATGTTGTTGATAAATTAAAAACCTGAATTACTTCATCCCCTCACGCACTAAAACCCTATCGTTTCTCCTTTCTCCTTCTGCCTGAGCACCAACTGCCGCAAATTGCTCGTGACTGCAACCATATTGTTGTCAACTACAACTGCTGCTGAAACCATTCGTCACTGCAACCACATTATTGTCAACTACGACTACTCGTGACTCTTCTTTCTCAATCCCACTCTGAGTTGCCTCTGGCTGCCACCCGAGGTAAGCTTCATGCCTTCATTCATTTTCATTGCATTTAGACTCTATTTTCTTTGCTTTTTATAAGGACATTGTTGTCGTTGGACTTTGTTTTTTTGGTTAGGGTACGGGCCTCTGTTACCTTGTTGACCGGAAGTAGTTTGACCTGTTTGTTCTTTTGCTTTGCTCGTTTCACATTTTTTGTTCTTTTGAATCTATTAGAAAATTATTTGTAGTTGGTCTACTATCCTGGGGTGTCTTAGATTCAGTTCCTTTTTCATTCAATGTTTTGATAATGGGGTAGGGACTGGTGGTTATATATGTGAGTTTTTTTCCTAACCATAAGATTTATTTGATAATGGGAAGGGGAATCTAATGGTGGAGATGTGGGCAGAAGGGTTTCAGAGGTGTTAGGCACAATGGATGGTTTTGGGGATTTCGATGAGTTAGGAGAACACAAAGGGCTTTGTGTACTTTGGGTCAGAAAACAAAAGCTTTGGTGAAGTAACCCGGCTTCTGGTGTGGCAGGTGTTAGGCAAGTGGCCTCAGATATCTTAAGAAGAGGGGTTGAATTAAGATATCACACACTATTTCCTAATTAAAAATTCTATTTTGATTTTAACCCAAATCCCAAGATTCCTTTTAAAATGAATTCCTAAATAATTATTCAAATTAAACTTACTAAATAGAAGCAATAAGCAATAATAAATAAAAAGAGTTTAAGGGAAGAGAAAGTGCAAACTCAGTTTTATACTGGTTCGGCCACACCCTTGTGCCTACGTCCAGTCCCCAAGCAACCCGCTTGAGAGTTCCACTAACTTGCAAAAACCCTTTACAAGTTCTGAACCACACAAGAACAACCCTTCCTTTGTGTTCAGATTGCTTTACAACAAGAGACCCTCGGTCTCTTAATCCCTTTTCAGAAGTAAGAAGAAGAGAAGAAGAAATCTCTCTTGAAAGAGATAGATTGAACAATGAAGCACTCAAATAATTCCTTATTGAATTGCAAGTGTATTGGCCAAGGAATTTTTAAGAGGATAAGACAATTTTTTCTTTTGAGAGAATAAGACTTTTTGTTCTGAAAAAACTCTAAGCAAATTCGTGTTCCAAGTCACATATAAATAGACCTTTGATGGCCATTCAAAAACCATTTGAACAGATGTAACTCTTGGAAATTATTTTCTCAAAATCTCCTCTGGTAATCGATTACAAGACTTGTGTAATCGATTACAAGCTTTAAAATTTGAATTAAAACATTCAATAACTGCTGGCAATCGATTACCATCCAAGTGTAATCGATTACACATTGTAAAATTTAAATTCAAATATCTAATGACTGTTGTAAATATTTTCAACTGCTGGTAATCAATTACAATCCTCATGTAATCGATTACATGCTTTCAAAAGTATTCAAAATCATTTTAAAAGCATTTCAAGAAGTGTTTTGGCCACTGGTCATCGATTACATCCTATGGTAATCGATTACCAGAGAGTAAATCTCTTGTAAAAACATTTTAGCTTAAATTCATTGGCCAAAACTCTTGTTGTTTCAACTTGGAATTCCCTTCCTAAGTCTCTAGAGATTATCTTGATCATATATCTTGAATTTCTTGGATTCTTGTCTTGAATTAAACTTGAGAAGTGCATGATCCTCTTGAATTAAACTTGAGAAGCACATGATCCTTTGGCATCATCAAAACATCAAAATGCCTTTCCTTCTACAACAGGTATTGGTTTTGCTAACAAATAGTGCAGTTGCGAACAAAAGCTTTAGTGTCAAAGTACATGCTTGACCAGTAGAAGGAGGTGCCAAGCCTAACCAAATTTGGTTGAAATTTAAAGTGTCTTGTCGTTGGGGAAGAGTGGTGAAGATTGGAAATCTGAGGCACAAAGAGTCAATTCTATAATTACAATAAGCCTTTTGAGACTCTGAAAGTTATTTTCATGCTTTCATCAATTTCAACTTTTCTAATCAGTTATTTTCCTTCATCTTATGAGAAATGTGCCATCCAGACAAACAAAGATGTGTGTGTGTGTGTGTGTGTGTGTGTGTGTGTGTGTGTGTGTGTGTGTGTGTGTGTGTGTGTGTGTGTGTGTGTGTGTGTGTGTGTGTGTGTGTGTGTGTGATGCTCTTACACAAAATGTGTCTCAATTGTTATCCTCTCCTTAATTGCCACGCAGAGCAAATGCCTCAAACTCCATAAAGAAAAGTCATATCAGTCAATGCTTCTTGTGATGTCCATAGCTTGTTTGTACTGCTTTTGGTATGCAATTCAGATATACTGGACCAGTCCATGTCATCTAGCCGTAGGTGAAGAGGCTGTAGGTGAAGAGGCCGATCTCGGTGTTCTCGTGTTCTTAGCTATATACTTTTTCCAACCTTATGGTTTGTGTATAATGTCCATGTCCCCAAAAGATCATGATCCTAATCAGATTCCTCTTTAATAATGTTCACCCTATTAGAGATGTGTTATGCTTTTGCCACTCCTATATAGTTGTGAGGGTAGCTAGAATATTTCGCCAGTAAGTAAATTGTATAATCACTCAACAAAACTATGTGAAGCTATGCATCTATTCCTTGTTGGAACTGGATTCTTTTGAGCTTACAGGTTATATTTCACTGACTCATACGTTGTTATCTGTATCTTGTTGCAAAGTGATCCAATATAGAAGTTTGACATTTGACTCCTGTCATAATGTACCTTTCATTTGTTCAAATAAAGCTTCTTGTAGGTCTTAATAACATTAAATTTGTTTGGGTAAATCTGAAATTCTGAAGTATATGCATATTTAACCATAACAAACATTTTTTTAGGGAGATCTACCTTAACTAACATTAACTAACTTATAATGGGTGAATTTTAGTTGTTCAGGCTGTAGACTTACTAACATGGACATGGACATTAATCTCTTCGCCTTGACTGTTATGTGAATCTTCTGAGTTCTGGCACTGGTTTAGGATAATAGTTGCTACACGTTGGTAGACTCACATCTCTTCTCATTAAAGTGAGGTGGCGGTGTCTATGTACACATGAACAGATGTTTTAGAGGTAATTGATGTGAATGAAATTGATGTTACATCCCTCGTTTTCCCTTGCCCATATAAAAGTGCCTAATACATACAGATTACAATGATGACAACCAAGTTGTAGCTTCGTTGTTAGACCATTGGCTCTACATGTATGTATGTATTCTAAGTTGGTAATGTCTTTATTTTCACATATAAAAAATCATTGACAAAAATGCAGTGCAGACTTGCAGGATCATTGATTTTTTGTATATCAATTCTTGTAACATAATTGAATAGTTGCACAGTCTTTATTCTGTTTGGTCCTTCACATTCATCCTTCACAAGGGCTTGCATTTAAATTTGTAGGTTATGTTTCGTTCCAGTTTGTAATCTGAGCCACTGTTGGATTATCTGCCAAAGGACTTGCAACATACTTCTCTTGTACACCAAGTGTTGAACCAATTGGCTGAAGGTATGTCTCTATTATAGGGTCTAGATTCCCAAATATCATACTTATGACCATGAATAAGAGCTTCTACATGCCCAAATATGATAGTTGTTGGTTTTTTGTATGTGAAATTTTGTAACAGAAAAAAAAAGAACACTTAAAGCCCATAGTTTAGTTCAGTACCCGCATTAGTTGACTGTGCAAACAGGACTATAATGACAATGCCTCATAATACAATATAATACCTTACATTGGAAGTGCTCCACACTTGTTCATTTACCCAACAGCATCTATGACTGCATGTTATGGCTAGATCTAAACTTGGCATCCAAGTTGAAGACTAGCTACCCAAATTTAGACAAATTCTACATGACTACAGAGTTTTGGCAAATTGTGAAATCCGTAATTATGTGTGTTTTTTAATTTGCTATTTTACTTACCCCTTGTGTGATTGTAGAAACAAGGGAAACAAATGTCCAATATATCTGAATATTCTGGATGTTGAAGGAAATAACTATTTTAACATTTGTTAAGTAGAATTTCCTGGGTTTAGCTATGAATATATAGTGCAAAAATTCTTCAAGGTAGCAATAACTAGTACCTGATTCCAATATTAGCATAAAGCCTGCAAGTGATTCTGTCTCTAAGAGGTCAAGGTCATCAAATTTCTCATCCACTGAGTGTCTGTGCTGCTTCACTCCTAACCTTGAAAGAGCAGCTTGACTAGCTCCATGTTTCATTGGTGTTTGTGCAACTTTTCATTGTATTCCTAGACCTTGAATTGTCTTAACCAGTGACAAAGAGCAAGTATTTCTTTCTCTCCAATCTTCCCTGCTCTCCATGTTTTCTCCCATGATTAATTTGTCATTGCCATCAAGAATGCTTACTATCTATCTAGTGGTTGGTCTTAATTTTGGGTCAGAATGGGTGCATGCAACTCCTAAGCTTACCAATGTCATTAACTTCTTCAAATTGTACTCTCCATTTAGTCCCATATCTGCTAATGCCTCAAGTGGCCTTTTTCTCACCTCAAATTCATGAACCTTCTTTACCAATAGCACCTCAGGTTGCCTAAAATCCACAGCCTTAAGTCCACATACAATCTCAAGCACCACTACACCAAAACTACCTAGTCTTGGGCACCACAGCCTTAAATCCATAGCTCCTAACCTTAATTAAAATCCATAGCCTCAGGTTGCTCCTATTGTTGATTACATGATGGCCATGCTCATTCCTTGACAAAAACTCAACCAGAGCAAAACTACCTAGTCTTGGGGTCATGTCAGGTTCAAGAGTCACTGCTGAAGAGGTTATGTTCCTGTGAATGACTTGTTCATCCCATTCCTCATGCAAATAGAGAAGTGCAGATGCAAGTGATTTCACTATGTTATACCTATGATGGTCAAGTTGGTGACTGAGACACACACACACAACCACACACACACACACACACACACACACACATCTGAATTGCAAAAGCTGTCTAAAAGTAATTAGTAGTAAGGATTGCCTTAAGGTTTGTCTTTGGTGGTACTCCATTTTTTTTTCTTCTTAGGCTGAACTTGTTCTAGTACCCCACTAATTAGTTTTTAGGATAATTATTAATAAAACTGGTTTTGTTTCTGTTGGTTAGAACATTTTAAATTGTGTACCAGCAGGTCATTTTCAATTATGAGATATCTAAGTCCACTAAAAAACATAACTAGTGTGGTAGCTAGAGTTTTGTCAATTAAATTGAGTAACATGGCTCCAATTCCCTCCTACATGCTAGAAAATTCTTGGCCTGCATCATAAAAACAAGTCATTCTGTACTATAGTCTATACATCTAGCTAACTAGGTAGAGAGAGATATTCAGATGCTTTTTGGAAAGAGAGATTAATTGCATACTTAATCGGGACCTTATACAGTTGTGCAAAGCCACATATATCCAGAAAGTAACCCCCCTAGACCACTTTGTTAATTACTTAAACTCCATCTTCACTAATGAAATCAATTTGATCCTAAAACCCTTTTGATCCAAAATCAATTTGGATCAAAAGCTAATTAATTTATGTAACCTATATATGTCTTTTTCTCAATTGCTAACAAATAGCCCACCAACTTTGTGCTGAAATTCAATTTCTTATTAGAAATTGTGAGCAGAGACAGAAAGTCTGAAATCCAATTACTCCTCCACTTGGTGGGGTCAGCAGAAATCCAAGTTCTGTCTGAGGCAATAAATAATAACCCCTCATTTAGGTTAGAGGTGGTAAGATCCTTAAATTTACAAGTTATGTCTGAGGCAATAAAGAATAACCTTTTTCATCTTAATAGATCTATCATATGACAATATCTGTGCATACCGCTACCACACTTCTCATACAGAAACATAATAGAGAATAATAGGACCAAAATTGCCCACGACAAAAAAAGATTCACTTCAGTTTGCAAGAGGCAAACAGCGACAAAAAAAGAGAATCCATAGTCTAATGCAAGTCCACATATACATAACTAGAACTCTAGAAGAAATAATAAATTCCACCTAAGTATGATGACACAAGCTATATAGTATTATTGAAGTGAAATAGCTTCTTCACCCTTAATTAGGAAACATAACATACGAAACCATAGCAGCAGTAGCACCAAATACTCTTCTTTTGTTCAGGTATCATAATCTAGTAAATAGAAGCAGAAAGTCTACAAACTGATGGCAGTAAACCCATCATAAAATGGCATTCTCAAATTTTTTATTACTTTAACAAAATAGAAGCAACATTGTTTTTCCAATGATGCTTAGAATCGAACATAAACTTAATTTCTCCAGTTTGCAAGCACAAACAACTCAAGTGGTTTGTGGACTACACTTGAGCTGTTGCAGATGTTGGAGCATAGTAGTTTGTGGACTACACTTAAGCAACAATATTGAGTCTAGTCTTTTATAGTTTCTCCGTTGCAATGTGAAGGGAGGCATTTAATGAGAAAACCCCATCTGAGATTGACCTTACATTGCAGTACAGGGGTCAATAATGAGACTGCAATTATTTGTTAACTTTTGACATAAAATAACCCAAAAAAGATAAACTAGGTGAAGATGGGGGGCCTATTATGAGGAAATGAATATAATATCAACATCCCCAATAAAATATCATTTCAATGTTTCAAACTCCAGCAGAAACATTAAAGAGATATTTATGTTATCTAATAATAATACCAATGTCAAAATCTATAAAAAGTGAATGTTACATCCTGTTATATATATATAAGTTCACCTCTGGGAATCTTGGCCTTGTAATGCATGAAATAATGGCTACAAACTGCAAATTTGCAAATGTTGGAGCATAGTAGTTTGTATCATATATTTTTCTGAATGTTAAATGTACTTAGTATTCTTATGCTTCCAGTTGTTTCTAAATTATGTCACAATTTACTATAGAAATTATATAATTGTTTCTTTGGAATATTGTTGAAGTATCATTTTGGTTAATTGAGTTAAAATTTTGATGGAATGTTGGGCACAAAAGTTGTTTGTAACACGGCCCGCCATTTCACACACACACACACATACACACACACACAGAGCCTACTAATTGCCACATATTGATATCTATTTTTCAGAATGATGATTGATTTAGGTGGTCATTGATTGTTGCTTTCATTTTGGACCGTGCTGCTCATCATCACAGGTACAATTGTTTGTTACCAACTAATATTTTTATTAGTTGTTCACTGTTGTTAATGACAATTGATATATGCTATACAAATTGTGTTCATGATGAGTGAACCTTAAATTCCCGTTTGAGACTGAATGTCATGATTCTTGCGGATAGTTTGCATTAATTATTGTATTCAATCTTGAATTGTCCATTTGGACAGTTTAGGGAAACTGATATTTTTATGGTAGATTCATGCGTTAAGGTTAACATTATTTTGTCTAATTTGATGAAATTTTGGTACAATGCATTTCAAGTTGTTCTCTGAGTGCATACTTGATTATCGGGAAATTAATTTCACCGATTTCATGTTGTGTACTTGGAGACCAATGCGAAATGTTGCCGAAATTTTGTCAAATTTAACAAAATAGAACCCTGACGTATGAAGCTACCATAAAAGATTGTCTTCCCGAATGGGATAGGGCTACACCTATAATAAAAAAGTGAGATTTTCATGCATCGAATAACTTTGTGCGTATCACGGAGTTATTACTTAGATGGATCGAAGTTGGATGAATGAAAGTCGCATCAGCTCAGAATATGAGGAAGGCGTGGAGCAGTTCTTGCAATTTGCTTCTGAAAGAGGTCGACCGGATGAAGATGGAAAATATTATTGTCCTTGCATCAATTGTTTGAATGGAAGATGACAAATACTGGATGACATACGAGAGCATTTGTTGTGTGATGGAATTAAGAGGAATTATACGACGTGGATATGGCATGGTGAAATGATAGACATGCAAAGTGGGCCCCAATCTGAACCGTTTGATGTAGAAATGGGAGATCTCTTGGAGGATATGATTCGTGACCTTGGACAACAGTCTTTTCAGCAAGCTCATGCCCCTGTGTATGAAGGATTGCAGAGTGACTCAAAGAAGCCTTTGTATCTGGGGTGCAAGAATTCGTTGACGCTATTGTCAGCGGTCTTAAGTCTGGTTAATGTCAAGGCCAGATATGGGTGGAGTGACAAAAGCTTTACTTCACTGCTTGAAGTAGTGCACGATCTGCTTCCAGAGGAAAACATGTTGCCTAAAAGCTACTATCAGGCCAAAAAGATCCTGTGTCCGATGGGTATGGAGTATCAGAAGATTCATGCTTGCCCTAATGAATGCATACTATACGGGCATGAATTTGAAGAAATGTCCAAATGCCCCAGTTGTGGGGCGTCACGGTACAAGGTGAAGGATGATGAGGAGTGCAGTTCTGATGAAAACTCAAAAAAGGGCCCTCCAGCGAAGGTGTTGTGGTATCTTCCCATCATTCCAAGGTTTAAGCGTCTTTTTGCTAATGAAGACGACGCAAAAGACCTTACCTGGCATGCAAATGGGAGAAACTCTGATGGAATGGTCCGTCATCCGGCCGATTTCTCCCAATGGAAGAAGATTGATGGTTTGTATCCAGATTTCGGCAAAGAGGCAAGAAATCTTAGGCTTGAACTAGCCAGTGATGGAATGAATCCGTATGGCAATTTAAGCACTCAACACAGTTCATGGCCAGTTTTACTAGTAATTTACAATTTTCCTCCTTGGTTGTGCATGAAGCGAAAATACATGATGTTGTCTATAATGATATCGGGAACAAGACAACCAGGAAATGACATTGATGTCTATCTAAGTCTGTTGATTAAAGGCCTAACAAAGTTGTGGGACGAGGGGGTTTTAGTGTTTGATGGATTTCGCAATGAGACTTTTGAAATGTGTGCAATGCTTTTTTGTACCATTAATGACTTTCCATCGTATGGAAATCTGAGTGGTTGCAGTGTCAAGGGTCATCATGCATGCCCCATCTGTGAAGAAGACACAAGCTTTATACATCTGAAACATGGTAGAAAAATAGTGTACAACAGGCATCGTCGTTTTCTAAAACCACATCACCCTTACAGACGACTGAAAAAAGCTTTTAATGGAAGTCAAGAGCACAAAACTGCACCGATACCATTGACTGGTTAGCAGGTCTTCCAGCGGGTTGAACACCTGAATACTGTATTTGGAAAGACCCAAAAGAAGGATAAAAATAAGACTTGCTTGTGGAAGAAGAGGTACATTTTCTTTGATCTTCCGTATTGGTCTGATCTAGATGTTAGACATTGTATCGATGTTGGAGAAAAATGTATGTGACAGTGTGATTGGGACGATCCTTAACATTCAAGGCAAGACGAAAGATGGTTTGAATACCCGTCAAGATCTAGCTGACATGGGTATACAATCACAGTTGCATCCAAGGTCTGATGCGAAAAAAATATACTTGCCTCCAGCTTGTCATACTTTGTCTAGAAAGAAGAAGATAAGTTTTTGTCAGTGTCTTCGTCAGGTCAAGGTCCCACAAGGATACTCTTCAAATATTAAGAGCCTTGTGCAGTTGAAGGAGCTGAAGCTGGTAGGGTTAAAGTCTCACGATTGTCACGTGTTGATGCAACAATTGTTAGTCGTGGCCATACAAGACATTTTGCCTAACAAAATAAGGTTAGCCATAACTCGCCTGTGCTTTTTCTTCCATGACATATGTAGCAAAGTCCTTGATCCTATCAAGTTTGATGACCTGGAAAATGAGGCTGCAATTATACTGTGTCAGTTGGAGATGTATTTTCCCCTTGCTTTCTTTGACATCATGATTCACTTAATTGTTCATCTGGTCAGAGAAATCAAATGTTGTAGTCCTATTTATTTGCAATGGATGTACCCGGTTGAGTGATACATGAAGATCTTAAAAGGGTATGTAGAACCAAGCTTCATGATGATGAATCAAGTTTATTCAAGTAGTTTTGATGATGACAAAGATGATGACAAAAAGCCCAAAGAATGATTTCAAGATTGAGTCAACAAGTTCAAGATCAAGATTAATTTCAAGTTTCATGAGAAGAAATCAAGAAGATTCAAGAATCAAAAGAAGTTTGATTTCAAGATTCAAGAGAAGATGAATTCAAGATTCAAGAGAAGAAATCAAGAAGACTTCACAAGGGAAGTATTGAAAAGATATTTCGAAAAACAAACATAGCACAGTTTTGTTTTTCAAAAGAGTTTTTCTCAAAATTTTCTAAGTTACCAGAGTTTTTACTCTCTGGTAATCGATTATCAGTTTCCTGTAATCGATTAATAGTGGCAAAGTTTGATTTCAAAAGATTTTAACTGAATTTGCAACGTTCCAATTGTTTTTTAAATGGTGTAATCGATTACAATATATTGGTAATTGATTACCATGTATCTAAACGTTGAAATTCAAATTCAATTGTAAAGAGTCACATCTTTTCATAAAATGCTTTGTGTAATCGATTACATGGTTTTGGTAATCGATTACCAGTGACAAGTTTTGAATAAAAATCAAGAGATGTAACTCTTCCAATGGTTTTCTCAAGATTTTCTCAAGGTTATAACTCTTTCAATGGTTTTCTTGACCAGACATGAAGAGTCTATAAAAGCAAGACCTTGACTTGCATTTTTAAAAAGAAATTGATATAACTTTTTACACAACTTTTTGAACATCTTCTTGAACTTCTTCTTCTTCTTCTTTTGCCAAAAGCTTTCTAAGTTTTCTGGTTTCCAAACCTTGTTCTTTCACAGAAAACAAAAGTGTGTTATTCATCATTTTCACTCTCTTCTCCCTTTGCCAAAAAGAATTCGACTAGGACTAACCGCCTGAATTCTTTTTGTGTCTCTCTTCTCCCTTTTCCAAAAGAATGAAGGACTAACTGCCTGAATTCTTTTGTGTCTCCCTCCTCCCTTTTCAAAGAATTCAAAACGACACAGTTTGAGAATTCTTTTGATTCTTCCTTGTCCCTTAAACAAAAGATTTTAAAGGACTAACCATCTGAGATATCTTTTGTTTCCCCTTCACAATGTTTCAAAGGACTAACCGCCTGAGAACTTTGTCTTAACACATTGGAGGGTACATCCTTTGTGGTACAAGTAGAGGGTACATCTACTTGGGCTGTTGTAACTGAGAACAAGAGAAGGTACATCTCTTGTGGATCAGTTCAAGTGGAGGGTACATCCACTTGGTTGTTCAAAGAGAACAAGGGAGGGTACATCCCTTGTGGATCTTTGCTGGTAAAGGTTTTTACAAGGTTGAAAAGAAATCTCAAGGACCGCAGGTTGCTTGGGGACTGGATGTAGGCACGGGTTGTTGCCGAACAAGTATAAATTCTTGTGTTTGTCTTCTTCTTCCCTACACTCTTTAATTTCCGTTGTGCACTTTAATTATCGCTTTTACTTTTGGTTAAGTTTCTATTTCTGTTCTTTACTTTCTTAACATTATCGTAAATGCCTAATTGAATCTAGTAGCATTAAGAAGGATAGATTTTTAATTAGTAAAGGTTCATTAATAATTAATTCAACCCCCCCCCCCTTCTTAATTATTCCAAGGCCACTTGATCCAACAGGGTATACCAAGAATCTACATCATCCGGAAGCATTTATTGTTAAAAGGTACATTGCAGAAGAAGCCATTGAATTTTGTTCAGAGTACATTGAAAAGGCTAAACCTGTTGGCCTTCCTGAGTCTTGCCGTGATGACAGAGTGGGCGGTAAGGGTTCAAGAGGATTGCATGTTATCACTCCAACTATAGAAGATTTGTTACAAGCTCACTTGTATGTGTTGTACAACAGTAATGAAGTTTTTCCATACATACTTCAGCATGAAGCTTTAGTCAAACAAAATAATCCAAAAATGTCAAAGAACTTTGTCTTGAAAAAGCATAACAAGACTTTCTCTAATTGGTTTAAAGATACAATCTTTGCTGATGAAAATGCTTCAGAAACATTAAGAAAGCTAGCAGATGGGCCTAAAAGAAATGTTACAACTTGGCAAGGATACGACATTAACAAGTATTCCTTTTACACAAAAGCACAAGACGACAAAAGTACAATGCAAAACAGCGGGGTCACCTTAAGGGCTGAATCTCAACACTTTGCAAGTGTGCATGATGACAATCCCTGTGTAGCTTTCATCCCTTACTTTAGGTTCATTGATGAAATTTGGGAGCTTAACTATGTCAAAATTACTATATGTGTTTTCAAATGTAAATGGGTTGACAGCAACACAGGTGTATGGACCGATGATGTAGGATTTACGTTGGTAGACCTAAAGAAACTAGGTTACCATAATGACCATTTCATCATGGCTAAACAAGTTAAACAAGTATTTTATGTGCAAGACCCTTGTGATGAAAGGTGGTGCATGGTTCTACATGGGAAAACAATTGGTGTTAATGTAGAAGATGATGATTCATACATGGACAGTTATGTTAGTCCTTTGTCCACACAAATGACTCCTAATGTCGTCGGTGAAGAAGAAGCTGACGACATTCATGCTAATCGTAATGATCATGATGAAGGAGAATTAATTAACATCGTCTACTGTAATTTTCTAATTATGTATTTGATTTCGGTAAATTAATTTACATAACTCATACTATGTTTTTTGATCATGTTAACTAACTCAAGTTTTTCTCATTACAGGACCATGGCTACTCCACCTGGCTCGTCTCCTCCTCCTCTTCCTCCTTCTTCTCCTCCTCCTCCTCCCCCTGTAGACCCATCAGCATCTTCGTGTACTGTGAAGCGGACACGCAACGCCACACAGCTACGATCCTTGGCCACTAGACCACCTGGGGCAGAGAGACCAGTGGTCCATGTCGATCCTGTGACCGGCAAGGCCAACGGTCCCCAAAAGAAGAAATTAAGAACATATTTGGGGATTGTCGCTCGTGATAAAGTCGACGTGACAAACCAGACCTGGAAAGAAGTCCCAGCTGCTCAAAAGGATTCGATATGAGAGGATATTCAGGTATGACCGTTTTCTTCTTTGATTTTCTTTATTAGCCAACATTTATAATTTACTAACAATAAAACCTAATTTATTGTTTGTCAGGCGAAATTTGAAATCCCTGAAGCTTCTAACAGCATGGCAAAGAAGAAACTTCTTCAGACTATCAGCGAGTGGTGGAGGCAGTTTAAATTAGATTTGACCAGGAAATGGGCACTTGCAGCCGACAAGGACGATGTGGAAGACAATGTCTATGAAAAATACGGCATTAGCAAGGACAAATGGGCCCAGTTTTATCAGACATGCCGAGATCCCTCATGGGAGGTATGTACTTTGTAATTTGAATTGTTTTCCACTAAAAATTCAGTTCTTATAATAGATTGTAGAAATCATTTTCATTAATGTTTGAATTTTGCAGGATGTGCAGAAAAAAACACAGGCCATCCAGAAGCAAAACACTGCCCCCCACATGTTGTCTCGTGAGGGTTATGATTATTTAGAACAGAAGTTGATGGCTGAGAAGACAAAGAAAAAACTAGAGGAAACTACTCAGTCTGGAGGCACCGAGGGCGTCATTAATCCTCCATCTCCCATCAAACGACACGTGAAGTGGAAGATGGCCAGCACGAAGAAAACTGGGCAGATGACGTCTGAGGCCGCAAAGGAAATCGCTGAGAAGATTGTAAGTCATTTTCAATTAAGAATTCTAATTATGTTTGTTTATTATGTGAATGCCTTAGACAAATATTTGTGTTATGTACAGGATTCTTTGGAGGAGTAGGCGTCACAAGGTTCGTTTGTCCCCCATGGACATGAAGATGTCCTGACTGCTACCGTTGGGCGACTAGAACACCCTGGCCGTGTGCATACTGGTGGAGTCGGTGTCACCATCAAGCAATACTTCGGATCGGCTCCACGAAGCTCCCGCAGTTCCTCCTCCATCCCTCCCGAAGATCTCGAGCAGCTGACTCAACAAATCAGGGACCAGTTGGAGGAGTCGATCACAGAAAAAGTGACTCGGCAACTGATGGCATCCTTTAGCCAGATGCAGTTCCAGCTACAGTCACAGATGCAATCACAGTGACTTGCACTGCCTCCGGAGCCTAATGTTGGTCCCTCAGCTGCTCGTGTTAGCACAAAGGAGAGTTTTGTTGATCCCTCACTGACCGATCCAGAGACAGGTGACTCAGACAAATGCGGGTTGTACATCGAAGAAAATCCTTCCCGCCTGGTTGCCCTAGGAAGACTTTATGAGGGATCCATAGTTGTTCACAACATCCCTTTGTTGCATGGCCAAGTGAAGGTTGGTGTTGAGGAGGTTAAAGATGCACAGGCTCTCATTCCTGTACCCACTGACGAGGTTCAACTAGTGGGGCAGGCACTGAACAGCTTCCTTGCTTGGCCGACACATCTCGTGAAGCATGTATCAAAACAGGTATTTTACTCTCATTATATGCTTCTTTTATTTCAATTGAAAAGTTTCCTGTAATTAAATTATGTTAATTAACTATGTTTGATCAACAGGCAGCTGTTTCTCCAGCAAAACCTCCACAAAGGTCGGATCCTGAGGTCGATGATCCGCTATATCTGATGACATTGACCATCCCAGAGCTTTTCTTGAAGCCTTTCCAAGTTAACTGGGATGCTACCGTGTTCGGAGTATTTAATCCATACTTCCCGTTGTACATAAAGCATGAAGATCTCTCCGAAATCGCACACGGTGGTCAATGTCTCAACATATCTGTCATACGGTTGTGAAATCTGTAAGCCAATTTATCTTATTGTTAATTACCTAAGTTTTTGTTTTAAATTCATACATAATTAACTTTGTCTTAACAACAACAGTCATCTGATTGAGACAAGTATGCGAGCGCAGAATTCTGATGTGTATGGATTCCTCGAGTCGCAGTCTATTCAGAGATTTAGGCAATCGCAGTCTATTCAGAGATTTAGGCAATCGCAGTTTGAATATGAAAGCTACATAAAAAGTTGGATGCAGAGTTCACAACGCGATGTCTACCTTGGAGCCTACCTGAATAGGTAAGTCAAACAAAACAACTAAATTTAAATAATGTATACTACTACAATAACCCATATTCGTCTCCAATGTAGTGGACACTGGCAAATGGTTGTCATTCTGCCTAAGGAAAACGTTGTTGTCTGGTTTTGTTCCTTGCATAACAGACCAGACAACTACCTTAAGGGAATAATTAACATGTCAATGTTGTTTTCAATACATTTGCATTAGCATAACTGAACAACATCAATATTTTAATGTTCTTCGTATTCAACAGTGCTTTGAAAGGACTTGATGATACTCTACAGCCTAAATCCAAGGCTGGTGCTAGGTGGATTGTTGTTAAGGTACGTCATTTAAATAAAACTTCTACTTATATATACTGCTTATGTGAGTGTACACTAATTGTAGTTAACATTTAATTAATATCCAAATTTCATTATGTATTTAGTGTAATAGACAAAAATGAAGCACTGAGTGCGGCTATTACGTCATGCACTGGATGTCCATGATAATCTTAGGAACTTTCAAGAATAATTGGGAAGCGGTAATTGTTTATTTCAAACAAATTTTATTTTCTTGTCATTGGTATTACATTATTAACTTATGTTTTATTTGATCATGTAGTATTTTAATGATGTTATACCATTGGAAGCAGAGAGATTGAATGTGCTTCGCATCCAGTGGGCTAAATTTTATCTCAAAGTTAGAAATGAAAGTTAAGATGTTAGGGAACTTAGGATGTATGTTAGGGAACTATTCCATTTTAGGTTACTTAGTTAGTTTACTACCTTGCTTTACATTTTTGCCAATTGCTATGTCATTTGAACATTGAATATTCTTTATTGATAGTTGTTAATAAATCATTTATTCATAGTTATCAATTGATAGTTTAATATAGCTTTCTGCTAAAAACTGTTTGAAAGCAGAATGCAAATGATAAATGTTGTGGTCTGATTTCAATTTTACAGGTTAAATTTTGGGTTTTTTGTAAAAACAGAAAGTGTATTTAAAAAAAAACCCTAAAACCACATCGGTTTTCCTAAAACCGATGTTAACTTACACAAACAACATCGGTTTTTGGAAAAAAAAAAACCGATGTTAACATACAACTTAACATCTGTTCCTCAAAAACCAATGTTGATTGTGTAAGTTGACATCGATTTTCCTAGAAAACTGATGTTAATATTAACATTAACATCGGTTATTTATAAAAACCGATGTTAACATATAGATTAACATCAATTTTTATAGAAAAATTGATGCTAACCTATAAACAGTTAACATCGGTTTTTATAAAAAAAAAAAAACTGTATGTATGTTGATAGTTGACATTGGTTTTTATAAAAAACCGATGTTAACGTTTCTAACGTAACATCGTTTTTATAGAAAATTGATGTTAATATATAAGTTAACATCAGTTTTTATAGAAAACCGATGTTAATATATATGTTAACATCGATTTTTTATAAAAACCGATGTCAACTATCAACATGCATACAATTTTTTGTTGTAATTCTTATTATATAACATCAGTTATTCAGATAATCAATGTTGTCAAGTTTATGTTAACATCAATTTTGTAAAACCGATGTTAACGATAATACTTTCAACATCAGTTAAAAATTGATGTAGAAAGTCCTAAATAACCGATATAGAAGGTGTATTTTCTAATAGTAACTTCTCAAGCTTTCTTCACTTTCTAACTATGTTTTGATCTCATCAGATGGATTTGTTAATTGTTAGAATCATATTTGGGGATTCAAATATCTAACTTAAATTGGGTGGCTGTTTCATCCCTCTACGCCCAAATAAAAGTTATGAAGTTTATTGCTTTTACTTATAACTTATAAGTGGGCTAAAAAATTCATTGTTATATTTAAGTTTGGTTTATGGAGCATAAAAATCTCTCTTTTATCTAATTATTTTTGTTTGTGATTGAAATTATGCTTGATTTTTTTTAAAAGTAATTTTTGATGATTTATAAATGTTTCAACATGTTTTAAATCTTTCCATCAAAGCAATTTAACTGAAATATTTAATGTTAGAAACTAAAAATCATGAATAATTAAGGGATTAAAAACATATTTAATATTAATCATTATATCATTATTATGTTTTTAAAAGACAATCATTATATATATATATATATATATATATATATATATATATATATATATATATATATATATATATATATAAAGACTTGTCATGTTAAATATCACTTTACATGAAAATATGAACACAATATGTCACTGGAAATTGTATATGCATGTTCCCAAAGCCCCGGCCGGTATTAATTCATCCGAATAAAACAGACAAAAGTTAACAAAATTTGCCAGCAAGGTAACTTTTTTTCAAAATGCATTAAACCCCTGCCCTCTGCATATATATGGGTAGATAGGTGATAGATTGAAAACAATGGATACATCTCTTTCATCACAGGGCTTTCCATGAAAGTCATGAAGGACAACATAAGAACAGGAGTTGATAATCAACACATGTAAGTACGTACATAAAATCACGACCTAGACCTTCATGAATCATGATCCTATTTTTTTTTTTTTTTGTTAAGTAAAATAATTCATTAAAAATAAAGGAAACTGGATCATAAGCACAAAGATTAATCCTCAAGGCTATCATCAAAACATGAGAAATTAAAACTAAAATTTAAGTATTTGTTTCATGATAACAGAACCAGCCTTCTGCATCTATCATATAAGCAACACACAACATGAGACACATAATGAAACTGAAAACCACAAATTGCACTTTCCATTTTCGTACTCTTCTACACACAAAAAAAGAAATCATTATGTCGCAACGTGCCCTTTTGCGGGCGAGCGAAGGCGAGGCTCACGGGTGCACTTTCCAAAGGAGGAAAGATGCGCGGAGTCGCCACCAACGTTTATTTGTGGAAAACGTCGGGAAAACCGAAGGAAACCGGTCAAAATGAAAATTCTAAGTTCGGGAGTTGTATTTACGTTTGAGGAAGGTATTAGCACCTCTCACGTTTGTCTCAAAGGACAACAACCTATTTTTTTAGAATTGTGGAAATTGTATTACCTTAACTTTTATTTCTTTTTATTTTTTGGGGTCGACAAAAGCGGGGCTTTTGCTCCTACGTACCCTCCATCGAAGAGGAAATCAGACCTACGTAGTTCTTTCTTATGCGTGAATCAAGTTATTCTTTTTACTTGAAAGGTGATCATTTTAAGGCGTTGGACCTTAAAAATGATCCATTTTACTTGGTAAGAAACTGAAATGATAAACTTTCAAAACCCTATTTTTGTGGACGAGCTTGACTAGGCGAGTTTGATTTTAGCCTTAGTTTCACTTTAGTTATTAGTCAATTCAATTAAGAATGAGAAATCCCAAAGAGAAAACGTCCGATTGATTTTTCGCTTTATTTTACTAAAAGGTATTTTTTTATTATTATATTATTATTTTACCTCTTTTTTTGATTTCCAACGTGGTTACGGCATGACCGAACGGTCATAATTCATTTTAACCGAAATTAACGGATGATACAATTCAAACGATCGGTGGAAATTTATTTTATTTTTAGATTAGGCGAGAAATGACTTAAATAAATGACTTAAGCACGTCAAAAGGGGGTATAAAAAGCGAATGAAAACGAGAATAAAAATACATGAAACAAAATGGGGACCACCACGGGTACTTAGAATGAATTGAGAAGCTTGGTTTGAGGTACTTACCCGTTGAAGACTGAAGAAAATGAAGAACGAACGATGAATGTTGAAGAACGGTCGAGAATCTTCGCGTAATTACTCACGGAAACGTTACGGAAGCGCCTCGGCTTGGATTTTCTTCACGGAAATAATTTTCCTCAGCAATTTCGAGAGAATGAGAAGTGCCAAGAAGGCTGAACCCTTCTCCCTTCACTCCTCCCCCTATTTATAGCAAAATAGGGGAGGAGCTTGCCACCCAGCTCACCCAGGCGAGCTCAGCTCGCCCAGGCGAGCAAGGTTGCTTCCTCCAGAAGCAACAGCCTTCTGGAGGAAGAATCTGGAAGGCCCAAGTGGGCCTGATTGCTATTTGTACCCCCCTTTTTACTAAATGCACCCCCCTTCACCTTTTTTTGGTAATTCTTTTTCCATAACGTTACGAAACTTTACGAATTTCGTAACGATACTTATTTTCCTTCCGCAAGGTTACGAATCTTCACGGATTATGTATTTACTCTTTTTTATCTTTCGAAGAAGTTACGAAAACTCACGGATTGCGAAAAACATCTCCTTTCGATTTCCGCCACATTACGGAATTTCACGGATCGCGCAAGCCTGCTTCCTTTTGATTTCTGACACGTCTCGGGACTTCATTTATTGTGCAACAAAGGACGCCAAGTATCTCAAAGCGGCTAACCAAAGGTTGCATGTCATCAAGTAATAATCCCCGGACGAAATTAGGGTATGATAGTTGCCCCTCTTTACTTACCTTTTATCGGAGATAAGAGGAAAGCAAAGATAAGACACTGATTTTGTCCGTCTTGCCCTTTCCGTGATTAGTCCATGACGACTCTCGTCTCTACTCCTTCTTTTTTTCTTTTCTGCACAACACAATACAAACACCAACAAGAACAACAAATATAATATACATATACACATTTGGGAAAAGGAAACAATCGGGAACATAACAAAGATCACATTTACAGTCAAGAGGATACGCCCTTGACGATGAAAAACTCTGGAGAATGGAGGATTGCACTCAGCGATCACTACACATGGCTCCAAACTCGTGGGAGGAGGACGCATGAACGAAAACGCAATTCATGGGGGTCCAAAAAAGGGTTGAGAATGGAGAATTGCACTAAGCAATCACTACACATGGCTCCAAACTCGTGGGTGGAGGACGCATGAACCAAAACGCAATTCATGGGGGTCCGAAAAAGGGTTGAGAATGGAGAATTGCACTAAGCAATCACTACGCATGGCTCCAAACTCGTGGGTGGAGGATCCACGAATGAAAACGCAATTCATGGGGGCTCCGAAAAAGGGTTGAGAATGGAGAATTTCACTAAGCAATCACTACGCATGGCTCCAAACTCGTGGGTGGAGGATGCATGAACAGCGCTAGGCAATAACGTTCATGGGGCTCCAAAAAAAAAGTTTGAGAATGGAGAATTGCACTAAGCAATCACTACGCATGGCTCCAAACTCGTGGGTGGAGGACGCATGAATGAAAAACGCAATTCATGGGGGCTCCGAAAAAGGGTTGAGAATGGAGAATTTCACTAAGCAATCACTACGCATGGCTCCAAACTCGTGGGTGGAGGACGCATGAACGAAAACGCAATTCATGGGGGCTCCGAAAAAAGTTTGAGAATGGATAATTGCACTAAGCAATCACTACGCATGGCTCCAAACTCATGGGTGGAGGACGCATGAACGAAAACACAATTCATGGGGGCTCCGAAAAAGGGTTGAGAATGGAGAATTGCACTAAGCAATCACTACGCATGGCTCCAAACTTGTGGGTGGAGGATGCATGAACAGCGCTAGGCAATAACATTCATGGGGCTCCGAAAAAAAGTTTGAGAATGGAGAATTGCACTAAGCAATCACTACGCATGGCTCCAAACTCGTGGGTGGAGGACGCATGATCGAAAACGCAATTCATGGGGGCTCCGAAAAAGGGTTGAGAATGGAGAATTGCACTAAGCAATCACTACGCATGGCTCCAAACTCGTGGGTGGAGGACGCATGAACGAAAACACAATTCATGGGGGCTCCGAAAAAGGGTTGGCAGGACCGAATGGTCCATCGGGTTTTTTCCACCTAAAAAGCAAACATGCTTTTTGCAAAGAAAAATAAATCATTCGCGAGAGCACCATATCTTAGAGAAACAATATACTTGTGCTAAGGGTAATCTTCCTTGTAATCGAGAATGAAGGGCAGGATGTCAACTTTTAGCTTTTAAATGAACATGCAGGGGAAACATCGGGCTAAGCTGAAAATAAATCACTCATAGTGTATAAAAACTCACACAGGCAAGTGTTTTATCCTATTCCCAAACCATAACTGCACCATGACTTTATTTTGCACACGACTTCCTATCGAATCAAAGATCAAACGTACGATCACGGACCAATGGGATTTTCTTGAGGGTAGTGTTTTTGGAGAGGAAGCTGGGTGTTTCGGTCTTTTCCTCTTTGTTCATGTGGGGTGGGATATTGCTAGTCGATAATGATTTTGAGTGGCAATCTGGCTTGAAGAATTTCTGTCCTCTTTCTTTCATTGATCGAGAATTGCTTTTTTTCCCTTTTCACTTCTTTTCGATCTTTGATTGGGAATCCTTCTTTCCGTTCTTCTGTTCTTTTCTTTATTTTCATCTTTTTTTTGTTTTCTTTCTTTCCATTTCTTCCTTTTCTTTCTTTTCACTTTTCCTTCCCCATCCCTTTCTTTGGGAAATCAGGTTTTAGCATTCTATTTGCTCTCCCTTGAGGAGATTCCGCTGTCCTTTGCTTCGGGGGAAAGGATGAGGATTCCTTTTTTATAGGCCAAGGTTCAAAAAGGTCTAGGGTTGTGTCTCAGTGGGGTCTTTTACCGTGGGAACCCCAATCTTGATATCTGGGGCGAAACAAATTTGGGTGTCAAGGTGTCGGTTTCGGGCCGAACTTCTATATTATTCCATAAGGCACGCGTGACAATGATGATTTGAAAACAACGTGCAAAATTAGTCATGGCTACAGCCAGGTGGGCACTCAAGCATCCTGTTTATGGCATTGTGATACTACGGTTGGGAATTTACACAAACAGACCCAACATTTCCCAATTATGTTCTTTCATCAGTCCAATGAATTCATCCATTCTTATCTCGGTTATTCCAAAAAATAAACTCTTAGCATCAGTCTCTTGTTTCCAGAAGATACGTTTGCTCTTTACGAATGATTTATACTTCTTGAACTATAACATGTCGACCTTTGCGGTCTTTCTTTCTTTTTCCTTTTTGTTTCATTCACAAAATTATACACTTGTGGTCCTTTATGAGGAAAACCTTTCTTTGTACATCTATATTCTTATACATGACAAACTTTTTCTGTACACGCATTGGAACTCTTTCTCTTTACGTCACACGGTCTATATACAAACTCTATTTACATTCAAAGATTTTTCATTTTTCCCAACACACACTTATGGTTCACACAAAAGTTTCTTCATATACACTCGTTGCTCACGCACACAAGAATTCCTTTCCACGCATCATTTACACACAAAAAAAACCTTTTATACACACTTTCCTTTTTTTTGTATACGCAGACATTTTATTCACAATGCTTCTTTCTTTTTATCAGGATTTTTGGTTCATTTTATTTTTAGGACGACGTTACTAAATGAAAAACTCTACACGGTTCCGGAATTTCAACAAACACTATTGACAACAACGAAGTAAGCACTAACGCAATAGTCCAAACAAAATATATGCACAAAACAAATGACAATCGCAACAATAAAAAACAAACATTAGTCCCTCAAGTCATAAGATAACATGCAAATGGCAAATGATGGAACATACAAATTTGGGGATCCCACGGTCATGTGGCTCCGCATGCCACCAAACTCTTGGGTCATGGTAACAAAAGGTGGGGTGGTCGACAAAAGCAGGGCTTTTGCTCCTACGTATCCTCAATTTGTGATGAGGAACTCAGACCTACGTAATTCTTGACAACTGTGAGACTAAAAAATAGTCTCGGTGTTTTCTTCACCAAAATGAGAACATGCTTTAGTAAAAAGACAAAACTTCCAACTGATCAGAGCAACATATGCTTTTTGGATGAAAAACAATGTGTCTATTGGGGAAGGAGAGTCTGCTGATGAAATTTTCTCATAACCGTAAATGAGATTTTGGATGTTAGCATTTCATTTCTAAACGACCATTTAGAGGAAACACTGGGTCCAACAAAGATAGGAGAAAATCACTCAAAGTGTATCAATCTCACACAGGTAAGTGTTTTATCCTAATTCCGAACCATAGATATGTCGTGACTTGATTTTGCAAATCATTTCCTATCAAATCAAATATTACATGCGTGATCATGGATCAATAGGACTTATTTTGGGAATGGTTTTTAGGTGGGGAATTTGGCTTTGAGTGTTTTTGCCTTTTCCTTTTCTGTTTTTGTTTAGTGCGTGGCGAGAAAGTCGCTAGCGCACAGGATTTTGTCGGCAATCAAAGGGAGAGGGCCACCTTAGGTCATGGTTTCCTTTCTTTTTTTTCGTTTACTTGGTGACGATTCTGTATTGTTCAGATATTGTCTGGCCCAAAGACCTTTCTGGATGTTTCTTTTATTTTCTTCCGATCCTTGATTGGGAATTTTCTTTCCTTTTTTTGCTTTCTCCTACTCTTTGATTGGGAATTTTTCTTTCTCTTTTTTTTTTGTTGCTTTCTCCCACTCTTTCATTGGGAATTTTCTTTCTATTTTGTTTCTTCTCCCTTTCTTGGATTGGGAATTCTCCTTCTCTTTGTGTTTTCTTCCGAGGGTAAGGATTATGGTGAGTTGGGATTTTGGCTCAAGGCTTGTAGAACGGCTGGTCATGATACATGTCAGGATTTGGCCAGCGGTTCGGGGATAAAGGGGATGTCCCCACATTATTCCCATGATACACATGCAACAAATGATGATTAGGAAATTTTATGCAAAACTGGTCATGCATGCACCCATGTGGACACTCAAGCATCAAGTTTTTATGGTCATGTGACACTAGGGCTCAGGATTCATTTTCCCTATTTTAAGTCAACCCAGTATTTCCAAAATATGTTCTTCTATCAATTTGTGCATTCATCCGAGTCTATCTTGGGTGTTCGAAAAACTTTTCACAGCATTTACCCTTCAAATGTGTACACACATTTTTTCAAAAACTGGTTATGATCAGTGAATTTTTAAAAGAAAAGCTGGAAGTTATCTCTTTTCGCAAGCATGTTGTTTTTTAGCTAGACAACCTTTATTATTTTTTATTTTCTATTTTTTTTCTTCCTTTTTATTCTTTTCTTGCTCGCTTTCTTTTTGCTCTCTCTTTTTTTCATGAGGTATTTTGCTACCTAAACATACGTATAATATTTTTGCTATATACATGCATATCCAAGGTATCTTGCTACCTAAACATACATATATATGTTTTGTGAGATATTTTTGCTATATACATGCATATCCAAGGTATCTTTCTACCTAAACATACATATATACATACATTTTTTGTGAGGTATGACTACCTTCCGAGCTTGTGCTTGTTTTATTTAAATTCCTAGGATCAAGAGCAACTAGGTGTGTCCTACTATTACTTGAGAAACAAAGGTGATCAAACAAGCAGAGATTTAAAAGTTACTAGGTTGCCTCCTAGTAGCGCTTCTTTAACGTCTTGAGTTGGACGCCTTATGACTTGTCGGTCACGGACCTAGTACTTTGCTTACCTTTGGCTTTGGAATTGGTCGCCTATTGGTCAACCATGTGTCGTAAGCAACGCTCTAACCTTTTTGTGAATGAGCTGAGGTGAACTCTAGAGGTGGTGGCAGTGCGTCTGTTGCCCGCTGCCGGCCATCCCCAGGCTGCTGTAGTGTTTCGCCCTACGCCTGCCTGGGGACGTAGTACTTCTTGATAAAAGCTCGATTAGTAGGGGGGCTGATGCCCTTGCTGGAGGTGACAGGCACTCCGTAGAACTGACAGAGACCCGTAATTAGAGCTTGACAACTCCAAGACCCTGTTGGACTTCTTCGGGTCCACTGGGTGTCTTGTAGGTGCGATCCCTGCAACCAATAGATGAAATCAGAAATCAGTTGAGCGATGTGCATACTTACCTATGTCATGATGACGTGACCTTGCCAGGGGGAACGGACACCCTGTAGGACTACAGAGGCCCGTAACCAGAGCTGGAAACCCCAGGGCCCTGTTGGACTTCTCCGGGTCCACTAGGTGTCTTTGTGGATGCGATTCCTGCAAACAATAGATGGTATCAGAAATCAGTTGAACCACCATATGTATACTTACCTATGTCACGATGGCATGACCTCGCTGGGGGAACGGGCACCCTGTAGGACTAACAGAGGCCCGTAACTAGAGCTGGAAACCCCAGGGCCCTGTTGGACTTCTTCGGGTCCACTGGGTGTCTTGTGGGCGCGATCCCTGCAAACAATAGATGACATCAGAAATCAATTGTTCCATGTGCATACTTACCTATGTCATGACGGCACAGACCAACTGATACATCTGCAGGGGGAGATTGGCATTATGGTCGCTGGGCAGAATGTTGCTAAATAGCAACGTCATCCATGTAAGAGTGGTCATGTTGGTGCGCATGATCCGCACTCGTCTTTTTGCAGCGGCACGGGGGAAATCTTGCCCCGGTATGCATAGTAGACGCGTGATAGCCTCCCTCTCTGGATGTGCTCGCACAGTTGGTCGCCCTCCAATATCAGGGGGGTGGCCCAGGAACTGATAAAAGGAAACTACTGGCCCCTTAACCGTTGAGCACAAGGCTCGGTTAAGCATCTAAGGGCAAAGGACCTTATATTCTTCTAAGGTATGGATATGGAGCATACTGAAAATGAGGACGCGTAGCCCTCTAAAGGCGAGGGCGTGCAGCCCTCTGCAGGCGAGGATGTGCAGTCCTCTGATGGCGAGGACATACAGTCCTCTAAAGGTGTTAGGTACTAGTACCCAAGGGTCCACCTTTATGAGAAAGCAAGAGATCGACTCATCGAGAGGGCCGGTCATCCAAAAAGATTGGACACGAGATGTAGGAAATCTATGCAATTAACATGATTTTTAGGGATGCAGACGCATGCAACCTTTGTTGTGAAATTTGGTAATGCTGACCGTACATGAAACAATGCAATGCAATGGAAAGTTGTACAATGTTCATGACATTCTTTCCCTATTTCGTGATTTTGATTTTGGTTTAATTTTTTTTTGGAAAACACAGATTGACTGTCCTTTTGAAAAAGGTGATAATTCATGCAACCTTATCCTATCTTTTGCAAATCTCTCCGGGAACTCCCTCAGAGTGTATATTCTGTTTGATTTAGTCACTTGACCATTTTGGAGTGACGGGAATGGAGCCGTTTGACGTTTAATCAATCTATTGAAATTCTAGGGCTTGTATCCCCCTTTTTTCTTATTTAAAAACATCGACGGGTGAGAACTTTTGATCTGCCCCTATGTTCACTTGAGTCTCATGCACGATGCCCCTCATTGCCCCAGTGTAAGGCTTTGAGGTACCAATTGTTATCTTTCATCATGACCTTGTAGCTGGGAACCTATTGGGTGAAAACTTCTAATCTGCCCCTAGGTTCGCTTGAGGTTTTTGCATGGTGTCTTTCATTGCCCCAGTGTAAGGCTTTGAGGTACAATCGTTGTCTTTCGTCATGACCTTGTAGCAAGGAACCTATTGGATGAGAACTTCTAATCTGCCCCTAGGTTCGTTTGAGGTTTATGCATAGTGCCTTTCATTGCCCTAGTGTAGGGCTTAGAGGTACCAATTGTTGTCTTGTTTTCACAACCTCGTAGTGAGGAAGAAGTAGCTGATTCTTGCAAAAAGAATTTTCCAAGGACGAGAAATAGTTGAAGGATTTTTCAGTTGATGGATTAAGTCAAATGACTCCTATGTAGAAGCAAGATGTTTTGATGTCTTGATGATGCTAAAGGATCAAGTGCTTCTAAGTTTTATTCAAGACAAGAATCCAAGAAAATCAAGATATATGATCAAGTTGATCTCTAGAATCTTTAGGAAGAAGTTTCCAAATTGAAAACAAACAAAAGGTTTGACCAAAGATTTCTATCATTTCAAATTGAGATTTGCTCTCTGGTAATCGATTACCAGCAGTTGAAAATGTTTTAATTCAAATTTTTAAAATCTGTAATCGATTACACAAGTCTTGTAATTGATTACCAGAGAGGATTTTCAGAATATAATTCCCAAGAGTCACATCTATTCAAATGGTTTATGAATGGCCATCAAAGGTCTATTTATATGTGACTTGGAAACACGAATTTAAAGAGAGTTTTCATTGCCAAAAAGTTTTATCCTCTCAAAAGATTAAGAGTTTTTCTGAACTGAAATGTTTTATCCTCTCAAAAAGATTCCTTGGTCAACGACTTGCATATTCAATAAGGAATTTTGATTGATCTTCATTGTACAATCTATCTCCTTTAAGAGAGATCTCTTCTTCTCTTCTTCTTATTTCTGAAAAGGGATTAAGAGACCGTGGGTCTCTTGTTGTAGGGGATTCTTGTGTTGGGGGATTCGAGGGGTACATCTGTGGACCACAAGCCACCACATAAGGAAGCCTGACACCACACTCTAACCCAAAACCTTAAGGCTCAGGTTTATGGGTCTTCTCCTCACTTATATGGTGTTCAACCTTTCCACTTCTACCCGATGTGGGACTTCACCTCACACTTGTACTCAACACATCTCCCCCTCAAGTGTGAGTCTCTTCCACATCGTAGCCTTCCCCTCAAGCGGAAGTCTTTATCATCCACGAGTATAGCCATGGCCACCTGCGGTTCTTGCCCTGCCCGCTAGCCATTCTGGCTACCCCGCTTCACCTACGGGGCGCGCTGTGCCGCTAGCCATTCTGGCCACCTGCGGTACTTGCATACTCGTCTGAGCCGGTCACTAACTTGAACCATCGGCTCTGATACCAATTGTTGGGGGATTCGAGGGGTACACCTGTGGACCACAAGCCACCACATAAGGAAGCCTGACACCACACTCTAACCCAAAACCTTAAGGCTCAGGTTTATGGGTCTTCTCCTCACTTATATGGTGCTCAACCTTTCCACTTCTACCCGATGTGGGACTCAGGTTTATGGGTCTTCTCCTCACTTATATGGTGCTCAACCTTTCCACTTCTACCCGATGTGGGACTTCACCTCACACTTGTACTCAACATCTTGAACACAAGGGAAGGGTTGTCCCTGTGTGCATTGTTAATCCGAAAAGAGAGAGTGAAAGTTTAATTGGGGAATAATCTTCGTATCTTAATTCAACCCCCCCCCCCCCTTTTTCTTAAGGTAACTAAGGCCATTTGTCCAACATCCTATTCTTGATAACTCACTTCTCTCTAAAAAGACAAACTTTCCGGAATGAGGTCACATGAACATCTTGAAAACACAGTCAATCAAACGTTTTTTTTTTTAACTCCTTTTTTTATTTTTATTTTGAAACTTATTTGTTTTGAACTTTACTCGTTGTTTTACGACACCCCCACCAACGGTCTTGGAAGTCCCAAACTCAGGAGCATAGGTCGTTTGAGCAAACTGACCAATGGCTTGCACCCACTTCCGGTGAAAGTTGAAAATCCTGATGAGTCATCAGAGACATCTAACAACAGCTTTCAAAATTGCCCCATGTGTGACATCTCTTGTCAATGTCAGGATTTACATGCGATTCTCCTCAAATTTCAGCCAGCCCATATCAATTAGACCTTGCACCTTACGCTTCAGAGCCCTACAATGCTCAATGGAACGCCCCGGGGCTTCTCCGTGACAAGCACATGTTGCGTTCGAGTCGTATTCTCGAAGAAATGGAGGTTGATGAACCTTGGTTGGGGTTATTGCTACCATTGAATTATCAAGTAGACATGGGAGCAAGTCAGCATAAGACACTGGAATTGGGGTGAATTCTACAGGCTTTCTCGCTGCAAAATTCATTTCTTGGTTGGTGTTTTTGGATTGTGCTAAAGGTAATGTTCGTCATTGGAAGTGTGGTAGACAGACTTTGTGGTTGATTTAGGGATGGCCTTTGTGGATAACTGGGCGGTGGGTAAGGAGAAGGTTTGTTATTGGCTGAGTAATGACATTGTTGGGTTGGTGGGAAACTTGGCTGTATAGGAATGGCAGTCACAGCATGGGCTTCTCCCTCATTCTCACCCTCTTCATTTGCCCCAGTTTTCTCATTCGTCCAAGTGGGATGATTAAATTTGCCTCTTTTTAGACCCGCTTTGATCCTTCTGCCGGCGAAGTCCAAATCCGCAAAGCTTGAAGGTGTGTAACCCACCATTTCCATAATAGAACACTAGTAACATGTCTACTATCATTGTGATAATCTCTTTCTCTGTTATTAGGGGCGCTACTTGAGTTGCCAAGTCTCTCCATCTTTGGGCGTATCCTTTGAAAGATCCGTGCCCTCTTTTTGCACATGTTCTGTAGTTGCATCATATCCAAAGCCATTATACTGACACAGCCTAACGAAGGCAACCATTAGGTCCTTCCAAGAATGGACTCAGGAAGGTTCCAAGTTAGTGTACCAGGTAACAGCTACCCTAGTAAGACTTTCTTGGAAGGAATGTATCAGCAATTCCTCATTTTTTGTGTATGCCCCCATCTTCCGACAATACATCTTTAGATGGTTCTTGGGGCAAGTAGTCCCCTTGTACTCATCAAAGTCTGGCACCTTGAACTTGGGAGGGGTGATGATATTGGGTACTAGGAACAACTCTTCTAGGTTAGCAAAGGCATAATCTTCACCTCCTTCAATGGCCCTGGGCCTTTCCTTTAGATGATCCACCTTTCCCATTTCCGCCATAGCATGAGGGTTTTTAATCGCTGTGGAATGCAAGGGGTGTAGTTGTGGGTGATACTGAGGGCCCTCCAAAGTGTTTTGTAGGGGTATATCACCAACTGCTTGCCCTTCAGTGGCCTGTCCGAGGCAACGCTTGAGGTCAGCTAGATTGTGGTGGGGAATTTCATGTGTCTCCCCCACGGTTTAAGAGACATGTGCATGATTAGTTTGGGGTTGTTGGATCTCAATGGGTATAGGAGTGGAGTTATTGACATTCTTATTGGGAGTGTACGCCTCATTGGGTGGCGTATAGTTGAGAGGCAAGCCATATGACGAGGAGGCGTGCTCGTTTTGAATTTGCACATCATGGGGGCCGCCCGTACTTCCCAAATCTTTGCCTACCATATCTGAGGTTGGATGATTCATTTGGTTGATGCCAGATGGGGACGTCGGGTTCACCTTAGCAACAACGCTAGTAGCGGCAATTGCAACCGCATTGGCTTCCATTATCTTCTTCACTCACATCATGGCCTCCATCATTGCGGCCATTTGCTCTTTCATGGCCTCCATGTCGGCCTCCATCTACTCTTGTACCTCCTCCACTTTACCCTTTACTCTAGCTCTAGCACGGGTTTGGTAAGGGCACCGTAAAGCATGTTTTTTTTCTTTTTTATAACAATGATTAAGTTCTCTCTTTTTTTATTTTATTTTTCAAGGAAAGAATGTAATGAGCAAATGCAACCAATGAAAAGCATGGATGTATGCGAATGATGCACAGTTGAAGTATTATGAATTTTTACGCAGGACATGGGGTTGAATCAATTTAGATTTTCAACATGGTCCATGACATCTTTGTCAAGGTGAAACTGGAAGTAACAGGGACATTGACAGCCCTAAATGTGTTCGGCAGTAGACGAAGCAGCGATGTAACACGATCCATCTTTTGCCCCAATTTTTTGCAAGATGGTTACTTCCATACTTCAACTTGACTCGATGAACCTTTTCGTAAAAGCACGAGCTTGGTTCAACCCCATAACCCAGGAAATGGCAATTTTGATCGCCAATACTTCATCAACATTTCATAGGGACGAAGGACTCGGGAATACGCATGCTATGCATGGAAAATGTAATTATGAGATTGAGATGCCCGAAGAAACATCCTTTCTTAGTTAACCATGCATTAGGTACCATGTTCAATCATTTTGTTTTTAAGTGAAATGGGTTTATGATCCCAACATGGTTGGCTCATGGTACCGAATATATGCAACTAAGAATGCAGCGTGAATTTTCGTGCTTTCTTTTTTGTTTTTGTCCGTAGAGGAAAATACAAGGATCATGTATGAGCAAACAAAAAGTATGTTGAACGCATATGCATGATGATGCAATGACTCATGCAAAATGGGAATGTGATAACGGACAAATGCAGGAACGATATGTTCATTATGATGCTGAAGAGATGTTTATGCGGTGCATGATATGAATGCATTTACGGACACGAGAGCCCGGAAAATTATCTCTCCTTATTGCGCATTTGGGGGGCGCAGTGCCCCATGTGTGCAGTTAAGAAGACGATATGGATCTTCCGACTTCCCGCGACAAAAGATGAGACCCACATACAACGCATGTGTGACGGTATGATGCAGATGCGCATGCATGAAACGGAAAGAAAACACAACAAAGGGGTAATTTACATATACGAGACCAAAAAGATCCATCTTTTTAATACTACGTTTTTAGGCATCATGGCGCCTTAACGTGTGTATTAAAAAGTGATGTATTACTCTAAAGAAACCAAACACCACTAGCAAAAACTATAAACTAGTACTATTTATCAAAAGATGCATGAGAACAAATGGCACGGAGCGTGTTTGCTCTTTGCCCCTATTTGGGAACCTATAGGACAATATCTAGGGGTCTCTAATAACTACTCCCCAACAATTCATAACTCACATGGCTGTTTTCTAGAGGTATCATCACTCAAGATAATAATATTGTGGCGGTATGGAATACCAGCGACAACACATTATAAAGAGAGAAAGCTCTAGACGAGGTTTCACTATTATCAAGCAAGTCGGAGACCTAGCATGATGATAGATTCACCTCCACTCCTTAAATTCCCATGAACCCGGGTGTATGGCCCATTTTTTACTCAAACCCGTGGGTGCTTAGAATGCAGTGTAAAGAATGAGAAATAGACAACAGTTATTTTCATTTTACACAGTTCAACAAATGCACGCACGAAGTTTCGCAAATCCACAATTCCTTAAAATAGGCCTAACTCACAAAAATAGTCCCCAGTGGAGTCGCCAACTGTCGCAACGTGCCCTTTTGCGGGCGAGCGAAGGCGAGGCTCACGAGTGCGCTTTCCAAAGGAGGAAAGATGCGCGGAGTCGCCACCAACGTTTATTTGTGGAAAACTTCGGGAAAACCGAAGGAAACCGGTCAAAATGAAAATTCTAAGTTCGGGAGTTGTATTTACGTTTGAGGAATGTATTAGCACCTCTCACGTTTGTCTCAAAGGACAACAGCCTACCTTTTTACCTTAATTCTGGATGTCCTCACGGAACAAATCCAAGAGATAGCGCCGAGATGCATGCTTTTTGCAGATGACATAGTCCTCCTTGGAGAGTCGAGGGAGGAGTTGAATGAGAGGTTGGAAACTTGGAGACGAGCTCTAGAAACACATGGTTTTCGCCTAAGCAGAAGCAAATCGGAGTATATGGAATGTAAGTTCAACAACAGAAGGAGGGTTTCTAACTCAGAGGTGAAAATAGGAGACCATATTATCCCTCAAGTCACACGGTTTAAATATCTTGGGTCTGTAATACAGGATGATGGAGAAATTGAAGGGGATGTGAATCATCGTATTCAAGCAGGATGGATGAAATGGAGAAAAGCATCGGGGGTGTTATGTGATGCAAAGGTACCGATCAAGCTAAAGGGAAAGTTTTATCGGACTGCGGTAAGACCGGCGATTTTGTACAGAACAGAATGTTGGGCGGTCAAGAGCCAACATGAGAATAAAGTAGGTGTAGCGGAGATGAGGATGTTGCGGTGGATGTGTGGTAAGACTCGACAGGATAAAATTAGAAACGAAGCTATTAGAGAGAGGGTTGGAGTAGCGCCTATTGTAGAGAAGATGGTGGAAAATAGACTTAGGTGGTTTGGGCATGTAGAGAGAAGACCGGTAGACTCTGTAGTGAGGAGAGTAGACCAGATGGAGAGAAGGCAAACAATTCGAGGCAGAGGAAGACCCAAAAAGACTATAAGAGAGGTTATCAAAAAGGATCTCGAACTTAATGATTTGGATAGAAGTATGGTACTTGATAGAACATTATGGCGGAAGTTGATCCATGTAGCCGACCCCACCTAGTGGGATAAGGCGTTGTTGTTGTGGAAATTGTATTACCTTAACTTTTATTTCTTTTTATTTTTTGGGGTCGACAAAAGCGGGGCTTTTGCTCCTACGTACCCTCCATCGAAGAGGAAATCAGACCTACGTAGTTCTTTTTTATGCGTGAATCAAGTGATTCTTTTTACTTGAAAGGTGATCATTTTAAGGCGTTGGACCTTAAAAATGATCCATTTTACTTGGTAAGAAACTGAAATGATAAACTTTCAAAACCCTATTTTTGTGGACGAGCTTGACTAGGCGAGTTTGATTTTAGCCTTAGTTTCACTTTAGTTATTAGTCAATTCAATTAAGAATGAGAAATCCCAAAGAGAAAACGTCCGATTGATTTTTCGCTTTATTTTACTAAAAGGTATTTTTTTTATTATTATATTATTATTTTACCTCTTTTTTTGATTTCCAACGTGGTTACGGCACGACCGAACGGTCGGAATTCATTTTAACCGAAATTAACGGATGATACAATTCAAACGATCGATGGAAATTTATTTTATTTTTAGATTAGGCGAGAAATGACTTAAATAAATGACTTAAGCACGTCAAAAGGGGGTATAAAAAGCGAATGAAAACGAGAATAAAAATACATGAAACAAAATGGGGACCACCACGGGTACATAGAATGAATTGAAAAGCTTGGTTTGAGGTACTTACCCGTTGAAGACTGAAGAAAACGAAGAACGAACGATGAATGTTGAAGAACGGTCGAGAATCTTCGCGTAATTACTCACGGAAACGTTATGGAAGCGCCTCGGCTTGGATTTTCTTCACGGAAATAATTTTCCTCAGCAATTTTGAGAGAATGAGAAGTGCCAAGAAGGCTGAACCCTTCTCCTTTCACTCCTCCCCCTATTTATAGCAAAATAGGGGAGGAGCTTGCCACCTAGCTCGCCCAGGCGAGCAAGGTTGCTTCCTCCAGAAGCAACAGCCTTCTGGAGGAAGAATCTGGAAGGCCCAAGTGGGCCTGATTGCTATTTGTACCCCCCTTTTTACTAAATGCACCCCCTTCACCTTTTTTTGGTAATTCTTTTTCCGTAACGTTACGAAACTTTACGAATTTCGTAACGATACTTATTTTCCTTCCGCAAGGTTACGAATCTTCACGGATTATGTATTTACTCTTTTTTATCTTTCGAAGAAGTTACGAAAACTCACGGATTGCGAAAAACATCTCCTTTCGATTTCCGCCACATTACGGAATTTCACGGATCGCGCAAGCCTGCTTCCTTTTGATTTCTGACACGTCTCGGGACTTCATTTATTGTGCAACAAAGGACGCCAGGTATCTCAAAGCGGCTAACCAAAGGTTGCATGTCATCAAGTAATAATCCCCTGACGAAATTAGGGTATGACACATTATATAAGACCTTATCTGGAAGCGGATTCATCAAACAATTCTTGAATACTTGTGTTTCTTGGCGTTCTAAATGCTTCCACAGCCATGATAATGTCGTCATCTTGCAAGTTTGATGCACAACCTTCCATTACCTTTGGAATATGGCTACTGATTTCTACAACATTACCATCACCATTATATGAGAGTAAGTTTTCCATGTCGGTGAATTGTCCAATATTGGTAGAGACTGCAGGAAGCTTGGGAACGCTCAAAGTAGATACTGATGATTGAAGGTCATGATTCGTTGCAAGCACGAGAGCATACATGTTATACACTCGCTTATGTTCAGTCGATAGCAAATTTGATGAAGGACAAGGTTGAGTTGGAATTTTGCTTAAGATTAACCTAGGGAGATGTAAGGATCCAGACCCCACTTGCAACATAGATCCTCTTGCTTCAGCTTCGAGTCGAGCACTCTCCCATTGAGAAACGTGGCCAATATTTGTGATGTCCTTGAACTCATCATGGGCCTCAAACGTGTTGGATTTCATTGGTTTGTGAGTAATGGGATCTAAGCTCATTCTTATGAATCTTTTCTTGACATTGGTGTTCCAGTAGTTCTTGATCTCATTGTCTGTTCTATTGGGCAAGTGAGCTGTTATGATTGACCATTTGTGCTTGCAAATAGAAACATACAAATTAGAACAATGGCAACTCCATTTAGCTTGTAAGATATATATATATATATATATATATATGTGTGTGTGTGTGTGTGTGTGTGTGTGTGTGTGTGTGTGTGTGTGTGTGTGTGTGTGTGTGTGTGTGTGTGTGTGTGTGTGTGTGTGTGTGTGTGTGTGTGTGTGTGTGTGTGTGTGTGTGTGTGTGTGTGTGTGATCGACCATTATAGATAACAATAGAAAAATCTGAAAACCAAAAGAAATTAAAGGTCACTTGTTTCCAAGAAGAGCATGAAGTTGAATAATGGTACGGTCTTCCTCCATGCTGAAGTTTCCTCTTTTTATATCTGGCTTGAGGTAATTGATCCACCTCAGCCTGCAACTCTTTCCACATCTTTGAAGACCTAGATATAAATGTATGTAACAAACAAAATTAGGAATATCTGCATTCACATTGCAACTACAATTGCAACCTTATCGATCGACTGCATTTGTCTACAATGTCCCACAATATCAAGGATCATCACAAATCTAAAATGTATTTGCAACCGCAATTTAAAACCTCAATTCATAGATTGAGTAAAAAGGAATACAAAAAAGTTTTATTACCCGCTTTGGCAGGCACTGAATGCCAGTTTCCGTGGTCGTGCTTTTCAACATAAGCAACAAGCTTCTTATCTTCTTCGGGTGTCCATGGTCCTTTCTTCAACCCTACCTTCTCACAGCATGGCATCCTTCCCATTTTTAATGACAAACTGATACAGGGAAACCAGAATCAGTCCTTGTGCTTGTTTTTATGCAGCAGCAGTCCAAAAGTTACCCTATATATCGATGATATATATTGATTATAGTACAAGGTAGGTCATTGATACTATAATAAGTATTAATATTTTGTACGCCATATGAAAACCTTTTTGTATATCGATGATATATATTTATCCGTCATCTTTAAGAAGATGGGTTCAGGATCAAAATGGTAGGTCCCTATACCGACTTCCTTTATTTTCAGCTTTTGGTTTAAAAGAAAATTTTCAATATAGTGTTTACTCGTTTGCCTACTTTCTAGGGTTATTCGTTGAATAGATGTTCATATATTCTTAAGAATAGTACTATTTGAATACTTTTTATTATAAATATTTTATTAATATTTTTATTTTTTTATCTCTTTAATTCTATCACATTGTATACCCTAAATAATATACTTATATTTCCTTTTATTTTTTCTCTTAATAAGTATCTAATAGCAATGTAGTAGATCTTCATTCATTTTTTTTCCTTTTTTTAATCCATGCCTTATCTTAAGAATATCAGTCCCTATATTTTTTTTTTAAGCTCAAAATGATATTATTAAACATTGAACAAAAAACTTCAATTAAGGACAAAATATGCCCAAGACAAGTACTCGTCCATAGAGTTTGATCACAGATGCCCCAAACGATTTAAATTATTAGAATGTTTTAGATAATTTTGATAATATATATATATATATATATATATATCAAATTATATCGATGTAATTTTGATAACTATTTACACAATTTTTATAATTTAATATAAAATATGATTTTTATTTATCTAACCGTTCAATTATATCTAAATATTATCAAGATCGTCTGTATTAAATTTTATAAAAATTGAATAACAAGAAAAAAATAATCAAATGATTTATATTTTAATATATTTTGAATTGTTTATATTGCGTCGATTTTAATCTATATGTACAAGATAATAAATAATTTTATATTAATATAAAATTTTGTATATATGATTTATGTAAAAAGAACTTTCAATTTAACGATGAATTTAAAAAAAAAATATTATCCAATTAAAAATTATATAATGATATAATAGTTGTCAAAATTGCATCGGTATAATTTAATTCTTCTTCATACTATATATATTATGCGTGTGTGTGCCGTGTGCAACACTTTTAACAGTAAATAGCTTGGTGCAAATCAATTGTAAACAGAACTTCTCTAAATCTAATAGAGGCCTATTCCTTCCAAATTTAAGTCCATTATCTTACTACTCCTCTTATTCACTATTTAATCGTCTCATAAAATGATTTATTTTTCTAATTACTATTACTATTCTTCTATTTGAAAAAAACTAACAGTAGAATCATTTTTTGGTAAAAGGGTTGAATCCAAGAGGGGAGAGTGAATTGGATCACAAAAAACCTTTAAAAACCCATTCCTTTTTGAAAATATTTTGAAAAGAAATTTCAATTTTCTTTGAAAAAATTTGATTTGGCAATACAAAATGATAGATTTCTTTAACCTTCTTGAAATATTATCATGCCTACATGAACAAAATAATCATGAACACACTAAGGAGATGGCAATTTATCAAGAAAAAGATCAAAAGACGATAGAGATGAAAGGAAGAAGCACAAGTTTTTTATATTAGTATGATCACAAAAGTAATGTACATCCAGTTCCTTAAACAATCTGAGTTTGATGTTCCACTAAACAAATCCAATTGTTTACAATTACTTCTTCACTTGCAAATGCACCACGCAAACGAATAATTAGACTGCATAGTACTTTACAGGAGTGGTTCCAAAGAAATGAAATGGTAAACACAATTAGACTGCATAGTCCAAAACATGCATCAGTTTGAATTTTAAAAAAAAAATGATAGAGTCTGAGACCATAATTAAAGACTACATTATTCCAAGAGAAAGAAACACTTAGTCAAATGAGAGCCAATTGTAAGATAGAAATTATATCTATCATCTATTATTAAGTTATTTATCATATTATCTATGCATTAACCCTAATGATATTGTATTGAATATTTGCACGAAATTAGCGCTTTACCTCCAATTTATAGTTCATTCTGTAGGAATTGTACATATTTTCATGTTTAGTTTGATTTTATACAATAGATGCTCCCATTTTTGTGAATTAATGTTGAAACCACTTCAATTTCAGGCTAAAAGAAGAAGAAGTTCAAGTAGTTGATGTCTCGCTAAGCGAGGCAAATCCGCTTAGCGAGTGACATCCGCTAAGCGAGTGACATCCGCTAAGCGAGGCATACAGCTCGCTTAGCGTGTTGGGAAACCCTAGAAGAGGATCAGTCAAAAATGTGTTCGCCCAGTGCGCTGCCAACTCGCCCAGCGAGTCATTTGTCTCTTCTCGCGCTTAGCGCGCCCAACTCGCTAAGCCAAAATTCACTTACTCTCTCTTAGCGAGTCAATCTCGCTAAGCGAGCCTTCAAAAGTTGAAACGTCCAAGTAGCCTTTAAAACACTGAAGTTGGTGGAAACTGAGAGAGAAGTAAAAAAAAAAAACAGAGCCAAGGAAGAAGCTGAAGTGACAGAAATTGAACCACCAAGAGAGTTCAGGTTAGAGGAGTGAGATTAGGGTTCTAAAGGTTGAAAGAGACATCCTCAATCCTTCTTAGCCATTTTCTTTCACTTAAACTTAGTTCTTCCTTGTATTGAGATTTTATTTCTTGTAATGGAAGGCTAAGCCTCTTGGTTGGGAAGCTCTGCTGAACCCTTGATGTAATATTTTTTCACTATCTATTTAATGTTGTTTTTTTGTGTTCATTGCTTCTATCTATGCTTATTTTTACATGTTTGTGGCTTGATCACCCATTTGTATGTATAGTTAGGATTTTTAGCATTGGGAAGTGCTTTAAAGCCTTAGAACATGGTAGAGCAAGCTAGAAAACTGTATGTCTAGGAATGGAGTGCAGTGATCTAGTCCATATTATGTTGTAGACTTAATGCAACTCTTTTAGGCTAAGTTTGTTGAGGGATCAAGGACGAGGTTTAAAGAGAGTTAGGCTCATTCACTAGAGGGATCTTGGTTTGGGTAAAATCTCAGCATAAGAACACTAGGATAAGATTAAATAGATAAAAATACATAACAACATCAAGGAAAATTCAGTAGAACGACCCGACACTTTTTACTTGACTGTTTTTACTTATCAAACTTTGGATATTTAGTTTGTATTTAACTAGATTGTAGAACAAAAACTCAACTTAATATTTACCTTGCTTTTAGTCGTATACAAATGTTTGCACACTGAATGTACAGTTTCTCGGTGAAACAAATTCTCTATGGATATGATACTCGGTCTTACCATTTTAATATACTACTTGTGCGAATCAGTACACTTACCGACCACCTGAACACTCGACAACTTAATGTGTCATCTAACCCACTTGCATGGCCACGACTTGGAATGACCTTCTACCAACTTATATTGAGACTGAGATGTAATTGGCCTTTCTAGCTAGGCTAGTCTACCAACTTATGCCTCATACAATGTGTATGATTATTACATTTTTCGTCATTTACGTGCAACTTTGTCTTGTTAATTCAGGATTGATTTAATAGGTGAGACCTAAAACAAAATTTGAGGAGGACTTTTCTTTTACTTTAAATAAGAAAGTTGTATCATTATATGTGGGACCTTTTTCTTATATATGTGACCTTTTTAGCCAATGGACCTAAAGCTTGAGCTTTAATTAATAGAAAATATTTTTTTTTAGTGATCAATCAAAGTTTAAGCTTTAATTATTTTACCCATTTTGAAATACAAACACATAATATAGAAATTAATTTAACTAAATTAGAAAGAATAAAAACCAAAGTTTGAATAATAAAAGAGACATCCTGTTAAATAATAATTCCTTTCCACAAAAGCCCTAAGATATCAAAAAAGAATAAGAACTCATATATATTCAAATACATATGGCATGTAAGTATAACTAAGCAATCAAGCAATATACAAAAATAATAAATAATGCTGAGAAATTTCAGCCCAAAGAAAGGTAAAATATATGTTTATAACCTTGTGGGTGAGCTTGCAATGATTGCTAGCACATCAAAAACCGAAGTTCTTTTATGTTTTTCAAAAGATTTCCTCTCCATGCCATTGCTTCCCTAGATCAAAGTTATAATATTTGTGAGATTTTACCTCATCACAAGGCAGAAAAAAAAAGGTGTAGCCTAACAACGCTACCGCTACCGCTTGAAGTAGTATAAATGGAAAGCAAGTGTTCAAATGAAATCCTATTCCACAATAACTTTGTAGAATGTTCCCAAATATGAAAAGTGCGGTAAATACAAAAGTGTTGCAGTGTGTCACGGGATTATGCAGCTGCACCCAAAAGCAAATATCTAGTAAGCTAAGCTTCAAAACTGGAAGTAAACATTAACTGACATATCCTTTTGAATTATTTGAATCAATTTATTTGTCATATGCTACTATTAGATTCAATGAATGGGACGTAGACACTATAATTCACACACAAATCAGCAGAATCATTCAAACACAAGTTGCTTTGTTCCCATCAACATTTCTTTTTACTTTAAAATTTTGAATGAGTTTTCGTCGGAGGTGGGAGGTGACCTCTTACTCAAGACAAAACCTACAGACACGCACACATATACATAGGAACAGAAAACATTCACTGACTTGCGTGTGCTGAGAGAGGAATAGCGTACCAGAGTAATCGTGCGGAAGAGGAAGTGTTGTTCCTTGGAGTAACCTACCTCTAAAATGAGCCTCTTGTAATAGTAAACCCTCATCTTCCCCCAAAACCTTTGTGTTTGGGTTTGAAATAGTGGAAAATAGAGCGGGACTGTCATGCTTGACACAGTAGGGGAGTTGATGAACGCGACCGCTCAGATCCTTGCTATCGCCCTTCAGATCTATGGTGGCCTTTTCCATGTGACACTTTCCTCTTCCAATCCACCCTGTTCGCTTTGGAGGAGGCACAGATTTTGGCTCTAAACTCAAATGACCATAGTGCCCCACCATTCTCCCTTGAGGAACAAAGAAGGCGCGCGAGCAGAGTCTTTGAGCCAGTAATGCCCCACCATTCGCCCTTTGTTGGGGTTCGCGATAGTGCCCTTCTCGAGCTACTCCGTGGTACAAAGGTGGAAGCGGGGCTCTATTTCATGGGCGAACTCGTCAGTGAACCCGACCCGGCTCACGTCCAGGTAGAGTCCTAGCTCCTTGTGCTGGTAGAGCCACTCCACGTAGCGCCGCCATATTGCGCGTGGCTCCTTCTCGAGTCTGGTGTTGAGAGATTTAGTTATTGCGGAGAGTTGTTGCAGCGGCGCGAGAGCCTCACGTGTGAGAGAGCGTGGAGGGGAGGGTTTGGAGGGGAGTAGTGGGGTGCGGCGTCGTTTTCGGGTGGAGTGGTTGAGAGAGGGGTAGGATGAGCAAATGCCTAAGATTGAAGCCATGATTGGAATGAGAATAAGGGTTAGTAACTTAATAAACATTCTTTCCTTTATTGGGCTTTATTGGGGAACGAATACGAAGATGGTTCTTTCTTGAAACCTGTCGTCGTTTAAGTTTCCAATAATTATAGAAATGCCACCGTGTCACATTCTAAGACGGTTTTGCATAACCGTCTTAGAATGTGTGTCATAAAAATAAAATACAGCGATCTTAATTACAAAAATGTCACCACGTCATATTCTAAGATGGTTTCCGTATAACCGTCTTAGAATGTGTGTCGTAAAAAACAAGTTTTTTAGTAGTATTTTGGGGATTGAGTTGTGGCAAGAAGGAATGGGGAGGGACTCAGATTTGGGTTTGTAACATTTTTGGATTTTAGAATCCAAAATTGTTGGAGGAACGTTTGGACAACATCTATTTTGGCAACATGAAGATGCATGCCAATATACCTAAGTCTAGGTGGAAAGATTTTTGGGGTCAAAGACAGAATGTCAAGATGAAGGGCATTAGGTAGACTTTTATATGGGTAGACTTTTGAATCTCACTATGTTCGATAAACTCTATAATGCATATGCTTTGGTGGGTTCTGATATGGCTAAGATGAAGGGCATTAGGTAGAATTTGGTGTTGATATCAGGGGTAAAGGAAGAAGTAATGACAGAGGTATGTAATAAAGGGGGGGGGGGACAAGGGGGTTTTGGCATTCTTCCATTTGATTCAAAAATGGGATCCTAGCATATCATTAGGCTAAAAATTTTCATGGGTGAAGGTATACGACATACCTTTACACATTTGGGGGGAGCTTTTCTTCTTTCAACTTGTGTGTCTTTTCGGTTCTTTTGTGGGTCAGGATGAAGAGACAAAAAACATGGAGCGTTTGGAGTATGGAAGGGTCCTAGCTAAGCATCACCACACTCGATCTCACACACATATTACGTAAGGATCAACGAAATCGTTTAAAAGGTGAGATGCACTGAAGAAGAAAATACTTTATAAAGAACTGCAAATGTGATAGATGGAAAGAATAGAAAGATGGGGAATGAGGATCATCTATGGCAAGTAATATGGGATATGAAATAAATTCATCCTACTTAGAGTGCTATGAGTACCCAAAGGTTGCTAGGATGGCAGAGGAGAGGTGGATGGTGCATGCATGGTGGTTAGGGAGGGTGGTGACACCCTAATCTCAGGTGGATATTCTGACAACCATGCAATTATGTGTCAAGATAAGTTTTCAGATAAAGTTGATAGGCGTATGCAGAAAGTACAACAGATGGAGGGGGTTGAAGGGACACACCATGATGGAAAAGGTATGAAGGACAAGGATTAGCGTTCTAAAAAAGAAAGTCAAGATTTAAAAGGATGCAAGATCTCTGATTTAGGAGGCAAAGAGTCGTCTGAAGAAGGGAGTAACCTGATTGGAGATAAAAAAAAAAAGTGATATTGGGGGATTCTAACCCTATGAATGATGAGGATAAGAATAAAGGAGATTGTATTATGGGGTAGGTCATGAGGAGGTGGGGACCAATTTTGTTATCCCAACCATTGTGAAGTCAAAGGGGAAAACTGATATGCAAAATATGGGCTCGTGTGGCAAAGTGGAGGATATTGGGCCTGGGCTAGTTCTTATGATAAGTGAACGGGGATAGGAGGCCAACACTAGGCCGAGAAGTGATGCTAGGAGGGAGTTGAATGGTGGTCAGGTAAAAATATTGCAATGTCCCAATATTGCAACAAAAAATAGATTTGTTCTCTCATTCCTTCAATCTCAAGGATAGGCTCAAAATTAATTTCTCGTGGGTCTAGTGACAAGGTGGTTCATTCCAAACTACCTTCAGGTACCTCTGGATAGGGAGGAAGGATGTCTACATGGGGGAAGGGTCACTTTATATCCTTGGTTTCCCACGAGTTCGAGAAGCATGTGCAGGGTAAATTATGGGTGCACGACAAAGAAGATGAAGCTAGAGGAATTTGCTGTAAAGGAAAACATCATGGGGTTTCTTACAATGGCAAGGATGGAAACATGGTTCAAGATTTTGTAGGGTTAGAGGATAGACCATAATTGTCTTGGTAAGGAGAAAAAGGTTGGGAGGGTAGGGAAAGAACATGTTGAATTATAAGGATCCTTTCTATGAATGTTAGAGGTCTGGGCAATCAAGTAAAGTGTAGAGCAATTAGAGACTCGATTGCCAAAGAGAGGGTACAACTACTATGCTTACAATAAACCTAAAAGCAAAGTATATCTAGGGAACAATGTTATGCACTATGAGGACATTATGACATTGATTGGGTTATGGCCTTCACTATTAATGGTGGAGGGGGAGTTCTATGTATATGGAGAAAATAGGATTTTGAATTTTTTGTTAGAATGGTGGGTGGAAGATTTATCCTTCTTGAAGGAGTGTGGCGTGGGAGAAATTCAAACATTGTAGTGGCTAATACATATTATCCAGGGGATCTAGAAAAAAAATGAAGGTTGTAGGAAGATTCTTGTGGAAGGAGGTCAACAAGTTCTATAACAAAATGGTGTGTCATAGGTGACTTTAACTGTATAAGGAGGAATATGTAGAGAGTGGGGAATGGTGTTTATGATAAGGAGGATAGGGTCATGGGGATTGATTAAGCCACCCTTAGTCAGTAGAAGCTTCACTTGGTTTAGGCCCAATGGTAGTGCTAAGAACCTTATTGATAAAGCCTTGGTGTCCTTGGAGTGGTATAGTATGTGGTCAAAGAGTACGATGTATATGCTTGAGAGAAATATATCATACCACTGCCCACTTCTTTTGAAAAATATATCCAATGATTAGGGTCCAAAAACTTTTTGTGTTATGGATTGGTGGCACAAGAAAGAAAGCTTCAAGGTATGTGTGGAGGAGGCTTGGGAGAGAATAAAGGTTCGAGGTTGGAGAAGGTATATACTTAAGGAGAAACTTAAGGGGTTGAAAGGGTGTAATCAGAGTTAAAGTAAGGAGCAAGGTGGGGATATCAAGACCTAATATATTTTATGTAGGCGAAAGATGAATGAAATAGGGAGCTTTGCTATTCTTAGCCGGTCCCAAGCCCGGATAAAAGGAGAGGGTTGTGTTAGGCTTTCGACGGCCAACGTAAAACTTTGTCGAATCTCTATGACATGGATCAATTACGTAATAATGTGAATGCTAGGTCGTTGCCCGGAAGCAACGCGCTGTATGGCTCGAGTACAGTGTCAAAAGAGCAAGGGCCGCTGCATCGCCGCCCGGATGTAGTGAAAAGTAAGCAAGGGTTCCCACATTTTCGTGAACGGGTGTGGGTAAAGAAGCTAGTTCACGACAGGAGGATTCGCTTTGGTACATGGAATATAGGCACACTTACTGGAAAATCTATGAAAATAGTGGATGTTATGGTGAGGAGGAAGATCAATTTTATGTGCCTACAAGAAACTAAGTGGACAGGTGAAAAAGCGAAAGAATTAGACAACTCGGGATTTAAGCTGTGGTATACGGGAAAAATCAGATTAAGAAATGGGGTAGGGATTATTGTGGACAAGGAGTGGAAGAAGGATGTCATGGATGTAAGAAGAGTAGGAGATCGTATCATAGCCTTAAAATTGGTAGTGGGACAGGACACCTTTAATGTTATTAGTGGGTACGCACCTCAGGTTGGGTTAGCAGAACACTTTAAGGTAAAATTTTGGGAGGATCTAGAAGGGGTACTTCAGGATATACCCCAAGGAGAGAAAGTTTTCCTAGGAGGGGATCTCAATGGACATGTAGGTAGCGTGGCTAGAGGTTTTGAGGGGGTGCATGGGGGTTTTGGCCTAGGGGAGATGAATGGGGAGGGTAAATCCATCTTGGAGTTTTCGGAGGCTTTGGATCTTTCTATAGCCAATACATGGTTTAAGAAAAGAGCGGAACATCTTATCACTTACAAAAGTGGAGGGACATGTTCTCAGATAGATTTCTTCCTTATCAGGAAGTCTGATAGGAAGTATTGCTTGAACTGTAAAGTTATCCCGGGAGAGAGCTTGACTACCCAACATAGAGTTTTGGTCATGGATGTAAGAATTAGAGATAGGGCAAAGAGAAGAAGTCCTATGGTAGCACCAAGGATCAAATGGTGGCACTTGAAGGGTGAGAAACAAGGAATCTTCCAACAAAAGATATGGGAGGGATGGTGTGGACAATCACAAGGAAGTGCAAATGATATGTGGAACAAGATGTCCCAAGAGATTATTAAAGTGGCTAAAGAGACGTTGGGTGAATCTAGAGGTTTTGGACCTAGGGGTAAAGAATCGTGGTGGTGGAATGAAAGTGTTCAGAGCAAAGTTAGAGTAAAAAAGGAGTGTTTCAAGGAGTGGTCTAGGTGTAGAAATTCTGAAACTTGGGATAAGTATAAGATAGCTAGAAATGAAACCAAAAAGGCGGTGAGTGAGGCAAGAGCCCAAGCTTTTGACGGACTATACCAAGCTCTAGGAACCAGGGACGGAGAAAGATCTATATATAGGCTTGCTAAGGGTAGAGAGAGGAAGACTAGAGATTTGGATCAAGTAAAGTGTGTTAAGGATGAAGAAGGCAAAGTCTTAGTGCATGAAAAAGATATCAAGGAAAGGTGGAAGGCGTATTTCCACAACTTATTTAATGATGGATATGGATATGACTCTAGCAGTCTAGACACAAGAGAAGAGGACCGGAACTATAAGTACTATCGTCGGATTCAGAAACAGGAAGTAAAGGAAGCGTTGAAAAGAATGAGTAACGGTAAGGCGGTGGGGCCAGACAACATACCTATTGAAGTGTGGAAAACTCTTGGAGATAGAGGTCTTGAGTGGCTCACCAAACTCTTTAATGAAATTATGAGGTCAAAACGCATGCCGGAGGAATGGAGGAGAAGCACGTTAGTGCCAATCTATAAGAACAAGGGGGATATACAAAATTGTGCAAATTATAGGGGAATCAAGCTCATGAGTCATACCATGAAATTATGGGAAAGAGTGATCGAACGGAGATTAAGAAAGGAGACTCAAGTTACTGAGAATCAATTTGGTTTCATGCCGGGAAGGTCGACCATGGAAGCGATCTATTTATTACGGCGGGTGATGGAGCAATATCGCATGGACCAACAAGACCTGCACTTGATTTTTATTGACTTGGAGAAAGCGTATGATAGAGTGCCTAGAGAGATTTTGTGGAAAGCTCTAGAGAAGAAAGGGGTTAGGGTTGCATATATTCGAGCTATCCAAGATATGTATGATAGGGTATCGACTAGTGTTAGGACACAGGGTGGAGAGTCAGACGATTTTCCCATCACAATTGGTTTGCATCAAGGGTCAACCCTTAGTCCCTACCTTTTTACCTTAATTCTGGATGTCCTCACGGAACAAATCCAAGAGATAGCGCCGAGATGCATGCTTTTTGCAGATGACATAGTCCTCCTTGGAGAGTCGCGGGAGGAGTTGAATGAGAGGTTGGAAACTTGGAGACGAGCTCTAGAAACACATGGTTTTCGCCTAAGCAGAAGCAAATCGGAGTATATGGAATGTAAGTTCAACAAAAGAAGGAGGGTTTCTAACTCAGAGGTGAAAATAGGAGACCATATTATCCCTCAAGTCACACGGTTTAAATATCTTGGGTCTGTAATACAGGATGATGGAGAAATTGAAGGGGATGTGAATCATCGCATTCAAGCAGGATGGATGAAATGGAGAAAAGCATCGGGGGTGTTATGTGATGCAAAGGTACCGATCAAGCTAAAGGGAAAGTTTTATCGGACTGCGGTAAGACCGGCGATTTTGTACGGAACAGAATGTTGGGCGGTCAAGAGCCAACATGAGAATAAAGTAGGTGTAGCGAAGATGAGGATGTTGCGGTGGATGTGTGGTAAGACTCGACAGGATAAAATTAAAAACGAAGCTATCAGAGAAAGGGTTGGAGTAGCGCCTATTGTAGAGAAGATGGTGGAAAATAGACTTAGGTGGTTTGGGCATGTAGAGAGAAGACCGGTAGACTCTGTAGTGAGGAAAGTAGACCAGATGGAGAGTAGGCAAACAATTCGAGGCAGAGGAAGACCCAAAAAGACTATAAGAGAGGTTATCAAAAAGGATCTCGAACTTAATGATTTGGATAGAAGTATGGTACTTGATAGAACATTATAGCGGAAGTTGATCCATGTAGCCGACCCCACCTAGTGGGATAAGGCGTTGTTGTTGTTGTTGTTGAAAGATGAATGAAATAGATGTCAAAGAGGAAGTGGATGGGTTGGATGAGGGTGAGATCACAATTAGGAGAGAATTACAAGATGAATTTTGGAAGCTTGCGTCATACCATGAATCTCTTATAAAACAAAGATCAAGATCTAGGTGGTTGAAAAAGGGGGATAATAATTTAAAGTTTTTTCATGCGGTGATGAATTGGAAAATAAAAAGAGATACGATGAGAGAATTGATGTTAGATGGAAAATGAGTGGAGGACCCTTCTAGGTTCAAGGGAGGTGTAAAAGATTTCATTTATCAAAGGTTTTTGGAATCCAATGTCTCTAGGCCCACTTTTGATGGGCTTTCTTTCTCACAAATTTTGTTTGCTCTCTTTGATGAGAGTGAAGTGAAAGAAGCGGTGTGGGATTGTGATGGCTCAAAATGTTCAAGCCCCGAAAATTTCAACTTCTATTTTATTAAAAGGTTTTGGGATGTCTTGAAAGGTAGCTTTATGGGTTTTTTTTTAAGAGTTCCATGAAAATGGAGCATTTCCTAAAGGGTCCAATTCCTCTTTTGTGTCTTTGATCCCTAAATCTTTGGTGCCTCAATCTCTTAATGATTTTTGGCCCATTTCATTAGCTAGTTGCTTATATAAAATTATGGCAAAGGTTTCATCTAAGAGGTTAAAAAAGGTATTGGAGGGTATCTTGATAAGTTCCAAAGTGCTTTTTTGGAAGGAAGACACTTACTTCATAGTGTTTTTGTAGCCAATGAGATTGTGGATGAGGCTCGGAGGCTTAAAAGTGTTTGGTGTTTAAGGTGGATTTTAAGAAGGTGTACAACTCGGTAAATTGGAGGTTCTTATTTTACATGCTTAAGAGGCTTGGGTTTGATGATAAATGAATTTGGAGGATAAAGGGTTTTTGACTTCTAGTAGGATGTCGGTTTTGTTTAATGGAAGCCTTACAAAAAAAATTCTCTATCGCAAAAGGGTTGCAACAAGGTGATCCATTAGTTTCTTTTTTGTTCATTACAGTGGCCGAAGGGTTTAGCGGCCTAATGAGAGAAGCAAAAAGTTTGAATCTATTCAAAGGTTACTTTGTGGGGAAGGATAAGGGGGAGGCAAACCTTTTACAATATGCGGATGACACTTTATTTGTGGGAGAAGCATCATTAGAGAATGTCACCACCATTAAAACCATCATGAGATGTTTTGAAGTTGTGCCCGATTTCAAGGTAAATTTCCATAAGAGCCCTTTCGGGGTGGTTGGAGGGGATAGAGGGGAAGTGGAGACTTTTGTGGATTTTTTTAATTTTAGAACTACGTCGCTGGCATTCTTTTACTTAGGAATTCCAATCGAGGTGAATCATTGGAAGGAAGACACTTGGAGGCCTATTATTGATAAATTCCACAAGAAGTTGTCAACTTGTAAGCATAGACACTTATCCTTTGCCAATATAGTGTGCATCATCAATTTGGTCCTTTCTTGTCTCTATCTCTTTTCTTTTTATCCTTTTTTAAAGCTCCATGGTGGTTGTTGATAATTTGGTTAATGTCCAAAGGGATTTCCTTTGGGCTCGCGAGGAAGGAAGGAGGAAAATTGCTTGGGTTAGTTGGAAAAAGATTTGTTGTCCTAGGAGTCGTGGAGGGTTAGAAATTAAGGACATTAGGTTGTTTAATGATGCTTTTTAGGTAAATAGAGGTGGGATTTTTTTGGGAGAAAGGATCACTTTGAAATGATATTTTAGGCTCAAAGTATGGAGGGTGGAAAGGGTTGTTTGAAAGTGGGGTATCTAGTAGAACATCATTGTGGTGGAGAGATTTAAAAAAATGTGTATGGTGGATAAAATTCTTTCAAGTGGTTTGATAGTTGTATTTTTGAGATATAGGGAATGTCGTAAGTTTAGTTTTTGGAAGGGTGGGTGGTTAAATGGGGATTCGGTTGCCAATAAGTTTGGTAGGCTTTTTCTAGTATCGGATCAACAAGATAAGATGATAGGTGACATAGGTAGGTGGGTTGATGGTGCATGGTTGTGGGAGTTTAGGTGGCGAAGACAACTATTTAAGTGGGAAAGTGACTTGCTAATGAATCTACAGGATCGACTAAGAGTGTACTCTCCTAAACTAAATCTCATTGATTCTGGGCAATGGGAGATTGATAATTTCAAAGAATATATAGTACATTCTACATATGATGGATTGCATGGTTCATTGATTAATAGTGTGCAAGCAGGTATCTTTTGTTAGGACTGGATGATCCATTCATTCCCTTTGATTTTGATGAATAACTAAGATATAAATTTATGATTACTAATGATTTACATGTAAGAATATAGGACACATCATATGGAAGTATTATGGTAATAAGTTCCTATACTTCAACTCAATTTATGATTGTCGTCCATTCTACAATCTTATACTTTTTTTAAAAGGTAATATCCAGTGTCTAATGCGTTGCTAATAGAACAAACATCGAAAAATAGTGGACCATCCATTATGCTTTTATCACACATCCAAAAGGACACTTAAACACTTACATAAATATTTATATCTTTTATAAGTGTAGTCCAATAGCAAGTGGATTCATTCATGTTACAAACTATCTTCTTTAGATTATTTTGTATTACTTGATTTAAACTAATGTTTGAATCTAGCATGATTGAGACAGATTTAGAAAGGATCTATCCAAAATCAATATACTACTAGAATCGTGAAGAGCTTACCTTATTTAGAAAGATTCGCACCTCCAGCTGTCAATACACCATAAGGACTAACAACAGTCAAATATTGAATGTGTTGGTCCAAGTAAAGATTTTTTTCTCCAATAGCTATAAAAGGAAACTCATTTCAAAGTTCAAAAACGACAAAAAAAAAAAAACAAGTGAAAAGTGATCAAACCAAGAATTGAAAAAGTGAAACAAATGGATATCATTTTGAGAGAAGCACTAAGCTAAGAGAGTTTACTCTTTGCCTAGCAAAGTTGTGTTTTGAGAAATAAGTTTTTCGTTGTAAACACACTTTGAGTGTTGGAACCTCTGGTTCTATTTTCAAATAGTTTTTCAGAAAGTCAGCAGTGATTTAATGATAAAATAATACTTGGGTGTATTAGATTCAAGGGGAGTGTAAAGGTTGTGTCAATAGTGGTCTAGAGAATACTTGTAAGTCAGGAGTGGTAGGATAAAATACTTGTTGTAATCAATTTGATTAGTGGAACCAATAAAGGAGAACTGGACATAACCCAAGTTGAGTAAAACAGTATAAAAGTGAGTATTTCTACTACTCTTCTTTAGCTTGTCATAGTATTTCTAAAGCATATTACTGTCATATCTTTTCACACAAGTTTTCTTTAAAACTATTGTTTATAAATCACTAGAAAACAGTCATTTACTACTTGCAAAAAATTTACTTGTCACTAGACAATAGTCCTTGTAAACTATTTTGTTCATAAATCACTTTCATTGTGAAAAGATTTGAAAAGTTTATCTAACACACTATTCAACCCCCCTCCCTCATTCTAGTGTGATTTATTGTATTTCATTTTTTACAACATTTGGAGTTTAAACGCATCCCTCCCCCTCCAAAGCTTAGTTCTTCGTTTGGAGACTTTGTTTGGACCGTTTGCCTTCTATCTCAAATTTCTGAAAAAGAAACATTTTTATTGCATGGGAGATTGGAGCATGCCAATTCTGCCATGTGGAGGAGGAGTCCATGAAGCACATGTTTTTTTCATGTCCAGTCATTAGGAGTATATGGGATATATGCTATTCTTGGTTGGGTATATCTTCGTCTCTTCTGTCAGATCCACAAGCTCACTTCCTACAACATTCCAGTTCACAGAGGCTCCATCAATATTAATGTTATGTGGAACATCATATGGTGTTTTGTTTTATGGAATATTTGGTCTTGTAGGAACAAAAGTATTTTCAAGGAGGAGCCATTTGCACCACAGAAGATTTTGGATGATATCATGTTCTGGAGTTTGCCATGGATGAAGAATTGCTTTGTTGGGTTCGCGCTATCCTTTGTGCAATGGGTGTCTAATCCAAATGCATGTCTAGGCACCATGTAAGGAGCATTTTTTGGAACGATGGTTTGTGTGTTTAATGGTGGTCGTGCAACACTACATGAATGTTGGTGATTTCATGCGCTGGAAGCCTCAAGTTGAGTAAGGATTTCATGGTGATTAAGTAATTCTTTGGTGGTTTATTTTTTGTAGCTTCCCTTGGTTTTGGAAATAGACACTTTGTGACCAAGTTTAAGATTTTACGGGGGTTTGATGGTTATACCATGGAGTGGAAGAGAGGACATATTCAGAATTGATCGTGGGACTTGCTTTGTATCCATGTGCTGTACCACTAGTACCTATATCCTCTCTTTTTATCTTGTATGTTTTTTCTTCAAAACATATATATATATTAGCCGTTTCCAAAAAAAACATGTGATCTAAAAAAAGTAAATTTAATTGAATATTCAATAAAACTAAATTAATTATTAATAAATTAACTAACTTATTTAACCCCGGTTGTTCATATGAGCATGCCATATGACTATGAGGAAAGGTAAAGAAATATTTTGATTTTGAAGTTTAAATGTATTAATTTGAGTAAATTATTATTTGGTCTCCGAAATTATGGGGCATTGCCATATTAATCTTTAAATTAGAAATAACAAATAAATCTCAGATATATTTAAAAATATTAAATACGAAGCTAATATTTAAACAGATTGAATAATAATAATAATAATAATATTGATGAACAAAATTAATAAAGTAACTAACAAATAAATTATAAAAAAATAAGAGGAAATAAATCATTTAAAAAAAAAGGACATCAATTAAAAAATAATATTTTAAAAATTAAAATACAATTTAAACTCGTGAAATTTTATGCTGATGTAAATGTATTTTTTATTTCTAGATAAACTATAGTATTTTATAAATTAAATTTAAATCTTATTTAATTTGTGCCTTAATCACACCAAAAAAGTACGTTAACTACTTTTAATACAATGACTCGGTAACGAGTGATGGGACCGCGACCAAGATCTTGAAATTATCCGGACATGTACACTCTATAGAGTAACCAATATCTGAAATAGTAGTGGAGCAATCATTAATTAATCTATGGAATTTTACCCCAAATTTTATTAAGCTGAGGAGTACTTTACATAAGGATATAAATAATATAGAAATTATAAGAAAACTTTTTCACATAAACGTACAGAGGACTCAAAAACAATTTAGATTGAAGTTGTTTATTTAAATAAGAATTTTCTTAATATAGAATTATCCAGTAACTTTAAAAAATTTGATTCTTTTGTAATATTTTTAGTTCAATTTTTGTAATCAGTTTTTTTAACATACTCAATTACGCGTTTGGTCCCTTTTTATAGAATCTTTTCAAGTAATTTGTCAATAATTTATAATGTTCTTTCAAAATTACCTTTAATTTTATTGAAATATATCATCTTTCACTTTTCACTTAGTTATGTTTTTCACATAATTCTTACTCATCTTTTTTAATCCTAATGACAGAGAAAGAGTTTATTTCATTAATTTTCAGCATTTATTATTTTTTACTAAAATATTTGTTAACTAATTAAGGTTATTTTAGAGAAAGAAATTAATACAACAAACAATTCGAAAAGGATCAAATAAAGAGAAATAATTTTTTTTGTGCATATCACTATTGGTATCCTCCATTTGATTCAATCATGTTTTAGCTCATAAGATCATTATGAGCGGTAAAGTTTTCCCTCCAAATATTTAATGTTGTTGCATCCTCAAGACTAGGGGCGACAAAATGGGTTGGCCCGCCCCACCCCGCCACCAATCCTCCAAAAACAAGCCGAGTTGACCCACCCTGTATTTTAGAAAAGGGTTGAAAGTGCCACCCGCCCTTTTTTTCGTTAGGGTGGTGGGTTGGTGTGCCAAAACCAAAACTATTAGAAAATGGGTATAGGTTGGCAGGTTGACCCATTAATTTTTAAAGCAAAAAACAAGCTAGTGATTTTATATGTAACAAATTGTTCAATTAAACTAAACCATCATAGTGCACAATGCACCAACAGGAAACTGGAAGCATGAGAAGTCGAGATGAGTGAATAGAGTGCTCTGTTGCGTGACTTTGACAAGCCAACAAGAGTTTCGTCCGTCGTCCATTGTGCTCCTATTGCATCGTCTCGTTCCCCATGCTCCTATTGTCGCTGCCATTGTTCATAACTTTGTGGTGAGAGAGAGGTTGCACTATCAAGAGTATTTGATTTGTGCTTGGTGAAAATTGAGTCTAAGAGAGGTTACAAAAGAAACCCTAACTCCTTATTCCCTAATGTAAGTGACTCTATGTTTGTGTTGTTGTCAGCTATGTCAATTAAAAGGATAGCGAGTTAACCCACCCCGGCCTACACCTCAATCCTTTTTTTGTGGGCCAAGCATGGCGAGTCACATCAGGTTGGCGAGTTCTAAATATCACCCGGCCTACCAAAAAAGCATGGTAAAACAGGTTGGCTCGTCAGGTTGGACCTATTTTTCCACCCTACTCAAGACCAGAATCCAAGACCACTAGTTAAGCTGGAACAACCCCATGTCAATTGATTTACGCACTTGGTAGTGGCCAAACAATTTCTTGAAAATGGTCTTACAAAAAGGGACATAAAAGGAAAATCTATTATTAAAACAGATAATTAGGCTAAAATATATTTTTGGTTGCTTATCTTTTTAATAAAATTTGTTTTGATTCTTTCTTTTTTTTTAAGTTTTATTTTTGTTCTTTATGATTGCAACGTTACGTAAAGCATCCTTTCTATCCTACCCATTATAATAGACATGAGTAAAAGTTGAGATGACTATTAAGTTGTATACGCTAACGTTTTACTAATCCACCACTAGGCATGGCAATAAAACCGAAGTCCTAGGTACCCTTCCAATCTTGTCCCGATCTTGATGAAAAAAATCTGCTTTGACTTCCTCCAACTTAAGAAAACAAATTGAGTTTGGGTTAGAGTGTGTCACTCCTTGCCCTACCCCCATACCCGCCCCGCTATCTATATATTTATAATTATTAATAACATAATATCTTAAATATATTTAAAGTCCATGATAAATGACCAAATTTTATTTTTGGTCCATAATAATTTTTTCGTTGTTTTAAGTCCCAAATATATTAAAAAAAATTGAGTCTTCGTCATCAATTAAGTGATGACATAACATCATCACAACCATTGATATTGTTGAAAAGATAAGTTTGTAAGATGACACCATCACTTAATTGATAGCAGAGACTCAACAAAAGTTTCAATATATCGGGAACTCAAAATAATAAAAAAATGTATTAAGAACCCAAAATAAAATTTGATCATTTATCAAGAACCTTAGCCTAATATAATTATACATTTATTTATAATTGTATTATTATATATAATAGATTTAATTATGAATTATGTGAAACAATTAAAGTGAAACCATGATTGAAAATATGCTGTTAGAGGACAACTGTTAAGTGCATGGCAGCAGGCCACTACACAATAACAGAGTTATCATTTGCACAAAGGCATTACAAAAAAAATGAAGTGCACAATGTAAGTTTCTAAGCAGTCATGACAATTTGTGATGATGGGAGCACGTAAAAGTCCTTTACACTATCACCGTCTCTCCTTTTTCTTCCTAATCCCTTCCACGAATCCATCACATATAATAATTGGGCGTTCAATAGGGATCAGGATCATGCTATAATTGAGGCTCGAGATGTTTTCATGCGAGGTCGAACATCAGTCTCAACTTCCATAGAAAAAAATGCTACCAAAACACTAACACTCATTTTGGCTGCATCAGTAACAAGGTAAACTCCAAATTGATTTCGTAAAAAAATGATTTCATTTTGGAAAACCAAAACAGTCTAATGGTTTGGTTTGAAGTTGATTTAGTTCTTTAAAAAATCCAAGCCATCCCAATTCCTCGAAAGTTATATTTAGAAAATACGCAAAATTTGAAAACTCGGGCCACGAATAAAATAACAGAAGTTTCACGAAAAGATGAGATTAAAAAAATTCAAAACATGTAAATAAAATACTTGGTTTCCTATTGTAAATGCCAAGAAAGGTTTTACCCTTTCGCTAAAACGAAAGACTACCAGCCCTCTCAACAATCAAATAAAGTCCAACTGTAATTTTACAAAAGCAACTTTCATTAATCCCAAGTCCCAACACAGGCAATTCCAGTGTTTCGTAAACAATGAAATAGACACAAGGGGCATCAAATATCACTCATCCGCACTAGCTTATTATAAAGAATTCTGTCGTCTCTCCCAGTGTTGCTCTCCAATAATGCACTCTGTACTAGTTCCTGTTTTTATAGAATAGAATGCAGGTCAATGAAATATCACAAGGCAGAAGATTATGCTATATGCTTAACAAATATCTTGAGGCAATAACATGGCATCAACAAGCTTCAGAGATTTTCTCACCTTGACATCCCTGTGCGAAAAGAACATCCCCAGATTATGGATAATTATTCTCATATCTTCAACCTGAAAAGAAACAAATATTAGTCATCATTCTTGAGGAAGGCTTGAAACATACAGAAGTGCTTACCCTGATGTACCCAACACGATTGCGATCAAAAAACCGGAAAGCCTGTCATAAATGATCAAAGAATTAATTCTTCATCCAAAGCCAATTGTAGACAGATTATACCAAATAGAAGAAATATAATAAAGTGTTACATAATCTACAAGAAAATACCTGCAACAATTCTCTGTCCACAACAACCTCCTTAGCAGTAGGAGTTTCTTTCTTAATCTCATCCTTTCCTTCCTTTTCTTCTTTTACCTGTAGATCGGCCTTGGATTCTTGCACCTCATCTTTAACCTTAATCTCCTCTTTAGAAGTTTCATCTGCTGTTTTATCATTGGTAGTAATATTTTCAGATTTAGTATCTGCATTCGCCTCTTGCTCAGCATTTTTATCATTGGATGCCTCATGCTGGGGACTACCATTTTCCATTTCCTCGTACTCTTCAGGATCCTCTTCTGGATCTTCTTCTTCCTCGTCTGATCCATCTTCCATCTTCACATCATCCTCCTTATTACTAGAGTTATCATTCCTAGCAACAGCTTTCTCATCATCTAGTAGGGTTGGATTTAACGTGTCCATATTTGTGGGCTCATTCTTCACTGAAGGATCATTTCCCTTTTGACGCTTAACAGGAGATTTTTTTACATCATCCTTCTCTTGCTCATCTTCCCTCTGCCTCTTTTTCTGATTTCTTTTGATCACAAATTTTATGCGCAGTTTCTGGAGAAAAATGGTAAACCAAATTGTAAATAGGCTGCCTATGAAGAATCAAGATAAATATCAACTATAATAAAAAAAAAAAAAAAGGGTTAACCAACCTGAAGAAATGTCAAAATTCTAGAACCCATTTGAAACTGAAGCATTTCATAAAATGATTCAGCAAACAATGAAAGCTGCAAAACCAATAATCCAGAAACATACAACAATAACAGTCCATAAGTAAATAATTCAGTGACAGAAAGTACTGTTGCAATGGAGAGCAAATAAAAACCAGATGAGCATACCTCAAGATTTGATTCTTCAACATCTTTATCTGTATAATCCAGCAATGAATCCAGTGACAATGACAAAGAACGTATCTGTACCAGAAATTACAAATTAAACTGAGTACATAATATAGTAAATGTACAAATACTTTTTACAGTCAAATTAAGGATACCATACTTTAGAATCTTTGGTCCATTTTGTTTGAAGAATAAATCCAGGGTGTCGAGGAGGTTCATTAGACTTCCTCTTGTCTTTCACTTCCTTACTAGATTTGCTTTTGGACTCGTCCTTTCCATCCCTCTCTTGGGTTACTTTCTCATCTTTTGACTTGTCCCCATCTTTCACTTTCCCCTTTACATTGGTAACATCTTTATCAGAGGCTTTCAGCTTGTCTGTCTTTGCCCCACTTTTTTCACCAGTAACTCTTTCTTCCTTTTTGTCATCTTTGTCAGACTTTGTTTCTGTTTTACTGGAATCAGCTGTATTGTCTCGCTTTTCAGACGTGGGGGTCTTTGATTGTTTTTTAGGGACAACCTTCCCAGTTTTCTTCACCTCTGGTGTCACTGTGGTATCTGCATTGGCAGTCTGCTTGCCAGTGCTCTGTGTGTCATCTTGTGCTTGAACTGCCACAACGTTCCCTTCATCCTTTTTGTCAGACAGTGTTTCTGTTTTATTGGAATCAGCAGTTTCATCTTTCTTCTTAGAGACAGGTGTTTTTATCTTTTTCTTCGGAACTACCTTCCCAGGTTTCTTCTCCTCGGTCACTATGGTATTTGCATCTGCAGTCTGCTTTCCAGAGCTCTGGGTACTATCTTGTCCTTGATTCTCATCCTTTTTAGGTTCAGATACAAGAGATTTAGAAGCCTCACCCACCACCTTCTTTTTAGGTACCCGCTTAATAATTTTCTTCTTCTTTGTTGTTTTCACAGAAGGATCACTCACAACTGCATTTACTGTTGGATTTGGCTTGTTTTGAGGTTTATCTTCAGAACTATTTATTTCTTTATCTTTGCCCTCTTCACTATCAATTTTCCCAATAGACATATCCTCAGCAACTAAGTTTTTTACAGGAGTTTCAACCCCAGTAGGAGATTTTCCATCCTGATCAGTAACATTGGATGTCACTTTCTCAGCAACATCCTTTTCACCTGATTTGTCTGTTTGTTTGATGGCAGTAGCCTTTGCCTTAGTGGCAACTTTCTGTTTCACAACCCTCTTTATAATCTTCTTTTTCACAGACTTCACACCACCTGTGGTTTGACCAGTGACAGTTACCCCCGTCTTTTTCTCAGCACTCTTGCCTTCTTCACCCATGTCAGAACCTTCATTTTTAGTGATTTTATTGTTATTCACTCCAGTCTTTCCTTCAATTTCTTCCTTAACAGTATTATTATCTTTCTCTTTTTTCTTTACATCTGACTTTCCTGATGGAGTAGAATCCTTCCTTTTATCTGATTTATCTATTAATTAAAAAGAAAAACCAATCACAACTAGTTAATAATGGGGTGAGATGAAAAATATCAGATTTCATGCATAGGAAAATTAGAGAGTAGTTCACTCACCTTTAGATACTTCCTTGTTATCTCTTGATTTCTGAAACATAAACAAAATAATAATAATAATAATAATAATAATAATAATAATTATAATAATTATAATAATAATAATATATAATGAGAGAAAATATGGAAAACAATTTACCTCTACAAAACCATCCAACTAATAAATCATGAACATAGCAAAACCCCAACCAATAAATACAGACCTCTTTTTTCAAAGAAAGTTGACGCTCTTTTTCAGCCACAGCTTTCTTGTGGGCAAGCCACTTGTCACGCCATTCATCCAACGAAGGGAGGCAGTCAGACAAATCAGGAACATAAAGAACAGTGATTTCCTTGTGGCTAAAGAAACCATCTTTGCCAATTCTATCATAATGTAACTGAAATTTTACAGCTTTCAGTAACTAAACTTTTAAGAGAAAAACAAGTTTTTTAAAAGCAACCAAAAGATATAACCAAAATCTTAGATAATGGAAATATTAACAAAAAAAAAGGAACATAACAACTACATATAACAAACAGATTAAACCAAAAGAATGTAAAAAGCCTGTTGCTCATAAAAACAAAAGATGAGACTTGCTTTGATGCAATTTTTAAAAAACAGGCATACGAAAAATGAATACTTAACATGAGTATTTTAAAAGGTTCTTGGAGGCAGTTTCAACAAAAAGATAAAGGAAAAAAATAAGTTAGCTGAAAAACAAATAAATAGTATTAAAAAATAACTGATACCTCAAGAAAAGGATTCCAATGTTGACAATTCTGCAAGTCAAGTTGAATAACATCCTTTGCATATCTGTAAAAAGGGGAAATATTCACAAGTCCTGAAGTGGAAAGCATAAATATATAACAACAATAATCACATCATAAGCATGAACCTGAGGGCAGTTTTGATTAAAGAGTTATTGTCAATAGATGGATCACCCCCATCAACAGGTTCCCATGGACCACCAACTGCCATGAAAGAATGATCCTTCTTAAGAACCGCAAATCTAAGGAAATTGCAAAAATGAGGAATGCGATCATCTACAATTTTATCAGATGACAGCTCCTCCAACGCAGACCTACTAAGTCCATTCATCAAGATTATCTGAAACAAGGAGACCAAAAAAATATTTATCAAACAGTAGAAGCACCAAATCCTTCGCTAGAATATAAACTTCATATAGAAAGATTACATCATATGCTGGAACAAATATACAGCAGCAATAACCAGTACAAAGGTCACTGGAGGCACCAGTGAGGAGAGTAGATTGTGTGGTTATTAGTCATGTGAAAAATGGGAGAGGGGGACTAAGAAGAACATTGGGGCAAGTTGTTAAGAGACATCTCATGGTAAGTAATATCTCAGAAGATTTGGTCTTTAACCAAGACGAATGGTGTTGTGTGATCCATGGAGCCGACAACTAGTGAGACAAGGCTTTAGGCAGTAGTGTCTTGGACCATTTCAGACACAACTTTCTGTAAAACTATCTAACAAAGTGAATTTTAAAAATGGAGCCTCGTGTACAAAGGTCACTGGAGTCTTTTATATTTTCACTAGTGAAGATTTTGATGTTATCATGGACGTTGAAACAACAGACAATAAACTATTACACAGTTACCACAGATCAGGATATTTCAAAACCTAAATTCGTGAGTCCATTAATAGAGCTGAGGGGTTAAATGAAGGAGGTTAAGGATGTTAACAAAAACAGAACCACCTCGTGTCTCTACATATATGCCATTTTTGCTTGCAATGTATAATAATTCACTTCTAGCAATTTTAGGTAATAAAAAACAACTACCTTATATGGCATTCCAAATCTAATAAAAAAAAGTTAGAACTTTAGTCAGCATAACCAATTAGGGCATGATTCTTAACCCCAACAAGTGCTATAAGAACATACACATGTTTAAACAAAATATCATATGGCCTTCATATCATCATATCTGTTAGGAAGTCCCACATCGCCTACCTCAACTCTCAGAGTGCAACTTATATATCTGTTGGACAACTTCACTTATATTGTCAAATTGGTTTTAAGTTGAAATGTAACATGGAATCAAAGCCTATAGCCTATCTTGGTAAATCTCGCCTACTCTAGTAGTAGGCTCATATGTTCTGACAGGCATCTATGGAGAAAGGATGTTGGGAAGTCCCACATCGCCACCTGCCTCAACTCTCGGGGTGCAACTTATATATCTGTTGAAAAACTTCACTTAATGCCAACTGGTTTTAAGTTGAAACCTAACAATATCCAACTTTTCTCTAAAAACTATACCGCCAATTGCCCAACTTAACATGGTCAAAACACAAGGTTATTGACAAAAGGCTAAGCAAGAATACAAACCCATTTTATATGTGAACATCTTGATAAAATTTTAGCAGAGTTGAAATTGATCCTCTAACTCAAAAACAATTCTTTCTATAACACTTAAGAGTCCTCTAAGTCTAAGTAACTACAACAAATTCAGCATGTCAAAACCTACTGCTGATATCAAACAAACGCTTCAAAATGAAGTACAAAAATAAGAAAAAACAATTAGATGATCCATATAATAACAAAACCATAATAAATAGCATTTAATTCAATTCAGTGCAAAACATGATACAAATAGAGAGAAAAACATAGATCACAAACTTCAAAAGTGAACCTACTTTAGCATTCCAAACTGTATTTCCTTGTAATGAATTTGGAGGTTGTCCCACCAAAAGCTTGTTGGAGGAGTCTCTAGGCTCAGTGGCACTTTCTTCTTCAACAAAGTCATGCTCAAAACTGCTCAAAATCATGGTTGCTTTTCCTTTTAATTTCTCAAAAGCAATAAGTTACCTCATTACAGCCATACGCCAGGAAATGCAGAAATAATTAAGACACGCTCAAAATATGAGAAAATAGTTTTAAAAATGAGATCACTTTAAACTGTCAAGAAAACAAAACTCATTTTTTGAATGTAACCACAGCCGTCCCACCCAAAAATATGTTTTCCTCTCAAAATCAAAATCAACAACACCCAGCTAGTATTGCCAAGAAGTGTTCAAGATACTCGGACTACACAACGGAAAAAATAGTGTCAAATAATTAAATTCTTATTATGGATAGGGTAGAAAAAAAATAAAAATGAAAAATCTCAAGATACAATAAACCTTTAGAAGCATGGGATTATATTTTGTAATCATGTAACTGATGTGACACAAATGAATATAGAGGTACCTGACAGGAGTATGAATAGACAGTTTATGGTTTTCCTTTGGCCAGTTCACAACAGCCTAAGAAAATTTTACAAAATAATTTCAAATCAATATCAAGGCCTTGTCATCGAAGAAGAAAAATAATTTGGATTAGCTAATTTGGTATTTAAATTTTAAAGATTTTACTCAAGCTTCTGAGAGAGCTTTCGTAGAACAAATAATAAAGTAAATATTTCGCCAAATAAACTAACATGGTAATAGTATCAATATACCTTGGAGAATTCAGGAGAGACAAAGAGTCGGGGGTATCGCTTATCTAATAAGAGGTAATCCCTCTCAATATCTACCAAGCGGGATGGGAATATCTGTCCATGCAGTTCAGAAAATGTAAAATTCAATTAATCTGATTTCAGAAATCATGCAACAATATAAACAGTATCAAACCATGAATCAGGTCTCAATTTCAAGAAACTAGTTCACGTTCATTGCAGAAGAAGTGGACTATAATTGCAAAGCAGCATCAATAAGAATAAGAATGTTCTAGAAAAACTATTTTTCCCCTGTGTATTTGATTCATCTCCTGATCTGCTACTAGAAAAACATCCCCAAAATAAGAAATAGGGATAAATGGGTAACAATAGAAGGAACAAAAAGGAAGCATAAACTACCAGATGGAAGAACTGCAAAGCAACCATATGGATTGGGACAAAAAGGAACAGGAAAGAATAATTACGACCCGAGAGAAAACAAGTACCCTGAGGATGCAAACCCAAAAAGGACCAACTGTAAAGACAAAAGGAACAAGGGCAACTGAAATGTCCCATCATCATTGAATTGAATTTTACATTAACAGGTTGAGATCAGGAGTGGAATATTAAGATAAAACAAAACCAACAAAAGGATATAGTGTAATATTTACAGGAAATACAATCAACCCACTATCGCTAGATCTCCAGAGGAAAAACAGCAGCACAACTAGCTCCTTGACGAGGAACATTCTTATAATGATGGAGGAACTAATACTAAGTTTTTATTTCCTTTTACCTTGCAGACATATTCTCTCCGTTTTTCTTTAACAGGTGAATGGTGCCTTCAGCATAACAGAACATTAAGTTAGTTAAAAAAGGCTGCAAGATATACAGGCAGCTAGATATTCAGAACCAGAGCAGGACGCAGAAATAGAAAAATCATTAAGATCCACCTATGTAATGCTCCATGATGTGGGGAGTCCCGTCGTGTAGATCTCCCCTCCTTTGTCAAAGACGACCCACGGGGATCTTTTGAAGTACCACGGGGATCTTTTGAAGTACCACGGGGATCCTTGGAGGATCTCGCAGGAGTTCGTTCAGGCTTAGTTTCAAGTGCACGTTTGCGCTCTCGCTCCCTTTCCTTCTCGCGCCGCTCCATAATGCGATCCCTTTCACGTTCCCTTTCTCGTTCTCGCTCTCGCAATCGTTCCCGTTCTTTCTCTTTTTCTCTGTCCCTCTCTCTCTCACGCAAGCGCTCCCGGCGACGCTCTTCTTCCCTTAGCTCAAATTCTCGTAGATAACTTGCCCGGTCATCTTTGCGATCAGTATGCCCACCATGTGGCAGCACATTTCCAGGATAGTCCAACTCCATGGCATTCCCATGAAGACCTTTTCCACTGGCATAGTCCCTACCAGGAGGAAGGCTCACTCCATAACCAGGATTTGAAGCATTCTGAGAATACAAGAGATCATCCACGTTTCTCCTTGGAGCTGCTCCTAATATTGATGGCGCATGTTGTCCACTATATGAAGTAGCACTTAGCATGGATGAAGCACGGGGATCGGAATCCATCCTTCCTCCATAAGACACAAGATCTTGGGTGGGGTGACGAGTAGCAGCAGCCCTTGCTGCAAGATAATCAGCTTGTCTGCCAGAAACGTGTTGCTACTTAGTGTAGAGAGAAATATTATTACCATTTAATATAGCTAGGCACTGTTGATCAACTTCTGCCAAGTTTCATCAGAAATTCAAAAGACAACTCAAAGTGTTTTACATATTATTACCACAATGGATAGATATACTATATTCATTAAAAAAAGTTTGTTAGGATTGGCAAAAAAGCACTAGGCGAAAACATATACTGTACATTCTTTCAGAAATAAAATAAAATACCTAGCACCCCCATCAAGTGATGCAGCTTGCAGAGACTGAGCTTTCAGCAATTGCTCTTGTCGAAGCAAAGCTGCCTGATCAATGCGATCATAAATTTCTGATTGCTGAACATTAAAAAAAAGCATTGATATTACATTATAAAAATAAAAACAAAAATAAAGCATGCAAGAGTGGTAAACTGGTAATTTTCTTCATTTTGTTTTGCAAACAGATACTCAGAAAAACTAAGAAAGCTGCCACAATATTTTCTAGGAGCAAGTATAAACCTGACGCTGATGACTAAATCCAACAGGATCAGCAGCATATCTTCCAGCTGGATCACTTGTTAAGTCCCTACCAAGGTAACCACTCTGCCGTTCACCATATTGTCTCCTATCTATTCCAGAATATTCCAAACCTTTGTCACCATACAATTGATCAGATTTGTGACCATATCCATGGCTTGAGGACGAGACATAATCTCCAGATGCAAACTTAGGTGAATCAGAGACACCCAAAGCATAGCCTCCACGACCATCTAAAGCTGATGATGCAGAACCCTTGGTACTCAATGAAGGGACCTATACAAAAGTTCAAAAAATAAAACAATCAATTTACCGCATGTAGCACTGTAAAGAGAAGATTATATGGGGCATCAAGGTCAAGAAGACAGGTTAAAAGAACAAGAAGTTCTGGCAGAAACAGAGATAGTGTGAAGTTGAGCAGTGCTGACACACCACTTTACAAGACACACGTAACGTAATTGCCCCTCCCAACTTTCAAGCCCTTGAATAAAAAAATATCAGTACATTAATCATAACATGGGCACAAGTTTCCCTAATGCTGGGAATAGTTAATTAACATGGTACACAATAATCACAAGTCTAATCCAAGAAAACGAATACTTAAATCCGACCACTTTCACATCAAACTATTAGCAAACTTCCTGATAACCAACAACACATTTTTATATTCCAAATAAAATATATTCACCAACAATACTTAACACACTGACCTGCTGTGCACTGCTCAATGCAGCAGAGCCATAAACAGAACTATACTGTCCCCCATACTGGGTCGCAGCCGAAGGCCTATACCCACCAACATCAACGTCCTGAGAACCACCTAAAATTGTTGAATGCCTAGAAGCCACAGAATGCTGACCCACATCATGCCCTCCAACAGAACTCCCAGAATAATTGCCACCCAGCTACAACCACAAAATCCAAAGCAACACCATAGTCTACAAAGCTATTAAATTCAATGCTTGAAAATCACGAACTTATGAAACACATTCAAAAAGAAAAACTCTTTTTATGGAGGGGATGCAAATATTGAAAGATGAGAAATTCCAATGCCACCAGAAATTGCAAATATTCAAATCCCATGCTTAAAAATAAAAATATATATGTTAAGAACAGGAAAAACAAAAGTGCTTTTTCAAGGGAAATGCAAATCTTAAATTATAAGAAATTGCAAAGCAATTAGAAAAGTGTTGAAATTTTTCAAAAACAACACAATTGAAACACTTACGTTCTGGCCATATGCGGATTGACCAGTGTACGATTGGCCGTAACCGCCGCTCCCTCTTGAATACATGTTCCTCCTTCACAAGCGACCAATCCTGAAACCAACGAAAATCGAAAACTCATTCATCAAAACAACAACAGCAACGACAAAGAAACAAATTGGACATTTTTGTTCAGACCACTTTTCACGCACCGCTTGCAGAGAAGGAAATCGAGACTCGCGGATACGCTTGACGAATTGGAAGATAAGAAATCGAAGGGTGGAAAGGCGAAGGGTTCGAATTGAGGAAGATAGCAGGGAAACCCTAGAAAGAGTGGGAAATGGAGTGAAACGGTGTGTGGTGCTTTATCTCGATTCTGAAGGCATATGAAATAACCCAAGTTTTACAATAGAGAGAAGACAAAAAGATGGGGGTTTTTGCTTTATGCTTTTTCGAGGGGTTAACTTAATGGGCTATGTATTATGGGTTTGTGAGGATATATGGACCCAAATTTGATATTAGTCACTTATATTCTACACCTCCCTAATCGTATCTTGTACCTCTCATTTTGTAAAAAATCCAACCTATCCTTATTCCTTGTATCTTCTTTTTATTTCTCTTCTTCCTCCGGCAAACCCTTCCATTCCTTCTTCTCTTCTTCTCGCAGCACACCCGCGTTCAAGTGCCAAAGTTCCAACTAAAGTGTTCTTCCAACGACGACAAAGGTTCCAGTACTATCCTTTTCCAACTCTCCACACCAAGTATATTTCAGCAGTACACTGCACCTCCCTTGTTTTTTGGTTTCCATACCTTTCCACTAAAAGGTTATGATTAAAGAAAATAAAAGGTTATGATTAATAACTCTACGAGTAAATGGATCTCTCCTAAAAAATTAATACTCATTCCATTATTTGGGAAAGGGCAAAATTACACTTTTGGTCCCCCCCCACTTTTGCTCCAATTTCGCATTTGATCCCCCTATAATTTAATTCACAAATTTAATCCCCCTGTTTTTAAAATTCTGCAAAATTGGTCCAGGACGCGTTGACCGTTAAAATGGTGACGTTGACCGTCACTCTTCTAGAACTTACACGCACCTCTCTCTTTTCTCCCACCAATCTTCCATCCTCCACGCCTCATTCTCCACCACCTTCTCCTTCTTCATCAACAACCTCAACCCCACCTCATCCGGCGACGGCCTGGCCTTCTTTCTCTCCCCCAACACCACTCTCTCCCTCTCCGACCCCCTCGGCCTCCCCACCGCCACCGGCTTCGTCGCCGTCAAATTTGACATGCGCCTCGACGTCAAATTCCATATCCCTTCCACGGCCACCATCCTTCACCGCCACCCCCACTGCCACACCCCTTCCACAGCCACCATCCTTCACCGCCTTTACATCGTCCATGCCGCCAGATCTCACCACCTCACCACCCAAATCTCATCGTGCTTAAGGACTGTCACATGCAGTGGTTCCCCTACAACGCCGTCACGAAGATGCACCTCAACATTAGCAGTGTCACCAGTCTGCAAGTGCATGGTGTTGAGGACATTGACGATGAAGCCTAAGTCTGCAACGGAGTTTGGGAACAAGGGTATGTTGTTGTTTCATTTTGAAGAACAATGTTTGCTGGGAGATTTTTTGTATTTGGCTTGGTGATTCATTCCCAATTTGTAACTGCCATGTTAATTTTTAAATTGATTGAATTGGCTTGTAAATAATTTTAGAATTAGTCTAGCTAAATTAAATTAGTTATTGTTCTCTTAAAATTATTTGTTAGCAGCAATTTTTTTTCCCACAAGGCTCCATGAATCCACGCAACCGAGCTTTTAGACAATGGCAATTTGGTTTGTGTATTTCTTCAAACACACGTGCAAGGCACATGAGAGAGATGCGCATGTCAAGTGCAGTCAACGTCACCGTTATAACGGTCAACGTGTCAGGGATTAATTTTGCAAGATTTTAAAAACAGGGGATGAAATTTGTGAATTAAATTATAAGGGGACCAAATGCGAAATTGAAGCAAAAGTGGGAGACTAAAAGTGTAATTTTGCCTTTGGGAAAGTATTCTAAGGTTGAAAGTTTTTTTTAATGACATATATTAATAATGGGTACAAGAGATATCCTCCAAATACTATTACACTAATAGGATACCACACAGTCAAGTACATCATCACCATTTTTTACTACTGCTACATATTGTTGTATTTTTTTTTAGTATTTCAAAAGACTTTTACTTGTTTTTAAATGTGGAACAATTTCCATTTTAAAGGATTTTATGAAGCAAATTTAAGTGACTTAATAATTGTATTAAAATCTTTTTAATATTCCTTTGAATCATATTAATTACATATTTTTTAATTAATCATATTTATTGTTTTTTATTTATTACCAAAAATAAAATTAATACGATCATTGTTAGAACCATTTTTTATCTATAAATGGGATGCTCTTCCTATTGTTTGTACATCCTTAAAAAAATCCCCATTATTCTCTCTACTCTTTATTTGTGTCCTTTGTTCTTTTCTTACTTGCTAGTTCTCATTCTCCTATCAATTTAGGATAGGCATGTTAAATCTTGGGGGATTTGTGCTTTGCGTGGACAAATCCTTGAGAATAGTGTCTGACACACATCTCAAGGTACGTGTTGTTGAACTTTATGAGTAAGATATTGGGTCGAGCTTCGTGTTCATCAAAGTTTATGTGTTTGTAAGATCATGATTCGTGATTTGGCCTATCTAGAACAACATGTATTGCTACTATTACCAAAAGACAATTGTCACACCTAACTAGATAATAAATTAAACCACGTTCAATGCTCCAATAACTTATTATCCCATAACCCCACTGGTTCAATTGGCGTCCTCTGCCTAGCTTTTATTCAGAAAATGAACTATTGATATTATAGATCTAAACAGAATTATGCATAACCCAACATATTCAATAGCCTCTACACACTATCACAACTAGGCATCTGACTAGTTGTAACCATTGAACATAACTTGTCTTTTGTTCTAAGGTTGAAAGTATTTTGTGTGTTGAAAACTTCTATCTCTAAATTTTAAGCTATGACTAGAGGTTAGTGATTTTAATTAAATATGAGTTTATTTAAAGTATTATTATTAAAATTAAGAAGACTTATAAGTTATCTTATTTTACACCCTACATGACAAAAATGAATCAAAAGGAGTAATATGATTTTTTTTTTCTCATCATGTAGTGATGTTGCTAGTTGTTTTTTGGTCTTTTGTTATATGCATGGATAGATGGTATTCATAGGAGCAATGTATTTGATATTGTTCACTGGGGAGATTTACACCAATAGACCATAAGCAACTACATAAGTGAACTTGACACCACACCTTAACCAAAAACCTTAAGGTTCAGATTTATGGGTCTTACCCTCACTTATATGATGCTCAACCTTTTCATTCCTACCCGATGTGGGACATCACCTAAACTCACCGTCAGGAAGACTTTCAATATAAGGGATCCCCAGTCCAAGAATCCACCAACGCCATCTTACTTGTCAGAGCCAGTCACCAAGTCGAACCATCGACTCTAATACCAATTGTTATGCGACTGAGGAGGTAAACGCCAAGGAGATTTACACCAATAGGCCATGAACAATCACATAAGTGAAATTGACACCACACTTTAACCCAAAATCTTAAGGCTCGGGTTTATGAGTCTTATCCTCACTTATATGGTGCTCAACCTTCTCATTCCTACCCGATGTGGGACTTCACCTCACTCTTGTACTCTAATAGATACAATATAATTTCTATTGATATTAATAAGTTGTGAACAATAATTAAGCATTGAATGACTATCCATAACATAAGTAATCAAAGTCTTAAATGTAAGTAAAAAGATATCAAATGATATAGACTTCATTCTCATAAGTTATTTTAGATTATATGATAGGCTCAATAATTCACATGTACCTACAAAAATGCTAAGAATATTCTATGAATTTTCTGAACGTATGAGAAATGAAAAATGTTAAGATAAAATCCAAGCAACCCTTGTGCATGCTAATAAAAAATAGCCGAAACTTGAAAGGTCTAATCCAAGTGAAGATTCATAGGATATTCTTTTAGAAAGAATGTCGACGGCCAACTATCAAGTATAATATTAAATTTAATTTTCATTATTCATAATGTTAATATTTGGCATAAGTCTTGAAGGCTTAGGGAGTTAGCTTAGTGTAGTTTCTGTTATAACCTTATAACAAAATGTAACTGAATTAGTTGACAGATTAGATAAGTTGTCAAAGCTCTATAAAGCTTGTATTTGTTCTAATTGAAATGCTAATGAGAAAGCTACTACTCCCCCACAAAACTTTATTCTTCTCTTTTACTCTCTATTCTTCTGGTTTCCATAACCATCTTTGGCATGATAGAGATTTGTTTTTAGAACATATTGGTATCAATATCTTAGGTCAGGTTTCTAGGGAAATCATTCTTTCATCAAGAATGAGTTCTACAAAGTATGATATTGAGAAGTTCATGAGCAAGAATGATTTTGGCTTACAGAGAATGAAGATGAGAGCGCTTTTGGCTCAACAAGGATTAGAGGATGCTCTGGAAGGAGAAAAGAAATTGCCCACCACACTGTTAGACAAGAGAAGAAGGATATTCTTGATAAAGCCGATAGTGCCTTGATTTTGTCTCTTGGAGTCAAGGTTCTAAGGGAAGTTTCAAAGGAGAAAAATGGTGTTGCAATTTGGCTCAAATTGGAGAACCTATACATGACCAAATCCTTGGCCAACAAGTTCTATATGAAGCAAAAATTGTACACCTTCAAGATGCCAATAGGAAGAGCATTGGAGGATCACTTGGATGATTTCAATAAGATCATTCTTGATCTAGAGAATATTGAAATCAAGATTGATGATGAAGATTAGGCATTCCTTCTACTCAGGTCACTGCCAAGTGAATTTGATAACCTTTCAGACACACTCATATATGACAGAGATACACTGCCATTGAAAGTGTTGAATTTATATGTGTTTCAGGAGAAAAGACTTATCATGAATGGGTTCTTGACTTTAGATGTTCATTCCACATGTATCCTAACAAGGAATGGTTTGTCTCTAACACTGAAAACCATGGAGGATAAGAGTTGTTGGGAAATAAAAAAGTTAGGTAGAGTGACTGGAATTGGTTCCATAAAATTGAAACTTGCAAATGGGGTAACTTGGATCTTGCAAAGGGTAAGACATGTACTTGAATTGAAGGGAAATTTGATTTCTCTTGGAATGCTTAATGCACAAGGCTATGAGTATAAGGCAGAAGGTGGAGTTTTGAAAGTCAAGAAGTGTTCCATGGTGATGATGAAGGGAAAATTGGTAAATGGGTTGTACTTGTTCTAAGGAAATACTCTAGTGGGTACAATTGCTACAGTTTCTGAAGAAAATCAATCCCAAGCTAGCCTTTGGCACAAAAGGCTTAGCCATATTAGTGAAGGAGGTTTAAGGGAGTTGAGTAAGTGAAAGTTGTTGCGAAAAAACAACATTAAAGCATTGGGTTTTTGTGAACACTGTATCTTTGGGAAAGTAAAGAGACTGAAATTCGCCACTATTGTTCATCATACTAAAGGTACCCTTGATTACATTCATAGTGACTTATGGGGGCCATTAAGAGTTCCTTCACATAGTGGAGCAAGGTACTTCCTATCTTTCATTGATGATTTCTCTATAAAGGTATGGGTCTATATTCTTAAGATCAAGGATGAGTCATTTGCAAAATTTAAGGAATGGAAGAATCTAATTGAAACCCAAACTGGTAGAAAAATTAAGAGACTTAGAACTGATAATGGGTTGGAGTTTTTCTCTGAAGATTTTTATCAATTTTGTAAGGAGAATGTGATTGCTAGGCACAAGACAATTAGAGGAATTCCTCAACAAAATAGGCTTGGTGAAAGGATGAATAGGACAATCATAGAGAGAGTTAGGTTCTTGTTGTCTAATGCCAATTGTTCTTAACATTTTTTGGGCTGAAGCAATAGTGCCAGTTGCTTATTAGATCAATAGAAGCCTCTTTACTACTATTGGTATGAAGACACAGAGGAGATGTGGTCTGGTCATCCTCCAGGCTTAGAAAATCTGAGAGTGTTTGGGTGTGTGGCCTATGCTTATGTAAATAAGGGAAAACTTGAACCAAGGGCTCTAAAGTTCATGTTTATGGGATACCCTCAAGGTGTAAAAGGGTTCAGATTGTGGTGCATGAAAATGGGGCAACCTAGGGTACTGATCAATAGGGATGTTGTGTTTAGGGAATCAAAAATGTATTCTCCAATGAGGACTCCAGTCATCAACATCAAATGTTGGTATGTGATGAGAGGGTTCAACTAGAGGTGGAACCTTTGTTAAACTCAACAGTCCAAGAGACTAGTACAAATTCTGAAATTGATCAAGAGGAATAGATTGAAGATCTTACTTGGGATTAATAAGACTATCTCTTGGCCTAAGATAGAGACCAAATAACCATTAAGGCACCAAATAGATTTGGATATGCTAATATGGTTGCCTTTGCTCTTACTACAGTAGAGGAACTCGAAGGAGATGAACCTAAGAGCTATGATGAAGCTGTAAAAAACAAAAATCTCAAAATTAGATTACAGCCATGAATGATGAATTGAGTTCTTTATATAAGAATGGTACTTTGGTGTTGGTTGACTGACCTAAAGGCAAGAAACTTGTTACTTGCAAGTGATATTCAAGCTTAAGGAAGGAATTCCAGGGGTGGAACAAGCCATATTCAAAGCAAGATTGGTTCAAGAAGTTTCACATAGCATGAGGGAATTGACTACAATGAAATGTTTTCACCTATTGTAAAACACACTTCAATCAAAATGGTTTTGGCCTTAGTTGCACAAGATATGGAATTGGAACAACTTGATGTGAGGATAACTTTCTTACATGGTAAGCTTGAAGAAGAAATCCATATGACTCATGCAGAAAGTTTTCTCCAAAAAGGTGAAGAAGGCAAGGTATGCTTGCTAAAAATGTCACTTTATGGCCTTAAGCAATCACCTCGCTAGTGGTACAAAAGGTTTGATACTTTCATTTTTAATAATGGCTTTAAAAGGTGCGAGTATGATGGTTATGTTTACTTGAGGAAAATTGAGCATGATGTTATTGTCTACTTACTCCTATATGTAGATGATATGCTAATTGCTTGCAGCAGCAAGGAAGAAATTAAAAAGGTAAAGGTGATGCTTGAGAGTGAATTTGAAATGAAGGATATGGGGGCTACTAGTAAGATTTTGGGCATGCAAATCTTAAGGGACATAACCAAGGGAACCTTATTCATCACTCAAAAAAGCTATATAGCTAACATTTTGAAGAGGTTCAACATAGATATGTCTAAGGCAATGTCAACTCTTATGGCTCAACAATTTAAGCTCTCACATTAGGATTCATCAAAGGCTTAAAAAGGAAGTTTCTTATATGAAAAAAGTTCCATATGCAAATGCAGTAGGAAGCCTCATGTATGCAATGATTTGTAATCAACCAGATTTGGGATATGCCATGAGTTTGGTCAACAGGTACATGGGAAAGCCAAGAAAACTGCATTGGGAAGTGGTGAAATGGATTTTTAGATATGTGAAAGGAATATCTGAAGTTGGTTTACTGTATTTCAAGCACGAAGACAGTGATGTTGGAGTGACTGAGTTTGTTGATTTGGATTATGTTGGCTATTTGGACACTAGAAGATCTTTAATATGATGCTTTTAAGTTCTATGATAAAACTGTGAGTTGGAAGTGTAATCTTCAACATGTGGTGTCCTTATCCACTACACAAGCTGAATTTAAAGTTGTCACTAAAGCAATTAAGAAAGCATTATGGATGAAAGGAATGACCATAAGTTTGAGAGGAAAGCATGTAGCCCCTAAGGTGTTTTATAACAATTAAAGTGGTATACACTTGGCCAGAAATCAAGTGTACCATGAAAGAACAAAACATATAGACGTTAAACTCCATTTTGTGAGGAAAATAATTGCAAAAGAGGAGATGAATTTGAAGAAGATCAACACTGAAGACAATCCTATTGACATGTTAACCAAGGCAGTGTTGGGGCCTAAGTTCAAACATTGCTTGAAGATTTTGTAGGTTGTGAAAGATAATTAAAGTCAAACCAAGGTGAAGAAATTATTAATAGTTGGCTTAGAACTTTAAGGTTTAGGGAATTAGCTTAGTGTAGTTTCTATTATAACCTTATAAGAGAATGTAACTGAATTAGGTGACACATTAGATAAGCACAAAACTCTCTTTTTCCTCTATTTTCTTCTTCTCTCTATTCTTCTGGTTTCCATAGTCATCTTTGGCTTTGCATAGATATGTTTTTATAACACAAAAGAAAAATCAATATATATACTTCATATTAATAAAGCTTAAACTTCTTATCCAAATAAATGTTATCTTTATACGTAAAATTTAAATTCATGTGTGCGTATAATTTATAAATGAATGTTATTTTTGTATAAGTATACAACAACTTTATAAGAATTTGACTTAAGTGATTATTTTTTAATTTCATCTAATAAAATTTGACTTAAGAATTATAAAATGATCAGAAACATTTTCTCAACAGAAAACGTTATAAAAGCATGAGAATAGTTGGATGATGAGTACATATGGAATTACTTTCAATAATAATTTTTCGAGAAACATTCGTTTTTAATGTTCGATAAACGAGAAAAATAATTGGATAATTTCTTTTACACGATAGATTAGAATTGCTGGCCAATTAATTAGAATTGCCATGGGTTGGGTTTGCATTGATTTCAAAAACGATGCTTCATACTTGTCTACCTAGCAGCAAATAGACTGTAGAAGTGGTGAAACAAAATATCTATCTTTATAATTATTTAAAATTTTTGACTTATTTTTCTCACTGATTTATATGATTTTTTTTTCATTTTATACGTCTAACCATTTACATAAGATTTATATTTTAACAATAATTTTATGTAACACATAAACCATAAATTATTAAATTAAAATTATAAATGTATTTGCGTTATTTACATAAACACTTTATCAAATTGAAATTATCTATATCTTTTATTAAAAAAATTATAAAATAAAACACTGTTCGTAATCGTAACATAAAATACTAAACTTATATTATGTCATAATAAGATATTCTATTGTTTAGGTGTAGTTGATGACTTGTCCAGTTAATAACCATAGCACGAGCACAAAGATTATTGTTTTTTTTTAATAGTTATTTTTGTCTCTGAATGTGTAATTCACTGATAAATACATCCCTAAAAGATGAAAATACAAAAAAATTTAGTTCCCGAAAGTATAAAAAGTACGACAAATATATCTGGCTGTTAACTTCCGTCTATCACTGTTAATAAAATAACTTACGTAACACAAATGGACGAATTTATCACTTAAATGATTGTTAACGTGGTCATCTCCAATTGTCAATATAGAGACATATTTGTCGCGAGCTCTTTCTGCAAACCCTTGCTCTGCTCGCGCCATTGCTAGCCGCCACCACCACCATCTTCCTCCAACTCTCAAACCTCACTTCTCTCCTAGTCTTTCTCTCACACTTGGCCCTCAAACCCTCTTGTGTGCGGGAGGTGAAGAGAAGACAAGAAAAGGATGAAAACAAAAGAGACATATTTGTTATAAAATATTTTATTGACTTTTTGTCTTCCCCCTCTTTAGTAGTAAGAATAGGATAAATAGTCACTTTTGTTCCTGAATATGTAATTCGTTGACAAATGTGTCCCTAAAAGATGAAAATACAAAATTTAGTTCCTAAAAGTGTAAAAAGTGCAACAAATATATTCGGCCGTTAACTTTCGTTCATCAATATTAATAAAATAGCCAAGATTTGAAGAAATAAAATATGAGATGTATTTATCTTTTATTTATAGTAGATTTTGACTAATTAATATAATTTGAAAGAATTTGCAATGATTGGTACATTGTTATAATGTTTATTTTGGATAATTTTTATTGTGACAGACAAATTATGGTTGAAAATTAATATTATCATTATTATTATGTTTGTTTTAAATTATATTTGCCAATATATTTTTTAAGTGATTATTGTAATGTTATGCTTGTAATGATAAAAAATTGCGAAAATTTATCATAAAATTATGTTTTACCCTTAAATGAAATAAAATTTTGGGTCTAAGAAATTAGTCCAATAGAAATATACTGATATTTAGGTCTAATAAAAAATTATTGATATTTTCGTCCAATAATAATAACTTATTGATATTTTGGTCTAATAAAACATACTAACATTTAAGTCAAAACAAAATCACTTACATTCTTTTTCAATAAAAATTACTGACATTTATGTCAAAAAATGATATCTTATTAACATTTTTGTCTAATCTAACATGATCATGTTAACAATCATTTTAATGATAAATTTGTCTTTCTGTGTCATATAGGTTATTTTATTAACACTGACGGACAAAAGTTAACGACCGAATATATTTGTCACACTTTTTACACTTTCAAAAACTAAATTTTATATTTTCATCTTTCAAGAATATATTTATTAATGAATTACACATTTAGAGATAAAAAGTGATTATTTAAGCTTATTATTTCTGTTAAGTTATTCTCTTTTATAAGTTAGTCCTTATCTTCTCACTTTCAAAGTTCAAACCTACCCTTTTGGCAGGACACGCATCACCTTGGTAAGTGACACTGATAGTGATAGCTACCTTGGCTAACTACTTCACGAAGAATTTTGGGCACTTGCCACATTAATAATATAATATTTACAATAATTTTGAATCTATTCCTCAGTAGGTGAAACCATTTTAAATATTTTTTAAACACTAAATATATTTAATATTTTATTTATATTTATTTATATAATAACAGGAAAGTAAATACAAAATTTATAGGAAATACAGTTATTATATAAATAAATATAAATTGTTTGCTATCATGTTATAAATCGTACTTGTTAAGAAAAGAAAAAAAATGTTTCTAATGTAATTAATGTTTTTTGTGTTATAATGAAATGAATTTTTATCCTAATAATATATTTTGTTTTTAACTCTTTCAACCTGTATATTTCGTGTGTAGAATTAAAAGATCATTCTCATATATATATATATATATATATATATATATATATATATATATATATATATATATTTCTGTTATTTGTTTTTGAATTAAAAATATTATTTAAATAGAAAAACCTTCATTTCAACGTTCAAATGCACCACAAAAGCAATTTTTCATTCATCCTATATCATTCAAGAAAAATAAACAATAATATTATTTCTATTACATCTTTTTGAGGCATTACAAGAAGAAATATATATTTTAATATTTATTTTGGCTTAAAACAAATGGTTCAAATAATATAAAAAAATGATATGTAAGAAATATATCTTTCAAATTAAAGTTAAAATAATTTTGACTTTTTTTTTCTTCAATCATTATTTATCACATTCAAGCATAGCATGGTCTAACTTCTAAAACGAAGACTTCAAACACTAGGGAATAATTTACAAAATTCAATGAAACACGCAACACAACGAATATGAGTTCCAAGTTTATCTTAAAAACACAAAGAATTCTAGCATTGTAGATATTTTCTTATTATGGTTTTGGAAAAGCTCCATTGGAAGACTCCATACTTTCTCCACCTTCATTCATGCCAAACCAACGTAAAGAAATTATATAGTATTGAGTGAACAAATTATTGCTCTCTCTGACTTATTTGTTGTTTTTTTTACATGCAAGGTGGTGAACACGTATGAGGCTCATGTCTCATTCAGTCATTCTCATATCCCAAACATCTTTTGAAAAGAAATTGCATAATTGCTGATTTGCCGAATTTCATTCATAATAGAAGTGACTATCATATGCTTTTCCATACAAGTTTAATACGCGTTTATCTACTCTCTTTTTTTTTAATAATATTTAAATAATTTTTAAAATGGCTATTCATGCATCCACATTTAATCATTTTCAAATATACTATGAATTTATATTTGTTTCAATTGTTTTATATTTTCCCATCAAAATTATTTCCAATCAATTGACAAAAAATTAGATCACTTTTGAACGTAAAAATTACTAAATCAAATTTGACTTCTTTGGATAATTAAAGTTTTCAGGATCGTATATAACTAGTGTACTATCCAATTTCTAGGATGAATTCAATTGTTTTATATTTTCCCATCAAAATTATTTCCAATCAATTGACAAAAAATTAGATCTCTTTTGAACGTAAAAATTACTAAATCAAATTTGACTTCTTTGGATAATTAAAGTTTTCAGGATCGTATATAACTAGTGTACTATCCAATTTCTAGGATGAATTCCAGTACGAATTATTGTACCAAACAAGTGATTTTATTCAGTTTGAAAAAAATTAAATAAAAATTACAAAATAAAACAGATTTGGTTAAATCAAGCGTTGCTTTCGACTGCAGTTTTGGTCAATGAACTTGTAAGACAAATTTTGTATGTTCGAGCATATTTCCAATTTTTTTTTATACACAATATTGAGAAATAGGCGGTTTGAAATAAATTTATATGCTCACGATCCAAGTCATCATGTAATCAATTCTAATTTTAATAATAAAGTATTATTTTATTTTTAATGTCATATTTCACTATTTGATTAAATGATCCATTTGATAATGTCATTAATTAAAATTAAAGACTTGTTATTATAATAGAGATTATAATAATGAGAAACAAGTTTGTTCTAATTTTAATCTAAAACATTTTTTATCATAAGATTATTGTAAATAAGATATCAATAATCTGGATAGATTAATATATATGTGATAGTATTTATTGAATAAATATTAATAGATATCATTTATTAATTTGCATATATAGATGAGTCACATGTTGATATGATCATTGAACTGACTCAATTGAAATTTTCTAATGGTTAAAATTTATGATAAACTATCAATAGAAAATTCTCATGAAGATGTATAATAGTTTTTTTTGACCTGAGATTGTCATAGTAATTAACATGTTATTTGTTGTATTTTGATTTTGGACACCTAATGCTTTAGAGCACTTGTTGAATGGACATTGGATATGATTAAATACATGTAGAATTAATGATTAATCAAGAATCAACTCTTGGTAATGAGTTTGAGTTCTATGAATAAAATTATATCCTGGCTAGAAAATTAAATGAAAGAAAAAATGAATTTCTTAAGTCATTATGAGTTAACTCAAAAGGATTTAACAGTAATATCATACTCTAGAATTAACCCAGAGTTATAAAAGTGGAAGAAATTATTACACTACTTTTCTAATGGTTCTTGAAAGTAAAATGTTACTTCATGCTATCCGGACGTTAAGAAGTGTTACTAGACGCCTACCTTGATTAATATATTAATTTGATTAATATATTATCGACTTAGTATTGAACCTACAGGGTCACACAAAAATGAGTGTTCTAATCTCTGTTAAAGAAATTATTTTAATATTTGATGATTAATTAAATTAGAGAATTTAATATGATCAAATGATTAATTGATTTCAAAAAGGTAGAATATTATTATATTTTTGCTAGTACTGAAAATATAAATAATATGAAAGATTTGATGAAAGAAGATAAACAAATATGTATGATTTTGTATTTGGAATTTGGGTTGAAAAGACGGCTAGAACAAGTTTGACTTGGTCAATTATTATTTTAATTTTAATTGTTAAATGGTTACCAATAAAAGGTAACAAGAAATAATATAGCTTAAAAAAAGGATACTATCAATAATGATTTTGATTTGATTAGAAATTTGGTATCTTTAGCGTGATATAAATAGTCTTAGGCTGCACGTTGAAATAATCACAATATCACTTCTCTATTCTTATTTTTTCACTTGTCAAAGTTGTTGATGAATAGAGATTAGTTTCAGTGTGGATACACGTAGAGTCTTCACATTATTGAATAATTTTTTTTGCTTCAAGAGCTCATCAACAGGTACGCTTTTTAATATGTCATATGTTTATAATATAATTTAAATATAAAATAGATCCTTTTATTCCGCAATGTGTGTTTTTGAACACCTTTTATCTTACAATTGATGTTAGAGCCATGGATCTTTTGTATTTAAATTATATTTAACAAAAATTTGAAAAAAGTTTCAATTTTTATTTACTTACACGTAATGTTGCTTGTTATGATTGCATGATTACATTATCAAATCAAATTAAATTTTTTTGTGCAATTTGTAATCTTGTTACATGGATGTTGTTTTGAATCTGTGGAATGTTTGCAATTGGTTTGTTAATACGGTGCTTGATTTGCTGGAGGTGTTCCATATCATATACGTTGGTATTTTTATATAAAGGAGAATAAAGATTTTTTTATTTTATTTGGATTCCTTTTAAAAGATTAAACCTTTCCTTCAATTTTGAGCAATTTGTTATTAATTCTTTTATTTTCAAATTGCTGGATATTAATTTAATGGAAAGACAGCCATTAGGATATGTGATATAAAAGAGGTATGCGCTTCAAGCACTGTATCTTGTTCAATTATTTGAGAGAATTTTTTTTTATATATGCTATGTGCGTAATTATATAATTGTTATATATCTAAATGATAAATAGGTTTCTCATCTGATTTATCTTACATAATAAATTGTTTAATCATAAGGAACGACTTGATGATTGGTATCGCAACTTGAGAATTGTTCTCGTGCATGAGAAGCTTATTGACACTATTGATAAGCCTCCCATGGAAGCACCTGATCTGAGTGATGTTGAAGCAACCAAGGTTTTTCAAAAATACCTAGTTGAGTGCCTTACTACTAAGTGCATTATCTTGGCATCAATGAGTTCAGAACTCCAGAGGCAACATCAAGACATAGACCCATATGAGATCGTCGAACATCTTAAGAAGATGTATGGTGGTCAAAGCAGGACGACTAGATTTCAATTATCTAAGGCCCTGTTTAGATCCTCACTTGTTGCAAATGAAAAGGTTGGACCCCATGTTCTTAAGATGATTGATCTCATAGAACAACTTGAGAAGTTGGGATGCACTCTTGGGAAAGATCTTTCTCAAGATTTGATTATGCAATCACTTTTTGATTCATTTTCACAATTTATTGTGAATTTCAACATGAATAAGATGAGTTGTGACTTGCATGAGATGCTTAATCTGCTAATTGATTATGAGAATCAAATTGCTTCTGAGAAGAAAGGAACTGTCATGGTAGTTGGCAAGAGCTCCAAGAAGAAAGACAAAGTACCAAAAAGGAAGATCTTGGACCTAAGGGTGGTATGACCAAACCCAAGAACAAAAGGAACAAGATTGACCAAACTGATGTTGAATGTTTCTTCTGTAAGGAGAAAGGTCACTGGAAGAGAAATTGCAAGAAGTATCTTGATTCTTTGAAAAACAAGAAACAAGGTAAGACATTAATAAAAAATGTTTTCATGATTTCTTTAACTGTCACTGATTCTTCAATGTGGGTATTAGATACAGGCAGTAGTTTTAATATTTGCAATACGTTGCAGGGACTACAAATAACTAGATGATTGAAGAAAGGAGAAATAAATCTACAAGTAGGGAATGGAGCAAATGTTGCCGCCTTAGCTTTAGGATCAATTTCTTTTATAATGTCTACTGGCAAAGTACTAGTATTAGAAGATTGTTATTATGTTCTGAAATTTATTTCAAAATTATTTCAATTTCCATGTTGGACAAGCGAGGTTTTCGCATTATCTTTAATAATAACATTTGTTCAATTTATCACGATGATGATTTATATGTGAATGGTTATCTCCAATGCGGCATCTATGTCTTACTCGATGTGAATCATAACTCGATTATGCATGTTTCTTCTAGTTTCAAAAGAAAAAGAGATAATCAAGTAAATAAAACATATCTTTGGCATTGTAGGCTAGGTCACATTGGCGAGAAAAGAATTAACAAGTTTCACAAGGAAGGTTACCTTGATAATTATGATTATGAATCATATGAAACTTGTGAATCTTATCTCAAAGGAAAAATGACTAAATCTCCATTTATTGGAAGTGGAGAAAGAGCTTATGAGTTATTAGAACTAATTCATGCAGATGTTTATGGGCCCATGAAGATTCAAGCCAAAGGAGGATATTCTTATTTTATCACCTTCTCTGATGATATGTCTAGATATGAATTTTTGTATCTTATGAAACATAAATCTGAATCATTTGAAATGTTTAAAAGATTTCATAGTGAAGTAGAAAAGCAAACTAGTAAAAGCATCAAAATGCTTAGATCTGATAGAAGAGGAGAATATCTCAGTGATAACTTTATTGACTATCTAAAGGAGAATGGGATTTTCTCTCAGTGGAAACCTCCGGGAACACCACAACGCAATGATGTATCTGAAAGAAGAAATTGAACCTTACTAGATATGGTTAGATCCATGATGGGGTTCATCGATCTTCCATTAAACTTATGGGGATATGCTTTAGAAGCAGCAGCCTACTTGCTAAATAAAGTTCCTACAAAAGCAGTCTCTACAACTCCATATGAGATATGGAAAGGAAAGAAACCAAGTCTTAAACACATCAAGGTCTAGGGTTGCCCTGCTTATGTTAAAAGATTGCAAATAGATAAACTTGAGGCAAGGTCTGATAAGTGTAGATTCATTGGTTATCCTAAAGAAACAATGGGATATTATTTCTACCAACCTTCTAACCATAAAGTGTTTGTGGCAAGAGGAGCAACCTTTTTGGAAAGAGAGTTTCTTGTAGAAGGAAACCATGGTAAAGAAATTGAGCTTGATGAGACTCAAGTCACCAATGATATAGCATAACTCAAGAACAAGAGATGGAAACTGAGAAGCCTTTCTTTGATGTTTTGAAATTAGGACATAGCTCTTCAACTCAAACGATTATGGCTCAAGAACCAGCTATTGTTTAAGAACAAGTCGTTGTTCAAGAAGAAGTTAATGAACCAATCTTAGAACAATTGCAGCAACCTTTGAACCCAACACAAGAACCTCTTAGAAGATCTACTCGAATGCATCATGCACCTGATAAATTAAATTTAATGGTGAAAGATGACATGTCAAATGAGGTTTATCATAATGATGATGACCCTAAGAGCTATAAAGAGGCCATGAGAAGCTTAGATTGCAATAAATGGCAAAAAACCATGGAATCTGAAATAGAATCAATGAAGATCAACAAAGTATGGACTTTAGTTGAAGCTTCAAAGGATATAAAACCAATTGTTGTAAATGGGTTTACAAGAAAAAAGATTGAAGCAGATGGAAAGGTCGAGACCTATAAAGCTCGCCTTGTTGCTAAAGGATATCGTCAACAGGAAGGAATAGATTATGACGAAACATTTTCTCCTGTGGCAATGCTCAAGTCAATTCGGATTCTACTTGCCATAGCAGCATACTATGATTATGAGATATGACAAGTGGATGTGAAAAAAACTTTCCTTAATGGTGAGTTGAAAGAGGAAGTATACATGACACAACCTGAAGGATTCACATTATTGGCTGGTTGTAATGAAGTTTGCAAGTTGCAACGATCTATATATGGATTGAAACAAGCTTCTAGAAGTTGGAACATTCTTAATAAGACAATCGAAAAGTTCGAGTTTGTTAAATGTGAGGAAGAGCCATGTGTTTACCAAAAGGTCAGTGGGAGTGCAATTATTTTCTTAGTGTTATATGTAGATGACATATTACTAATTGGAAATGACATACCAACATTGCAATTTGCAAGGCACAAAGATTTGGCTATCAGAACAATTCTCCATGAAGGATTTGGGAGAAGCAGTCTATATTCTAGGTATAAAGATTTATAGAGATAGATCTAAAAGGTTGCTTGGACTCTCCCAATCTATGTACATTGATACTATCTTAAAGAGATATAACATGGATAATTCCAAACGAGGCTATTTGCCTGTAGGTGTTGGAATTACTCTTAGTGGGGAGAATTGTCCAACAACTCCTGAAGAAAGAGAACGCATGAGTAAAGTACCATATGCTAGTGCAGTAGGAGCTATCATGTACACCATGACTTGTACACGTCCTGATGTCGCTTATGCACTAGGTGTAACTAGTCGATATCAAGCAAACCCTGGTGAGGAACATTGGAAAATGGTTAAGACCATACTTAAGTACTTAAGAAGAACTAAAGACCAATTCCTCATTTATGGAGACTCTGAATTGAAACTGAAGGGTTATATTGATGCAAACTTTGCATCAGAAAAAGATGATAGCAAATCCATTTCAGGATATGTTTTCACTTTAAATAGTGGTGCAGTAAGTTGGAAAAGTTCCAAGCAAGTTATGATAGCAGATTCAACTATTGAAGTAGAATATATAGCGGCAAGTGAAGCCGCTAAAGAAGCTGTTTGGATAAAAAAGTTCATATTTGAACTTGGTGTGGTTCCTTCAATAGAAGAGTCAGTCCCATTATTGTGCGACAATAATGGGGCTATTGCTGAAGTAAAGGAACCAAGATCACACCAGAAGTCTAAACATATTTTGCGAAGGTATCACTTGATTAAAGAGATAATAGAACGTGGTGACGTTAAGATTGGAAAGGTAGATGGAAAGGAGAATGCAACAGATCCCTTCACCAAGGCGCTTGACATAAAATAGTTTGACAAGCACAAATGAGAATTAGGAATGAAGTTCGTGAATGATTGGCTCTAGGCAAGTGGGAGATTGTTGGGAATAAATTTGTATGTCCATGATCCAAGTCATCATGTAATCAATTCTAATTTTAATAATAAAATATTATTTTATTTTCATTGTCATATTTCACTATTTGATTAAATGGTCCATTTGATAATGTCATTGATTAAAATTAAAGACTTGTTATTATAATAGAGATTATGATAATGAGAAACAAGTATGTTCTAATTTTAATCTAAACAGTTCTTGATCATAAGATTATTGAAAATTTTGCATATATAGATGAGTCACATGTTGATGTAATCATTGAACTACAACAACAACAACAACAACGCCTTATCCCACTAGGTGGGGTCGGCTACATGGATCAACTTCCGCCATAATGTTCTATCAAGTACCATACTTCTATCCAAACCATTCATTTCGAGATCCTTTTTGATAACCTCTCTTATAGTCTTTTTGGGTCTTCCTCTGCCTCGAATTGTTTGTCTTCTCTCCATCTGGTCTACTCTCCTCACTACAGAGTCTACCGGTCTTCTCTCTACATGCCCAAACCACCTAAGTCTATTTTCCACCATCTTCTCTACAATAGGCGCTACTCCAACCCTCTCTCTAATAGCTTCGTTTCTAATTTTATCCTATCGAGTCTTACCACACATCCACCGCAACATCCTCATCTCCGCTACACCTACTTTATTCTCATGTTGGCTCTTGACCGCCCAACATTCTGTTCCGTACAAAATCGCCGGTCTTACCGCAGTCCGATAAAACTTTCCCTTTAGCTTGATCGGTACCTTTGCATCACATAACACCCCCGATGCTTTTCTCCATTTCATCCATCCTGCTTGAATGCGATGATTCACATCCCCTTCAATTTCCCCATCATCCTGTATTACAGACCCAAGATATTTAAACCGTGTGACTTGAGGGATAATATGGTCTCCTATTTTCACCTCTGAGTTAGAAACCCTCCTTCTTTTGTTGAACTTACATTCCATATACTCCGATTTGCTTCTGCTTGATGTAATCATTGAACTAACTCAATTAAAATTTTCTAATGATTAAAATTTATCATAAACTGTCAATAAAAAATTCTCAAGAAGAAATATAATAGTTTTCTTTGACCTGAGATTGTCATAGTAGTTAACATGTTATTTGTTGTATTTTGATTCCGGACACCTAATGCTTTAGAGCATTTGTTGAATGGATATTGGATATGATTAAATACCTGTAGAATTAATGATTAATCAAGAAGGAATCCATCAACTCTTGGTAATGAGTTTGAGTTTTATGAATAAAATTATATCCTGGCCAAAAAATTAAATGAGAGAAGAAATGAGTTTCTTAAGTCATTATGAGTTAACTCAAAAAGGTTTGACAATAATACCATATTCTAGAGTTAACCCAGAGTTGTAAAGATGGAAGAAATTATTACACTACTCTTCTACTGGTTCTTGAAAGTAAAATGCTACTTAATGCTATCCGGACGTTAAGGAGTGTTGTTAGACGCCTACCTTGATTAGTATATTAATTTGATTAATATATTACCGACTTAGTATTAAACCTACGAGGTCACACACAAACGAGTGTTCTAATCTCTGTTAAAGAAATTATTTAAATATTTGATGATTAATTAAATTAGAGAATTTAATATGATCAAATGATTAATTGATTTCAAAAAGGTGGAATATTATTATATTTTTGCTAGTACTGAAAATATAAATAATATGAATAAAGATTTGGTAAAAGAAGAAAAACAAACATGTATGATTTTGTATTTGGAATTATGGTTGAAAAGACGGCTAGATACAAGTTTGACTTGATCAATTATTATTTCAATTTTAATTGTTAAATGGTTAGCAATAAAAGGTAACAAAAAATAATATAGCTTAAAAAAAGGATACTATCAATAATAATTTTGATTTCATCAGAAATTTAATATCCTTAGCGTGTTATAAATAAAGTCTTAGGCTGCTCGTTGAAATAATCTCAATATCACTTCTCTATTCTTATTTTTTGACTTGTCAAAGTTATTGACGAACAGAGGTCAGTCTCAATATGTATATACACGTAGAGTCTTCACACTATTAAAGAATTTTTTTTTACTTCAAAAACTCATCAACATGTACACTTTTTTAATATGCCATCTGTTTATAATATAATTTAAATATAAAATAGATTGTAATATGTGTTTTTGAACACCTTTTATCTTACATTTTGAATGTAAAAATTATAAAATCAAATTTGATTTCTTTGGATAATTATAGTTTTCAGGGTCGTATAACTAGTGTACTATCCAATTTCTACGATGAATTCCTGTACGAATTATTGTACCAAACAAGTGATTTTATTCTGTTTGACAAAAATTAAATAAAAATTACAAAATAAAACAGATTTGGCTAAATTAAGCGTTGCTTTCGACTGCAGTTTTGGTCAATGAACTCAAATTTTGTATGTTCGAGCATATTTCCAAGTTTTTTTTATACACAATATTGAGAAATAGGTTGTTTTAGTTTAGTGCTATGGTAACTTGATGTATGATGAAAATTAAAGCAGTCATTTTTCTTCAAGAAAGGTGCATCATAAATAGCGTTTATTTTTCATTGTTGCGTAGTAAATAAAACTTGTACAAAATGCAGTTAATGCAACAGGGAAATTCCTTAAAAGAACAAATCTTTTGTAGTCACTTGCTTCGAAGTTGGACCCAAAAGCAAATAATAAGCAATAGGAAGGAGTCAATTTAAAGGAAAAATAAAGTTTAGTGATTTTTCCACTTCTTTATTTGCTTCTTTGAACATCACTCCATATCAAATAGTGACATGTTAGTGATCCTAAAATTTAGAAAACTGGCTGCAGACATCATGGTTATGTGAAACTTTGTATATCTGGAATATATTCCAATAATATCCGTACACAGAATATGGAGTGCAATCCAGCGTAGATAAAGAAGTGCTTGTGTTGTATCATATCTAATTAAAAAAAAAAAGGAAAAAGTCAGTGAACAGATATATAGGTGGAGTTATGGACCCTCATTGGTGTATGATGAGAAATTGTATTCATATAAAATTTTGTATAAAAATTATACATAAAATAGAATATAAAAGAAAAAAATGTTTGCAAGTTTAATAAGTTATATACTATTAGTATATAATCTTGAATTATTATTCTTATAGTAATTACACTAATAACTCCTAAAAATTTTTAAATTACACAAATTCTTTTTGATTTTTTATCCTTATACTAACTTTATTAATGATTTGAAAAATATTATACTGATACTCTTAATATATTACACTTACACTCCTTAATTATTTTAAAAATATCAACTTAATTCCTGTAAATGATAAAAAAAAAGGAGAAGTTTGTGTGATTTCGTCTCAATTAATTATCTAAATGCTTAATGGTAAAAAAATTTATATCATCAATCAAATATAAATCATTCTTAATAATTTTTTAAAATAATCATATATATATATATATATTATTCACGTAAAAATGTTATATGATATATATACATAAATATATTTTTTTATTAATAAAAATTTAGGTGAGTTATAAGTAAATCTCAAAGGTTCAAGAAAATACTTGTAGAAATATTTATATATTATCTATTAATAAATATTTTACATATACAATGAAAATTAAATATAAATTCTTGAAAAATATTAGGATAAATAGATTTGTGTATCGAGAACTAAAATTTAAAATTTTATTTTTAGAGATAAATTTTTCAATGTTTTACACATTTAAATATTAAAAATGATTATTTATCTAAAATATTATTATGATTTCTTACCGTTATACCGATATTATATGATATTGTTATAGATAAGGAATCTCGTGCATTATGGGTCAGATGACGCATATACTAGGGTTTAGAAAAGTCATCTTAGAAACCAATGAAAGCCATGCAACTACTCCACACAAACGACAAGAAACATCCAAGATAAAAGGGGCATCCACTTCATTGTAAACATTTCAAACACCTTGATTTCTCTGTAAGCCTTGCTTTCAATTTTCTCCTTACAAAAAAATCCTTTCCCTTCTCTAGTCCCCATAACTAGCAAAAGAAGCCAATAGAAAACTGTTCCATATAGTTTCCCATTCAAACTTGTTTTGATTTTCATTTTAACTCAATGGAGAATAGAACAAGCTCTGTACTCCCACCTGGCTTCAGGTTTCACCCCACTGATGAGGAACTAATTGTGTACTACCTTTGCAACCAAGCCTCATCAAGGCCATGCCCTGCATCAATCATTCCAGAAGTGGATATCTATAAGTTTGATCCATGGGAATTACCTGGTAATCAAACCTTTGTGCTTATAAAGAAATTTAACTCACTTGGTTGACTAGAATGCGTGAGTTATATTGCAAATACCGTGACACAGTTCTTTTATTTTTGACAGATAAAAAAAAAAATAAAACCTGTGTGAATATTGTCTATATTTGAATATGTTGAACCTTATAATATGTTTCATGTGCATGTTTCACTTGTTCTTACATGTTGATTGCTCATGAAATACAGATAAAACAGACTTTGGAGAAAAGGAGTGGTACTTCTTTAGCCCACGAGAGAGGAAGTATCCAAATGGGGTGAGGCCTAATAGAGCAACCGTGTCTGGGTATTGGAAGGCCACTGGGACAGATAAAGCAATCTATAGTGGGTCTAAGCATGTAGGGGTGAAGAAGGCTTTGGTTTTTTACAAGGGTAAGCCACCAAAGGGTCTCAAGACAGATTGGATTATGCATGAGTATAGATTAATTGGATCAAGAAGACAAGCCAATAGACAAGTTGGATCCATGAGGGTAAGCCTTTGCCTTATTAATTGCTATATATTTTGGGTACGAAATCACATATATTTTCTAATAGAAATAATTATCTTCAAATTAGGTAAGACTATTGCAACGAAATTTTTTTTTTATCAGGTAGACAAAACTCTTTAGTTATTATATATTTTATATTTTAACGGTTTGAAATTACTCTATAGTTTGCTATTTATTTATTTATTTTTATTATTTGACCTTGCCCTGTACTTGGATATATGTCATCAGCTAGATGACTGGGTCTTGTGTAGGATTTACAAGAAGAAGAATATTGGAAAATCAATGGAGGCAAAAGAGGACTACCCAATAGCCCAAATCAACCTTACACCAGCAAACAATAACAGTGAACAAGAATTGGTGAAATTTCCAAGGACTAGTTCCCTTACTCATCTTTTGGAAATGGATTACTTGGGTCCAATATCACATATATTACCTGATGCCTCATACAATTCAACCTTTGATTTTCAAATTAACACTGCCAATGGTGGAATAGACCCGTTCGTAAAACCACAGCTGGTTGAAATCCCTTATGCAACAGATTCAGGGAAGTACCAGGTGAAACAGAATAGCACCATCAACCCCACCATATTTGTGAACCAAGTGTATGATCAAAGAGGATAATACCAAAAAATAAAATAAAAATGAAATTGAATTATTTGGACATGACGATAAGCGTCACCAATTAAATAATCCTGAAGATTCTTTGTAGATATATATATTACATCACCCAATGAACTTTCAGTGGTTTCCAATCAGATAGCTCCCACAGAAATTGTGTATATATACTTGTTGTAAGAAATTAGAAATACCATTAAGTAATAACACACTTTTCTCAAGACTTTTTATATTATTGAGTGAAATTGTACATGAGTCCCATTAATGAATTACGCTCAAGTTATTTTGTGGGACCAATATAAAACTTTATGGAATAAAAAAAAAAGCCTTATTGTTAACATTTATCTTTATGTAAACGTACAAGTATTAGCTCCCAATTTAAATTCAAAAACATGGAATTACATTCCTTATTCTTATACAGTTCAAATTCAAACTAGAGGCTTAGATCATGCTTGGGTATCATTTGAAGCCAAATAAGGTTAAGCCACCAGTTTCCATCGTGCACATCATCCCGATGATTATTTATTTTGACCAAAAGGATATACAATTGGCAAATGATGACTGCATGCGAGTCAATAATTGAAGCAGAAACGAGTTTTCAAATCAATTATTATTAATTTAATTCGTGATTGGTGGCACCTTGTGTTGCTTATCCAAAATGATAACGGCGGTGTTGATCGATAGAATTGGAAATGACGTGTTCAGAAGGTTGGCATGTGCACGCGCATGTATTTAATAAGATTGTGGCTGAGGATCACCCTTTTATAAAAGTACAAATCCTTGTGTTTGTTTCGTCAGAAAATTGCTAGTTAATGATAGATTAAGTAGAAGTTAGATAAACTAATCATTTGAATGAGTCGTGTATGTTTGTTATATGTATTTAATTTCATTTTCATAGTCGTATATATTAGTTTAATTTGCTTGTATTTAATTTGGTTCAGTGCTAGCTAGCATTCTAGGGATTTTTGGTCTAGGACACGAAACGGATGAAATGAAAGCATTTTCTTTGAACTTGTAAATCCATAAGCACTTCAAGGTTTTGTGACATAATATTGCCAGTAAACAAATAAAGTTAATATTATATATATATTATTTTTAAAATTAAAATGGAGACACTATTAATAACAACATTAAATATTCCATCTTTTTATTTTTTAATAAAAGTTTTCCTCAATGATTGCTAAATATCCATTTGGTACGTAATGGTCAGCAAAGTCGAATTTAAAATTAAATACCTTTTCATTCCACGTTTCTTAAAAGAATATTATGGGGCAAGCTAGAACTATAAATTTCTCTTTAGTAACACGTCTTCAGAAATCAGAATTATGATCAATCACTTTAGCATGCATTCAGTTCATCCTATAATAAATTTAACACTTGCAAACCTTGTTTACTTATCCATAAAGCTTGTTGACAAGAACCAACATTATAATGGAATGAGTGATGTTTAGTTCGGATCTTTTAATTTTTGTCAGCCAAAAAAAGAGTATTATTTATAGGGTACCAGGGGTACAAAGTTAAGTACATGATCATGAAATTATACAATTAAAGGCTCCCATGCAGTGAAATTTGACCTGCATTGAAATATGTTGGTCATGCAAGAGCGTGTAGGCACTTCTTACAGTGGCAATCATGTTGAGAAAAAGTGTTTGATTGTTTCTATATGTTGCACAGTACCAATCCCCAACCAAGAATAACATTGATTCCAAACTTTTATTACAAATTTGCATCTGAAGAAAAGATGTTCCAAATTCTCATTTAATTCATGACAAAATGAGCATGATAGAGATCCCTGCTAATGTACTTCAAATTCTCTTGGAAGAAGATTGTCATTTAAAACCTAAAATATATAAATAAGTAATTAAAGTTATATTTTAATTAATTTTGGTTCTCCCAAATTTTTTGTTGAAGGTCCGCCACTGCCTATAGAAAAGGTTTTCAACGGAAACATAGTTAAACGAGACAAAATCATACTCTATTTTAACTAAATACATCCCTGAACCATTTTTTCACAACACCTTGTCTGCATTAAGTTTCCATCTTTTAAATAAAGTTTTAAATTTAAGTCTCACGTGGAAAAAAAAAGTTAGAGTTGAAAGAAGAGTTTGATTTATTTTTTTTCAAAGGAAAGGTTGTTTTAAATGGCAGGACTTCACAAGTATCAATCATTCATGACATTTCTTAACGATAGAAGTAGAGAGATCTTGAAAAAAGAGGGCAACAAAACGAGGATATAGGACCACGATGAATGTTACCCCCTCCGCATTTTATACGACGTTTTAGTAAAAAAAATTGTTTCAAATTAACTACCATTATACAAAATTAATGAAGGAATTAAATATTTTTTCTTCCCACGGAATACTCTTGTGGAAATAGTTATTAGGATAAAATATGTTTTTATCCATAATAAATATCTAATTTTTGTATTTGTTCTTTAACAAATTTTTATTTTGTTTTGAGTTTCTAATAAAATCATAATTTTATTTTTGGTGCTTGTTATTTTTTTAGTCCCTAATACATTAGCGAATTTTGTATTTGATTTTTGATAAAAAAATTTATTGTTATTAGTCGTGACTAAAAAAATCACTAATTTATCATGAAGTAAATACAAAATTAATCAAATATTAAAACAAAATATGAAGAATCAAAAGCAAAATTATTGTTTTATTAAAAACTTAATGTAAAACAAAAATTTATTAGGAGAAACACAAAAATTAGATATTTATTAAGAATCAATAACATATTTAAGCCTAACTGTCATTAGGTAATTAATTAGAGAGATAAGTTGTATATTAAGAATTTACATAATGTTTTTTTGGTATGAAATTCAAGATATTGATTTTATTTTTAATATCTGTGCCAAAACCTTAATACCATATAAAATGAAACAGAGGAAGTATTTCCTATACCAATTACTGAAAGTCCTTACTAGTCTACGACATCAGTTTAATTTTGAGCAATCAAATGTGAGTGTAAACATTTTTACACAATCATCTACTCATATATTGTCATGTCATAACACATAATTCAAATCATATGAACAAAACACAGGGCATATGCTTTTATCACAAAGCATATTAGCAATTTAGCATAACCATGCTATGCTATCTTTGAAGGAAAAATGGGTGTTCAAAACATGCACAATAGAAAATTAGGATCTATGTTGCATTTAAATTTTATTGAATCGGACAACATATTGAATGCGTACTTGTTGATGAGCTCTTGAAACAACACAATTTTTCTTCAATAATGTGAATACTTTAAGTGTATCCACACCCCGAGTCCAATCTTTGTTATCAGCTCTTTGATGAGTGAAACTATTATGAGCTGAAAAATCGCTCAGTAATTTCCTAGCATTCGAGGCCTAGGATCCTCCAAAGAAGAAAGGTGAGGGAAAAGTGAGTTTTATTTCTACTTCTAACAAGAATGACACCACTGGCCTTAGAGGAATGACATAAAAGGAATAACAAGGAGCAAATTATAACATAAAGATATAAATGACAGACAACCACTAATTCTATAGCCACTAAGAAGTTGCCAACTTAGCACCCTTTTTCATACAAAATCCTTGAGATGTTTTGAGGCTTGGTAATTTTCCTTTTAGGCTTTTGATTCGAATCTAGCTCCTTGTCTGCTTGTAGCCTTGTGTCACTAGTATTCTGCTGTATGTATTGTTGCTGGTTTATTTCAGTCATAACAGGAACTCTAGATAACAAACTCTTTTCTAGTTTGTTTTTTTGTACAATTTTCCTAGGTAGATGCTTTTATTTATAATGTTAAAGAGATATGGATTTGGATCTTTTTCAAAGAAAAAATGAAAATTTTTTATTTAAAATAATTTCACATTTCTTTACCTTTGTAAAAAACTATCTCATATCTTTTATTTTAAGAAGTTTCCTTGTGATAAGACAAAGATAATTCACAATTAATCACATGACTAATGATTAATCATATGGTCTGATCGTGATATGTAACAATAGACTATTATTCTTATTTATGGACAACTTCCACATTTATAAAATAATACTTTTTTATATTAATTATATTCTTGGTGCTAGCAAAGAATATAATAATATTCCACTAAAATATTTATTTGATTAAATTAATTTCTCTAATTTAATTATCAAATAAATTATTTTCTTTTGCAAAAATTGGAATGTCTGTTTGTGTGTGACCCCGCATGTTTAATACTAAACTGACAGTAAATTAATCATATTAATTTACTAATCAAGGTAGTCGTGTCCTTTGCATCTGGATAACATGTAGTAACATCTTTTACCTTCAAGAAGTAATAGAAGAATAATGTAATATTTTCTTCCATCATTTACACCTTAAGGTTAACTCTAGACTATAGTATTATTGTCAAACTTAATAAGTTAACACTTTTAATCAATGAATGACTTAAAAAACTCTTTTCTTCTTTCATTCAGTTGTCCTAGCCAAGGTCTTAATTATATCATAGAGCTCAAACTGATTACCTAGAGTTGATGAATTCCTTCTTGATCAATCATTAATTCTAAAAGTATTTAATCATATCTAATATTCATTCAACTAATGCCCTAAGGCATTAAGTGTTCGAAATTAAAATATAACAAATAACTTGTTAATTACTATGATAATCTCATGTCAAAGGAAAACTATTATATTTCTTTTTGAAAACTTCCTATTGACATATCAAGGTAATTTAACTATTAGAAATTCTGAATTAAGTCAGTTTAATAATGACATCCATATATACATTATCTAGATATGCAATTTAATAAATGAGATCTATTAATCTTTATCTAATAAAGATCATTACATATATATATTGATCTATCTAGATTATTGATGTCCTATTCACATTAATCATACGATTGAGAACAATTTAGACCAAAATTATAAAGGACTTGCTTCTCATTATCATAATCTTTATCATAATAACAAATCTCTAATTTTAATTAAGAACTTGTCAAATTAACAATTTAATAAAATAATAAATATGATAATAAAATAAAGAACAATTCTTTACTAAAATTGATAACATGATCGATTGGATCTTGGACATACATATTTATTCCCAACAATCTTCTCAACAAGTATACAAGGCATATACTCATACACTAGTATAATCCAAGAATCCTTATATATTGCCGGTAAGGATTATTCTGAAAACCACATATACCAGCACAATACATACATATATGATCATTTGTATCTTTTACTCTTTCTCTGTGGGAGATCATTTAACTTTTCAAAGATACATGAACCTAAGCAGAAGCTAATTAAGATATTAGTTTTTGCTTACTTTCTTGCCACTCATTGATGTTAGCTTCAATTTTTGCTTTCACTGTTGAATTAAATCTTGGATATGGCTCATAACCAAATAAAGTCTGGAGAACTTGCATTAAACAAGTAGCCTTTATAGTTATAGCCAAACATAAATGAATAATACATATTCAAGCAATAAACTAATTAATATTAAGGAAAGGTAGAAAACCATGCAAAAGGGAAAATAGTAATAGGAATTTAAAATATGAAATTTATAGGTGCAATACCCCTATCAATACAAAGAAAGGACCCATTACAAAAGCCTGAATGAGGTTATCCAAAAGAGTAGGAGCTCATTTCTATAAATGTATAATCTTAGGCACATTAATATAATAAGTGTTTAAGTCAAAGATTTAGTTATTATAACAATAGCTAACCTCAAATACTCCATGACCAATGAACTGCCCTGCCCAACATACTAACTGAACAACAAATACAACCTAAACATAATCAAAGAGCAAAAAGTGAGAAATGTTATGTTGATGTTTATCTATGCAGGAAGCAAATATTTTTCCTATTTTGCATGTAACAACATGGCGTTTAGCATGATTGTATCTAGCTAACAAAATTAACTAGCATGGCTATGCTAGGTGTTTACTCCGCCTATATTTCTTCATAGCCGGTCCCAAGCCCGGGTTAAGGAGGAGGGTTGTATTAGACTCTCGTCAGACGACAACTAATGTAAAATCGTTGTTATACCAAACATGGATTATTCAGCTATGCTAAGTGTTGGAGGTAGTTGCCTCCAAGCCATGATTCTACTATATAAGCCGAGGATCAAATTCTTTTTCTTTGTTGCAAGAATGAGGGGAAGGAAGAATCAAATTGCAATAGTAAGAAATGCTAGTAACATACTATTTATTATAACAGAAGAAAAGGGAGCAATCAATGGAATTGCAACCTCAATTGCAATAGTAAGAAATTTCCTAACATCAAGAATGCAAGTAGGGGAAAAGAACAAATAAGAACCCAAATAAGAAATGAAGAATGAAAGTGAGAATAGGAACAAAACATAAATATGGTTGACGAACAAACAAACTACAAAATTATATAACTGAAATACACTGTGTAAAATAGAAAATTTTGTTTACATTTTATATGATATCATCATATAATTACAAGCATAATACATAGAAACAAAAATAAGTTCCTATATTTACGATTACCAAAATATCTAAGCAATACAATTTTACAATAACAACCTAAAGATACAAGGTTCTAAATACTATATATCGTTATTGCAACATTTATAGATTGTGGAACTAGAGTTTATCCTCCACTATACATAGTTTCAAATTGAAAATCCAAAGAACTAAATGTGTCTCATGTACCTGTTAAGTAAAGAACTCATATGTAATCCGATTAAAGTATTTTGTTTTGAGTCTTGATAGGCTTAAAATAAAGTAAATTATAAACTTGAGTCTTTAGTTGAGAGAAATTAAAATGCTTTGAAATCCTTTTTGGTTAACTTAACTATAACTTCAGTTAGATGTGAAATCGAAATGTTTTAAAATGAAAATTTGAGATCATTCATGCCATTAATTACATGTGTGTTTGGATGAGTATTGATAAAACTGATTTTGAATAAAATTAATTTTGATTAAAATTCATTTTGAAGTAATGTGATATATGTTTTAATGTTTTTATTATAAAATCAAGTTAGAAGTAGAATTCAATATAATTTGTTTGATTTAATGCAAAAAAAATACTTAAAATTACTTCAATCTAGAATCAATTTCGAAATCTTCTCCAATATGAAGCCAAACATTGAAAAATTTATCTATGATCAGTTTTGAACTCAGAATCAATTCTAAAAGGATTCATCTTATAAATTGACCTTGGATGTCTGTCATACATGTGATTCAAGCAAGTTGGATGAAGTAGGGGAATGCTTCAAACATAATTTATGACCTTAAAGTGCCTGCTATACTCTCAAAGGAAAATTCTACCAAACAACTGCACGTCGAATGATGCTCAAGTGTAGTGGAGATGAAAATGTTGAGATGAATGAATGGATAACCAATACACAAGAAAAGACAAGATGATATACCAATGTATCTGGGAAAATTAAGAGTAGTATCTATTAAGAAGATACTAGAATCTTACCTAAGGTTGTTTTCTCATGTGAATAGAAGAACGATGTGAGAAAAGTTAATCAATTAGAGGATAACTAATAAAGGTTATACAAGACAAAGTAAAACATAACGAGAAGTCATTAAAAACAAAAGCTTTACCCAAAAAGATTTTATACATTAAAATTTGCCTTTTAATATAATACGACCGCATGACTAACTCCACCTAATCGAATAATGCATATTACTTATTGTATCTAAATTAGGCTTTTGCATTATATTCCTCTTTCATTAAGTTCTAGTTTCTCTGCATAACTTTGAAATTTTTAGTTAAAACAAAAAAAGCATGTATTCTTAGGTAGTGTTGCCATAACTTGCTTTTAGTTTATCTTCTTTATAGCATCTTCAATGCTCCATCCTCTTTTGTTTTTTTTTTTCAATTCACTTTTAATATAAGTCTTATTATATATACAACATTAACTTGACCAAGTAGGCAAGTACATTAAAAAAAAACATTAACTTGACTGACACTAAAAAATATTTTAAAATTAAAATTGATTATTCTTATATAAGAATTGTTGTTACGCCATGACTTTCAACTTAGTTTGTTCCAAGTTCCAACAATGAACTTTGATAAAATCCTGTTCTTGTATTTAAAAATTTGGTAAGAATTATAACTGAAAATGCTCTTAAAAATAAAAATTTAGTTAAACACACTTTTAAAAAAATCAATAGCTTAATTTTTGTGAAAAAAGTTTTTTTAAACAAAAACATTGGATAAAAGAATTTTTAAAAGGAGGTAGGCTTCTCTTCTCTCTCTCCCACTCTCTTTCTCCTCCCCATTTCCTTTTCTCCATGCTCTTTCCATACCCTCTCCCTTTATCTCTCTGATCCCACTCTGGGCTCTCTTCTCTCCCTCTATCTCTTATCTCATTATCTCCCTGCTCTTTCTCATACCATCTGTTTCTATTTTTTATTTTATTTTATGATTTATAATAACTTCAAAAAAAAGGTCAAAACACACACATAGGCTAATACACATTTCCATCCCTATCTCAAACATTGAAGGTTGTTTTAATTTCCATTTCCATGGCCAGAAGTTACTTGCTTTGTGGTCAAGTAAGAGATACAAAAAAGACAAAAGTACATAAAAAACAAGTTTCCTTATCCAATACATGTAATAATATATGAAAAATAAAACATAGCTCCTATAGACTGATAGACACAATGGAATTCATAAAAATAAAACATATGATATACTCAGAGGTGGAGGAAGGGGGGCCTATAGGGGCCATGGTCCCCCAAAGGTTTTTAAACCTTCCTAATATCATATATAAAATTATTTTTTTGCTCTCCCTGTTCTTAATTCTCTTTAATAATTCTTTATTAACATATTTTATCTATAGTGAAAATAAATTTCTTCATTTTTTACTTTCCTTTATTTGATAATTTTATTTAATTTCTTATACACTCTTTTGGCTTTCACAAAATCACAAGTTTTTTCATTGTTGTTGCTAGTTCTTTCTACTTTGTGCTTTGCATTTCTTTTATTATGCTTATAACATTTTTCATCTTGCATTTTTCATCCCTATGATTTTTTATTGTCTAAACATCTAGATATAATTATTGGCTTTTCCATTGCATCCCAAATGTAAGTTATTTTTTGTTAATGATGCATTTATACTTAGTTAACCTAGCTAAGCATTCATCATGTGTAATTCATTTAACCAAATATTTTCTAAGAATTTTTCCTATGTGACTCAAGTATCTATTTTTGAAATATTTCAAATAATATGTTTTGACTATAATGAAATTTTCTTTTCACTTAATTTAAATGAAAATTTTCTACTTTATTCTCCTTTTGTTACCCATCTTTGGACATTTATGTGTTGGCTGCACTTGTTGATTAATATCATCTTTATGCTCAACACAATTAGAAATTTTTTTTTTGTTCATAAGAAAATATTAGTTATATGATAAATTTCTTATAAATGTCATGCATGTAAAATTTTAAATATTTTTTTAAGTCATGATTTTTTTATATTGGCCCCTCTTATATAAAAATCTTGGCTTCGCCCCTGGATATAATACCATGTTCATATAAAACAAAACCCATCAACATGGTTTAATTACTTCCAATCTAGAGAAAACAAAAAAATGTATAATGATAGATAAAAAAACAAACATGTGGCTAAAAAATAATAGAACATATATATCATATACTACTATGTTCATATCAATAAAAACCCAACAACTTGGTTAATCATAAATGAAAAATAAACATGGCTCTCACCATGAATTCACAAAAGTAGAACATATGATGATATACTACCATGTTCGTATCAACAAAACACAACAACATGGTTTACCTTCCAAGCTAGAGACAACCCAAGTTGGCTTGCAACAAAGCTATTACCATCCCAACAAAGAACACAAAGCAAACCTGCCAACTTTCAGATCCAAAGAGACATACAAAACTGAGTAGACCAAAGCAATCAAAACCCAAACTTTCCAGACCAAGATCACATGGTTCCCCCGCAGGGAAAACTCCAAGTTTTGAAGATTGAATATGGGAGGGAAGGGGACAAAGTAGAGAATGAGAAGGGCCGAGAAAAAATTGGCCAAACAAACAACACGTGGATTGCTATGTTAACTTTGTTGTTGTGGTAAGCTCCATAGAAAGCAAAATGCTTTTCAAGATCAAAGGCCCCACTCCTTCCCCCCCAATGCCATCTACAACAAAAGGCTAATACAAGAAAAGAGAAACAAATAAAAGTTTTTATTTAATTTTTTTATAATGAAAACATGAACTTTAATACATAAAAGAAAGCTGTTATTTTGATGGGCGTTACATGAACATGAGGATATAAGGTAGCTAGACATTGGAATAAATTATGAGTGATAAGATGTAAAACCAAAGAACAGGGATTGGGAAAATGATTGGACTATAATACGAAAACTCAATCTTCACTACTAAAAAAAGTACTTTTTATGACGCGCATTTAAATTCAGTTGTCAAAAAATCGTCGTTGTTGTTGGATCAAGTAGCCTCGGAATAATTAAGAAGGGGGGTTGAATTAATTATGAACGTGTCTTGACTAATTAAAAATTTATCCTTCTTAATGTTACTAGATTCAATTAGGCTTTACTATTAAGTTATGAGAAAGTAAAAAAAAAAACAATAACTTAGACAAAAGTAAAGCGGAAATAAAAAAGTGCACAGCGGAAAAATAAAGAGTGTAGGGAAAAAGAAAGCAAACACAAGATTTATACTGGTTCGGCCACAACCCATGTCTACGCCCAATCCTCAAGCAACCACCGGTTCTTGAGATTTCCAATAACCTTGTAAAATCCTTTACAAGCAAAGATCCACAAGGGATGTACCCTCCCTTATTCTCTTTGAACAACCAAGTGGATGTACGCTCCACTTGAACTGATCCATAAGAGATGTCCCTTCTCTTGTTCTCAGTATTACAACCCAAGTAGATGTACGCTCTACTTGTACCACAAAGGATGTATGCTCCAATGTGTTAAGACAAAGAATTCTTAGGCGGTTAGTCCCTTGAATCTTTGTAAGGGGAAACAAAAGATATCTCAGGCGGTTAGTCCTTTGAAATCTTTTGTTCAGAGGGAAGAGGAAGAATCAAAAGAATTCTCATACGGTTAGTCCTTTGAATCTTTTGGCAAGAGGAAGAAGGAATAATCAAAAGAATTCTCAGGTGGTTAGTCCTTTGAATCTTTTGGCAAGAGGGAGAAGAAAGAAAAGATAGCACACTTTTGTTTTTTTGCAGAATTTCCACTTGCAAAAAAACAAAGTTTTGAAACCGAAGTTTAGAAAGCTTTTTGACAAGAGTTTTTGCAAAGAAAGACAATGGGCAATGATAAAAAAGATTTGAAAGAGATATGTGTTTTTTGATGCTTGTAAAATGCATGTCAAGGTCTTGCTTTTATAGACTCTTCATGTATGGTCAAAAAACCATTGGAAGAGTTATGACTTTTGAGAAAATCATGTTAAGAGTTATAACTCTTAACTTTTTCTTCAAAACTATTCACTGGTAATCGATTACCACAATGGTGTAATCGATTACACAATGTATTTTATGAAAAGTTATGACTCTTCACAATTGGATTTGAATTCCAACGTTCAGATTCACTTGTAATCGATTACTAATATAGTGTAATCGATTACACTATTTGAAAATCATTTTGGAATGTTACAAATCATTTGAAAATATTTTGAAAACCAATCTGGTAACTGATAATCAATTATTGCCAACTAGTAATTAATTACTGCTAACTGGTAATCGATTACCAGAGAGTAATCACTCTGGTAACTTAGAAAATTTTGAGAAAATTCTTTTTTTAAACAAAACTGTGCTATTTGGTTTTTGAAAAAATTCTTTTAATACTTATCCTATATGAAGTCTTGACTTGTTGCTTCTTGATTTCTTCTCTTGAATCTTGAATCTTGGATTGGATTCTTGATGCTTGATCTTGAAGCCTTGAATCAATCTTGAATCAATCTCTTGGGCTTTTGGCATCATCAAAATTGATTAGTTCATCATCATGAAGCTTGCTTCTACAGTTGTTTGGGTGGCGGTGGCATTTTCGTAAATATTATCAACATTTCAAAGACAGTTTTGATGAAGCCATCATTGAAACCTCAAAACAACGACAATTTTTTGTAAAACCATCTTAGTTTCTATTCACTCTATTTACAAAATTGTCACCGTTATGACTTTTCCCTACTAGATGACCCTGTCCCTTAGCCTCCCTCACCTCGTGCGTATATCTAATGATGGAAGAGAGAACCCCATGAATTCCTCTCCCCCAATTCGCTTCGCCCCCACTGCATCCTTACTCTGATTCACACTCAAAATGCACCAGAAAAAAACCGACGAAACCACCACCGTCTGTGCCCCTTCCTTGGTCCACGTGGCTATAACCCTCGACGTCAACTACCTCCGTGACGTAATTGTCGTCGTGCACTCCATCCTTCATAACTCTTTTTTTTTTTTTTTTTCTGAAGAACATCTTCTTCCATTTCCTCATCTCTAAAACCAACCTCCAAACCCTAGTTGAATCCACGTGCGAAACTATGAAGCAAGAGTCTGGACTTATGCGTCATCGGTGCACCGGAGTACTTCCATGCGAACTTCATGAAGTAATCAATGAAATCATGTCCATTTTGAATTGTTTTCTTTCCAACTTCCAATGCTTCCTCATCTATACTTCCTTTTTTTTTCCCCATTTTTTTTAGGTTTTCGAATGACAGTAGAGTGTGCTCGTAATGCTTTGTTGGAGAAGGTTGTGGACAATAAAGCATATTCTAGTATTGTTGTTTCATCCCCCTTTGGATAGGAATATTTTAGGGTTGTATCATTGTCTTTGAAACCTTTTAATACATTGTTATAATTATTATTTAATACATTAATTTACTTTAATGTCCAGAGAAATTTAGGCCTGACTTATTGAACATTGCAATGAATACTTTGAGCTTCAAGATTCTCTCACAAGACAAGGAGCATTTTGCAAAATTAGTTGTGGATGTTGTAATGAGACTAAAGGTGAACTGTGCATATCCAACTAAATGCCTATTTTCAATTTTGGTAGATTTAGTTAGTAGTGTCTGTGTTGTTTACCAAGTTTTCACCTTCAGATACCAGTTTTCAATTTTTAAGATGATTTTGTAATAGTGAGTTTGGAATACTTTGTGAAGACTCGGAAATAATTGGTTGAATTTGGTAATTTTTTCTGAATTATGGCAGTTTTTCATTTGGAGAAGTGATTTTTTCCTTTTTTAAATGATCTAAAGTAGGAAGTGCTCTTTAGTTGACTTGTTAACTTGTAATATAGTTATTCAATTTTTTTATTTTGTAGACTATGCAAACAGATGTGATTATTCCTTAAAGAACTTTTTTATTAGTTTGAGCTATATTGTGATTAAGTTAACTATGTCTTTTCATGTTTTCATTTCTTGTATTTAGCTTATTAATGATGTATTTCAAATGCAAGGAAGCACCAATTTAGAATCTATCCAGATTAAAAAGAAACCTGAAGGCTCAATAATGGATTCATTCTTAGACGAAGGGTAATATTGCTGAAAGTTGGATTATTTTGAAGTTTGCAAAAAGGAATGCTTCAACCTGTTTATTGAATATTGGTGTATCTTTTACATATTGAGTTGCATAGGCAGCTTTCAAGCCATTTAAATAAAGTCAAATGCTTATAAAAATTATTAACTTCTACACTTACCTACATAATGAATAATTTGCATTAGTATCCTTGTTATTTATTTTCCAAGCATTGCTTATCCTTGCATTACTCTGGGTAAAAAGAAATATTTTTGCCTGTTTTAATTTTTTTTTGGTTAGATTCATCCTTAAAAAAAAATTGGTATTGGACAACCTAAACAAATAGAGAATGCGAAGATACTGGTGGCAAACACGCCATGGACACAGACAAAGTGAAGATATATGGTGCACGTGTTCATGTTGATTATATGGCTAGAGTTGCTCAGATTGAAACAATTGAGAAAGAGAAAATGAGAGAAAAGGTGCAGAAGATAATAGGTCATGGTATCAACTATTTTGTTAAGCTTGGGCATTGCAACCTTATTGAGGAGATTATGATGGACTAACTTACTAATTGCTTACTTTACGATCTTTTACAGGGTATAAATTTTCCTCTGATGTTGTTTGATGCAATCCTACCCCGCAAGGGCATTGGACAGAAGACTCTAAGAAGATTGAGCCAGAGATGCAAGAGAAGGCCTTAGGATTCTCATGAGCCTTAGGGTAGATTTTGGGCTCATGGGCTAAGTATGAGCCCGCTTATCTTTGTACTTATTAGATTAAGGTTTCATTATTTTTGGGCCTTGTATTTACGATTCCATAATATAGGTAAGGTATCCTAGAAATGTAGGATTTTTCAGCCCTTGTATTTTAGAGCACCTAGACTAGTTTTTGTATTAGGGGTAGTTTTGTAATTTCACATGCATTAAGTGAATATTTGATGTGTGTGGTTGGAAATAAATTTAATTGAATTGGGAGAAGCCCAATCCAATTAAATTTTAGAGGGGGAGGTGAGCATTTGCTTGCTACACCCCATTGCCACATCATATAGTCACACTTTGTGCACGTCCTTTATGCTTTACATGTCTCATGACACCTAAACACACTTAGTGGAGAATCTTGGACTTGATCTTGGATTAGTGGGCTGAACCATAGCTAAAATTCACTAATCATAATTAGTGAAATTTTGACTCCAAAATTTGGCTCCACAAATTCAATTTCAAATTCAAGTGAAATTTGAATAGAAATTCAAATTTCCCTCCAATTTTGTGTGACACTTAGGCTATAAATAGAGGCCATGTGTGTGCATTTTTTCAACTTTGATCATTTGAAAATTAAATTTCAAAGTTCAAACCTCTTTTGAGGCACTAAATTCCGTGCTCTTCTCTTCCTCTCCCTTCATTCATCTCCTTCTTCCTCCAAGCTCTTATCCATGGCCTTCTATGGTGGTGAACTTCTTCTAGACTCATCTTCTCCTTGAAGTGGCATTTCCTCTCTCTTTTCCTTCTCCATTCCGCTGCCATTCATCTTCCAAGAAACAAAGGAATCCATTGATGAAGAAGATCCAAGGCCTACAAGCTCCACATGGAGCTTACATCATGTGGTATAAAGAGCATCTTCATCTAGGTGATGTTCTTTTGCTTCCTCTATCTTTTTGTTCGGTGAATTCCCTTTAATTCCTTGTTCTTCATCTTATTCTCCATGTATATCCTTCATTGTCTTGTGGTTTTGTTCTGTTTAGAGTATATTTAAAAAAAATAAACCGATTAAATCTTAGATCTACACCTGTTCTTGCATTTCTATGGTTCAAATTTTATAGATCTACTCTTGAATCATGTTTTTGTGTTGATTTTAGGTTCTATCTTTTTTCATTCATAATATTCTTGTGCTGAACCTTTAGATTTAAATTTTCTTCCAAAATATTGATTAGAAAAAAAAACACAAAAATCTAAGTGTAAATCACTTAATCCATGTTGTCTTAGAGTCATGTTTAGTCATAGTAATTGTCACATTATGTTCTAAGTTTGTGTTGAATTTTTATTTTGTTGATTGAATTCTAGATACATTTGTTCATGTATTCTTATCATTAATAGCCTATCTTTTTAATTTTGAGTCTAATTCATGCATGTTATTTAGTTCATAACATGTTTCAAATCAATTCCTAGAAGTAGTCTTGTTGTTTAACTCTTTTTTTTTGTTTTCTAAGTTTCCTACATGATGCCTATGATGAAGTTGAGTTGTGGTGCTGAGTTGTGGCTGGATTTGTGAATCAAAATAAGTCTTAAGCTCTCTTGAATTGTGTTATTCAAGATAATTGAGCATAAGCAAACACAAATTGTAACCATCCAAGCCTTAAGCAACATAAACACTACTCTTGATTTCTAGGTTGAAATCGCTGGTGTTGGCAGCTTGAACATACGAATTTATATAAATTACTGGGAATTGGTCACTATGTTTTTTAAGCTGAAATTTTTACTGAATTTTCTAGACATATGGAAAAAAATTATGAAAAAGGAACCAAGCGATTTGGATTAAAGGAAAAAATAAGAAAAATCACACAAGTTGGCAGAAAAATCAGTATCCAAGAAAAAAAAAGTGAAAGGGAAGTGTGCTTGTTGTTTTGGCTCAAAATTTGTTCTATAATTGGTGCCTATTTTATACCAATCCTAGTTCTGAAATTTCAATTGAAAATTACTGTGAATACAAGTTCCAAAACTAGAGGTTTCTTGAGTCTTTTTTTTTTAGTTTTTTTTACTCTACTCCTGAGCCATTCTAAGTTTCTCTTTGAGTCCTAGCTTGCTTTTATGTGCTTTTCATTGCTTTAATTGTTGAATAATCCTTGAAAATTTGTCTTGTTAAAACTCTATTGGTTTAGCTTTCATTTCATTTTTTTGGTCTTTGGTTATTGTTTGTCTCTTTGTTTCTTTGTTTGTGAGTTGCCATATAGGGAATTAGAAAGGAGGATTGGTGTCATCCCTTGAAGAATTTGAGTCAAGAAGCAAGGGAAAACCACCTTAAGAGCTATTGGACTAAGAAGCACTCCAAATTGAGTGAATCACCAAAGAGAGAATAACCACCAAAATTGAGGACCTTTTTGTAATTTTGTAATTGACAATTTACTTACTTTCATTGCTTTCAAATTTTGTAACAAAAAGGCCTCCCATTGGAAGTAAGTTGGGAGCCTCCAATAGGTCACCCTACTTCTATTTGTGTGTAATAATTTTAGACAATTTTCCCTTAGGATTGTGAGTGTTTTGTTGGAAACCTTAAATGTGGTCATCCAAACACTCTTAAGATTCGCCTAGTTTACATTTCTTGCTTACTTTCATAGCTTATTTCCTTTACCTTCCATTGTTAAACCACCTAGATAGCTTGCCTTTTACCAATTAGTTTTTACCTTATCTTTCACACCTCTTTTAGTGTTTATTTTGGCTAGTTTCAACTATAGTTTCTTTTACCTTTTGTTTTCAAATCCCCAACAAGAAAAAACCATAACTTAGAAACCACCATGAGTCTTCATTCTTCATCTAGTATTAATGGTGAGGGTTCTACTCCTAAGGACCCCTTGTATAAAATATTAGATGAGCTGAGATCCCTTAAGTTGTAGAAAGAAAAACAAGAGAGAAAAGAAAAATGAAAAAAAAGAGAAAATAAGGGAAGAAGAAAGAAGGAAAATACTAAAAGAGTTAAGAAAAGAAAAACATGCCTCCTATAGTAGTCATAACTCTTGCAAAAGCCTAAGTGAAGAACTTCGTGACTATTATGAAGGAAGGCATCAGTCACATCTTAGACCTCACTCCCATATGAGAGAAAAGGAAAGAAAGCCTCAAGAGGATAACATTAACCTCCCATACTTCCATAGGAAGGACAATGTAGAGGCTAACTTAGATTAGGAAATAAGGGTAGAGCAATAACTTAAAAGGAAGTCTACTTCAAAATCTTATGGCTTTCACTCTTATCCAAAGAAAGACCAAGGTCAAGGCATCTTAGGGGTGACTCTTTCTAAGCCCAAAGATGATAAGGGGAAGACAATAGAAAAGCAACCCCTTAAGGCTAGTATGCAAGAGAAGACTAGCTCCATGAAGTACTTTAAATGTCTTGGAAGAGGACACATTACTTCTCAATGCCCCACCAAGAAAACCATGATTATGAGGGGCCAAGACATTTATAGTAGCCAAGATGAGGCTACTACTTCACCTTCTTCTAGTGAAAGTGAAGAAGCAAAAGGGGAAAAATCTAGTAAAGAAATCTACCCCAAGAAGAAGAACAACCTTTAATGATTAAGGAGGAGTGTAAGGAGGTAAGTGTCTCCTCCAAGAGGTTAGCTAAGAAGGAAAGACATTTTGAAATAAAGACAAATATTAAAGTTATTTCCCCTCTTAGACAACCTCCACATTTTCTTCTTTGTGAAAAGACACTTGTTAGCATTGCCACACCTCTTAGGCTTGAGTTTATTCCTCAAGTAAAGGATTTGTTGGATGGGGGTTTGGTTCGCAAGAGCTTAAATCCTTGTGCTTTGTTGGTGCCCAAAATAGGTATTATTAGACATCAAATCCCTAAAATAGGTGGTATGATGAATGTTTTGAGTAGTGCAACCCTCTTTTGTAAAATCACTTGTGCACCCAACATCTTCATGATTTGTGTACATAAGGACTTATTAGGTAGGTTTGTTCTTATTTTTAGTTTCAATACAAACTTAGGTACTTATATGGGACACCTTAGGTTTGTCAAACTTTTTGGTAGGAATAATCAACATGAAAATACAAAAAAATGTATGTTTTATTGCATTACTTTTCTTAATTTTTTTAAATAGTGATAAAGGGGTTCCCATGAACCCTAAGAGAATAAATGTCATTCTTGAGTGGCCCACTCCACCAAGTATAAGAAAAATTTGGGGCTTCCATGACTTAACAAACTTTTACAAAAGGTTTGTCCCATATTTTTCTATACTTGTAGCACCACTCATTCAGTTGGTGAGGAACCATGTTCCTTCATGGGAAGATGCCCAGGAAATGGATTTTCAGACCTTACCTTACTTCAACATACCAAACACCACTAATACATATGTTTTTGTTCTTTTTACAGGTGTTGAAGAAAAAAGCTTAGAGTTTCAAAAACCTCGGGATTTGAGGTCAAATCCTTTTCAAGGGGGAAGGGAATGATGCAATCCTACCCCACAAGGGCATTGGATAGAAGACTCCAAGAAGATTGAGCCAAAGATGCAAGAGAAGGCCTTAAGGTTCTCATGAGCCTTAGGGTAGATTTCGGGCTCATGGGCTAAGTATGAGCCCGCTTATCTTTGTACTTATTAGATTAAGGTTTCATTATTTTTGGACCTTATATTTAGGGTTCTATAATATAGGTAAGGTACCCTAGAAATGTAGGATTTTTCAGCCCTTGTATTTTAGGGCACCTAGACTAGTTTTTGTATTAGGGGTAGTTTTGTAATTTCACATGCATTAAGTGAATATTTAATGTGTAGTTGGAAATAAATTTAATTGAATTGGGAGAAGCCCAATCCAATTAAATTTTAGAGGGGGAGGTGAGCATTTGCTTACTACACCTCATTGTCACATCATATAGTCACACTTTGTGCATGTCCTTCATACTTTACATGCCTCATGACACCTAAGCACACTTAGTGAAGAATCTTGGACTTGATCTTAGATTAGTGGGCTAAACCATAGCTAAAATTCACTAATCATAATTAGTGAAATTTTGGCTCCAAAATTTGACTCCACAAATTCAATTTCAAATTCAAGAGAAATTTGAATAGAAATTCAAATTTCCCTCCAATTTTATGTGCCACTTAGGCTATAAATAGAGGCCATGTGTGTGCATTTTTTCAACTTTGATCATTTAAAAATTAAACTTCAAAGTTCAGACCTCTTTTGAGGCACTAAATTTCGTGCTCTTCTCTTTTTCTCCCTTCATTCATCTCCTTTTCCTCCAACCTCTTATCCATAACCTCCTATGGTGGTGAGCTTCTTCTAGACTCATCTTCTCCTTGAAGTGGCGTTTCCTCTCTCTCTTCCTTCTCCATTCTGTTGTCTTTCATCTTCCAAGAAGTAAAGGAATTCATTGATGAAGAAGATCCAAGGCCTACAAGCTCCACATGGAGCTTACATCATTGTTGATGCTATGGAAAAGTACAATATGCACTTGGCTAATTCAATCATGGAAAGAACTGAAGTTGCTTGCAGAGACTTGAGCACTACTAATGTAATGTAATGCTACTTTATATATCTTTCCCTTTTTCATTTTCGGGTTTATATATTTTTCTTTTCCCTTTCTATTTTTCATCCTTTGAAATTAATTAGGATTTTGCAAATCCATATGGAGAGAGTGGTTGGTGTAGAACATGCCAAGAATGTAATATGTTAGTGTTGTGAAGAAACTAGAGGCTGACACCTTGGTCATGCCCTCTTACACAAGCTTGGAAAAAAGGGTGACCATGAGAGCGTTTGGAGCTGAATTAATCCTCATTGATCCAGCCAAATGAATATGAGGAACAATAAAGAAGGCTTATGAACTTTTGGAAAACACACCAAATGCCCACATGCTACAACAATTTTCAAACCCTGCCAATACTCTAGTTACCTGAACCTAAATTACTATTGTTTCAAATATTTTACTAAAATAAAAATCTGTAGAACTATGTTTGTACTATTCTTTTGTGATGCTTGATTGTACCTAAGTTTAATACTAGATATAGTTCTAACATTCTTGGCTTTTACAATGGTGCATTTATTTATATATTGACTTCAAATGGGAATGCAGGTGCATTTTGAAACAACATGGCCTGAGATATGGGAGGATACAAATGGACAAGTTGACATATTTGTTATGGGAATAGGTAGTGATGGCACAGTCTTTGGGGTTGGGCAATATCTTAAATCCAAAAATCCTAATGTTAAGGTGATGTTATATCACAATTCAAAGTACAAACTGGACAAATGTTCTATTAGATACACTTATTAAAACCCTTGAATTGCTTTTGATTATATTAGATATATGAAGTGGAGCCAAGTGAAAGCAATATCACTACTAAAAAAAGTATTTTTTACGACGTGTGATCTACGACGGTTATTGTAGACCCGATTTAAAAGGTGGTGCGGTGGCATTTTTGTAATTATCATAAAAAAATTGCATTTTACGACGCACATTCTAAGACGGTTATTAAAAATCGCCTTAGAATGTTATATGCAATAAAGTTTACGACAGGTTTTAGTAAAAAACCATCGTAGTTAAAAATAAAATAAAATACAAAACGCGTCCTCCCACCTTCTCATTTCGCCAACCCTAGTTCTTGAACCTTCTCATTTCGAGAACATCAAGGTCTCCACCTCCTTCTCATTCGTCACCGCACTCACCTCCCCTTTCCCTCCCTCAAACGCACAGTTTCAAGAACCCAACGGTGCAACCCTTTTAGGTCCACTCCTCCAATTCCTACATGAGACCGTGCCGATTATTGTGACTGAAACTGGCTGGCCGAGCTCCAGCGCCGCCGCTAACAAGTTCAACGCAAATTTATGGTATGCCGAGATATACCTCAAGGGGCTCGTGAAGCATCTTAAATCTGGAATGGGAACGCAATTGCTGAAAGACGGTGTGACAGAGGTTTTTGTTTACGAGATGTTTGATAAGGAGGAAGGAACAACAGGGAGGAGCTGGGGGGTTCTCTTCCCTAACAGAACTGCAAAGTACCACTGCGTCGATTTCTCGTGCTCCTCGGTTGCTTCTGGGAGTCTTCATATCGCGGTGATGATCATCATCTTCTTCTTATCGCTTTTGGTTATTGTGTGAGTGAATTTGTTAATTCTGGTGAGGTTAATTGGTTTTTTTTTTTTCGTAGTTTAGGGTTGGGGATTTATTGATTAGGGTTGATTTTGTGATGAATGTAGTACTCTGAAATTTGTTGGTGTTCATAGTTTGTAAGAAGATCAATCAATATAGCAGCTCGATGTTACTTTGTATGAAGATGCATGGGATCTTTGGTTTCGTTTTATGATAACATAACAGGACTATATCCCTTATGGAAGTTTTTATTATTCTAATTTGATCTTTCATAACAAACTTATTCTTTTCTTTAATTTTTGAACCACTGGGTGAATTTGTTTGCAAAATTTGAGTTTTATTCATATTATGGGGCAAAGGTTTGTTTGACCATGACTCTGAGCTTTATAACATTATATGAAAATGATGTATTCCATTCTCCTTATCCAATGAAAGAATGAATAATCTGCAGATTGCAATTTATTTTACTTTTCTTGGAATGTTCAATTGAGTATAATTTTCATGGCTGTGAATTTTCTTGTTTAAAACTGCAGAAGTCTATAGTTTAGAAGTGAAGTTGAAAGTAACTACTCACTGTTTTTTTATACACAGGGAATCATTGCAGAGTCGCAAGGGGCAGATTCCTCGGACCATGTATACACCATTGTGGAAAACATGGCTGAGACAAGTAAGAATGGAGCCAGTACTGGTTGTGCTCAGGAACTTCTAGGAGGTGAAGAGGAGGAAGAGAAATCTGTGGTATCGGTGGAAAATCAACTTCGTAAGGAAATGACTGTATATGAGGTATGTGAGATAAAGTAATGGTTAATTGATACTTGTGACTTGCTTTCATATTTTTAGTTAATCAATACTAATAAAAAAAATAACTTCCAAGACTTGAGAATTCTTGCAATGTATGTTATTTAAAATTTTAATCTTTGATGGGTAATATATCTTGTAGCAATTCTTGATGGCTTTCATTCACATGGGGGCTGGGAAATCTATTTAATGAAGGAACACTATAGAGAATGAATGTTCCCTGAGTAAATAAATGCAGTTCTTTGTCTTCATCAGCCTGTTATTCCTAGTTTTGCCAATATGCACAAATCGTTTTCTTGCAAACGATGATGGTTTTGGGCTGTACAATTTATTCATTAATGCATCTTGAGGTATTTAAATACAAGGGAGTGTGAAATGCATATGATTAAAGATATCTAACTGGTGTAGCTTCATGGCAGAAATTTATCCTGGGGATGCTCACAAACTTTGGTAGCATGGCATTAGATCGAATTCACAATACTCGATTTCTTAGAATTGGCATTGCAGTTTGGAATGATTTTGATGTTTTCTTGCGCATTCCCACCTGCATTTGCTTTTGCTGCTGTGGTATAAATGCTTTTATCTATCTCCCTTTTTTGCACTTGCTTTTGCTTGCCTTCACTATTGCTATAAATGCTCTTTAATTCATTTTGGGCTTTTATGACCGTGTCAGGTTTTTCTTTCTTTTTTTTAAGAGGCAAGCGGTTAGGTAATATATATGACTTTCAATGAAAAGGAAAATGGACTAGACTAGAGGCATCATTTTCTTAAAATAATAAAATTGGGACACTTGGCACGCACTCATGGATAGTGATTGAATAATAGAACTCTAGAACTAGAAGCATGATTCATGATTAGTTGAACAATATGACAAACAACTAGAAGAAATATTAGAGATGTGTTAGTTTCTTTCAAGGCGTGAGGCATGCATTGCATTTGCTGCTCTCTTGGATTATAAAATATTATTAGTAAATTCTCTAGGTTCTTCTGTTTGAGTGTGATGAGTTTGGATATAGACCTCACTAAATTTTTATATACATATTTATAATTAATTTTTTTAAAAGAAAACACTGACTTCAGTTATTATGAATACTTTGGGGTATTGACTTTGATGACTTGTTACATGATGCATACCACAGTTCTACACTTTGTGGCAGGTTCTATACTTGCTCATTGTCAATGTATTACGCAGACAAAGGCTTAGATCCCGAAGTCATTCATAAAAAACAACCTTCTACTGTTCAAATAGAAGTTCTGGTATGGGCTGCTTTATTTATAACTTTTTTTTTTCTGCATATTACTTGGAGTTGGGCTGTTGAAATCAGTGGATTTCATTTCAATTTTCTCCATGCTAATGGCTCATATATATATATATATATATATATATATATATATATATATATATATATATATATATATATAATTTCCTCTAACAAGACAAAATTTTCAAACTCTTGGCACGTAGTGGCTTCGTCTTTGTGTAGGGTAGGGAGTAGTAACTACCACTTGCTCATTATTAATTAATTGTTCACAAATTATAAATAAACCCTGTACTAGTAAAAAATAAATAAACTATAATAATTGCATTGATTACTACAAAAGTTTCAATCTTACCATACGTCCTGCTAAAGTTTTAAAGAATTGATTGGAAACAAGTACGGGAAGGGGATAGGGGATTAGCAAAGTTTGATTCCATTATTTAACTTTATAAATTCAAAATTAGAACTTATTTTAGTAATGAGTATTTTAGTTTGTGCATTACACAAAATAAATAATTATTTTATATAACTAAAATTTATAATAAATAAATGCATTTAAATATATAAATTATATTATAATTAAAATTTATTACAAATAAATATTTTTAACATAAATTGGAATGTATTTTAGATTTATAAGAAACATATTATAATATCAGGTTACTTTTAACTAGCGGTATTTTTTAAAAATATATATATTAAAAATTAACTTTAAAATAAAGATAAAAGAATGATAGATGGATACATATAGAAAGTTAAGAAAATTTTCGGAAATTTCTCTAAAAAAATATTTCAAATGTTATTGTTAAATTAAATAGTAGCTCCTAAAACGCTCTAATTTAATATAATATTATTATAATTATATATGGGAGGTTTTTTTTTTTCAATTTGTGCTTGTTTGTTTCATTGTACTAAAAAAATCATTTTTTTATATCCAACTAAAAAAATCTTTCAGAATAAATAAATATTAATTAAGATATAAAAGATTATTGTGCCTTGCCTGTGTGATATTAATTAAGATATTAGTTAACGTACGGATGAATTGTAGTGCTAGCTGAATTCAGAAATAACGTCTGTCATTTCATTATATGTAGTACATAAAATTTTCTATCTTGAATGCTATTAATACATTGCTAATGTTATCTCTAAACCTGAGGAATCATATGATGGAAAATCACACTATTGTTTTTTTAATCCCAAAAGGGTCTAATCTAAGCTTGGATAATCTAATGTTTCTTTTGTTCTGCATAATCTCCTATCTGATAACTTTATTCCATAGCAATGATAATTCTTAACTAGTTTGTAGGCCAGAATATAACTTCACTGTGACTTGAGTCTAAAACTAGAAATTATGTTTTAATACAATGACAGCTTTTAATGGTTGTCCCTCTATCATTGAAAATAAAAATTTATGTCCATTGACTAAAATTATTGCATCTTTTTCCTGTTGTATCCTTAATTATTATTAGAGAAGCATACTTGAGCACAATGAACTTAAATCTATTCATTGGTCGGTAGAGGCGTTAAGCTTTATTTATCACTCTCTCTCTATGGTTGAGTAAACGATACAATTTCACTTTAACTAGGATGTCTGATATCAAGTTATAATGTTATATATGTTGTCATAACATGCTCTCAACAATGATGTAAGACCTGTAAGCATCATCATTCATATTCATTTCTTTCAATGTTGGTTTCAGGTGCTTCCTTTTGTGGGATTTGTAGGGGTCATGCTTATGTTTTACTCTTTAGTCCCTGTTCTACTTAAGGTGTGGATTCAAACCATAGTTATTCTGAATATATTTTTTAAGAAATTACATTTGTTATTATGGCAGTGGAATACAATGATTGAATATATGTACCAAAAATAAAATAGATGGAACTAATCAAAATAATTGATTAAAAAACTCTAGTATGCAGTTCTGTTTTAATCTCTCTCTCTCTTTCAGAGTGTTTCTCTATCTTTTTATATACTGATTTTAATTCTGAACCAAAACAATTTAATAATTATGTAGTACTTTGAAAAGTTTATAACCCATCAAATTTCTTGAAATTCTTTCTTAGCATTGGAGAAATTAAACTTATTCTATAGCCTATAAATGTCCAACCGGCAATGGCATATTTCTTATATCCCTTTTCCCTCTAAATATTCTTGGTATAGTTTAGCTTAACAAAAAGAGGCGGATGATAAACATCCACTATCCAGCTTTCACTGAAATGTAGTATTGTTAAATATGCTCTCTTGTTTTGTTACAGATCAATGGTTCTACCATGAGAATGTCTGATAGTAATGTTACAACCTTGTTATTTTTTCCCACTTAGAAATTCCTATGAGATGTGACCCGCATTTTGAACGTGCTAACATCTATAGAACTAATTATGCTTTCCAGGTTGATTGGATTTGTGTCATTTAATTGCAGGTGTTTATCTTCGATTGACCGGAAAGATTCTACTCCCTCTTTTAGAAAGTTAGATTCATTCAAGGATGTCTTCTTGGCCACGAACTTGTATGTTAATTAGCTTCAAATCAGTTGAAACTTCTATTGTATAGTAATGTAAATTTTTACAAAATTGTAGACTCTAATTAATTATGTAAATTTTTTGTATTATGTAATACAATGATTTTTCAATTGTTAAAAATAATGAGTATATTTTTGCTTCAAATCAATGTTTAGTGTTGTATTAGTTAAAGAAATTACAACAAACAAAATAGCAGCAAAAAATATTACAAAAAATAAAATCATTGCAAAAAAAAATTATAAAAAAAATACTGAACTTTCTAAGACAGTTATAAGAAAAGCCATTTTAAAAAGCGAGACATACTAAGACGGTTCTTGGAATAACCGTCGTAATATGTCTCATGTGACTTAAGAATCTAAGATGATTATTGAAAAAACTGTCTTAGAAAGAAAGACATACTAAGACGGTTATTCCAAAAATCATCTTAGTATGTCTAGCTTTTTAAGACGATTTTTCTAATAACCATCTTAAAAAGTCATGTATACTAAGTCAGATATAATAAGAAAATCGCCTTTGATAAACGACACATTCTAAGACGATTATTCGAATAACTGTCTTAAAAATCGGACTATATGACGACGATTCTACAACCGTTGTAAAAGATAACATGTCATTTTACAACACTACGTTTTACGATGATTAAAAACCATTGTTAAATATCCCATAGAACCGACTTAAAAAACCATTTTTATAGTAATTTATGTTGAATGGTGGTAAATCTGGTAAGGATAATTTATTTTTTTTGATTTTTTTATATGATAATTTTGTACATAGTTTCATCTTAAATATTTTGTTTTCAGCCTTCCAAGCAGCCTAAGGTACAATTAAAAGGATGAGCATACCGGTTTCTAAAATGTTTACTTTTCTAGCATTGGTGAAGTGATAAAATAATATAAATATAAAAGGGGCTTAAATTATGGATCTAAAATAACCAAAATAATCATTAATTATTATTATTATTATTATTATTATTATTATTTAACATATTTTTCTTACATTTTTAAATTCTCTCTAATTCACATCCGTATGAAAAATATATAATTCTTCTTGAGAATAAGATATCATATTTACATCTTTTTTTAATGCACGACTTTATCATTTAAAAATATTTTATTTTACAGAAAATTTATTTCTATATTAATTTTTTATTTTTAAATTTCAGCTACTTATACTTTTAAATTAATCACTTTAATTTTTTTTGTTAAAATTTATCTTCTTACTCTCCAATTTTTGAATGATAATTATTTTTAATTAACTCCACCTTTGCATATTGATTTAGAATATACTATTATGAGAGTGATTGAATCTTCCAGTGTGCTCTTTTTAACAAAAATCACACATAATTATTAATTATTTCTTTTAAATTAATAGTGTATATATTTATTTCTAATATTAAATATTTTCTATTTAACATATGTTTTAAAAATTCTTCATGAATTAATTCGTATATTTTTTGAACATTTTCTCAAATATTATTATTTTTAATTTTATTTAAATTTAAATACTTTTATAATAATATACATAATTGTGTGCCGCACACATATATTATATTATGATTTTTTTAGAATGTGTATATTATAAACTCGAGATATATATATTTTTTTATTTGAAATCGAACTAGATACCAAAAATTTATAATAATTTATATATATTATTCAATCAAATAATTTTGACTTTTGATATTAACTTGAGTAACCAAAATAATCACTATGGTCTACAATATTTGGAGGCCCTTTCTTCTTTTTACATATTGTAAACTCTGATGTTGTCATCTTATATATAGGAAATGGAGTTGGATTCAAACCAGACATATTAGACATGGATGTTATGGAAAAAATTCTTGAAGTACAAAATATTAATTATTCTAAATAGATATTTATCGTGAAAAAAATTCATTTTTCTATTTCTCCTAACTTTCTGTGGAAACTTATTTGGTAGACTAGCAGTGAAGATGCAGTTAACATGGCTAAGGTGTTGGCATTGAAGGAAGGACTCATGGTAATCTTCAAAATTCAATTTTGTAAACTTAAATAATAAATGCATGAGAAATTTCAAGCTTCATTAATTTAACCATGGGTTTCACCCTAGGATTCACATATGATTCCTTAGTAACTGACAAGGACAATTCATAAATTGGTAATCAAATTCTGAATTTACAATTATTTTTCTTTCTAATTTTTCCAGGTAGGGATATAATCTGGAGCTAACACAGTTGCAACACTCATATTGGGTCAGCTGCCTAAGAACAAAGGCAAACGTATTGTTGTAAGAAGAGTTTTCTTTAAAAACAACATCAAGCTAAATGCTTAGCCTAATGTGTCATTAGCCTCTATCTAAATTCACAAGAGACAACAACACTATATCATTTGCACAATTTTCTTATCATATAATTATGTAGATAAAATGATTGGGACTATAATTTTAGCATCAAACTTTTTATTAGAATTTTATTATTTTATTAGAATATTTTTTACTATTATTATTATTTTATTAGAATTTTTAATTTTTTTGGAAAGACTTTCTAAGATGGTTATTTGAAAAACCATATTAGAAAGTATACATTCTAAGACGGTTATTTGATTAGAATCCTCAATTTTTTTATTTTTTATTTTTAGAAAAACGAGATTTTAAGACGATTCTCTGAAAACTGTTTTAGAATTCTCGTTTTTTTATTAGAAAAAATATTCTAAGACAGTTTTCAACATAAAATCGTCTTAGAAGGGTATCATTCTAAGACAGTTATTTACTTAAAAACCGTCTTATAATGGTACATTTTCTAAGATGATTTTTTAGAAACCATTGTGAAAAGTCTTGATTTTTCACGACGTTAATTTCAAAGATGATTCAAAACCATCTTTGAATGTATTCAAGAACCGTCATTGAATGTGTTTTTTTAGTAGTATCTTTTGGTTCTGAAGACAAAGATTGAACACGGAGGAAATCTATATAATATAGGGTACTGAGCAATGAGCAAGTCAATAGGTGCAATCTATCAGGGTTGACCCTTAAATATGAATATCAAATTGACAAAACTCCTAACTAAGATGATGAAGTTAACAACCTAATCTACAACAAGATGAAAAATTAATAGGTTTAATAATGAATGATACAATTTAATTTGCCAAATAAAATAAAATAATTTTTGTCTAACTAAACTTGGTTACAGTTTTGAATTTGTTAATTGATATCTTCAAAATTGATTTTGTTAAAATAATTCCTATTATATTCGGTGATGACATATCATATATTTAATTAGAAGAAAATGTAATTACAATGTAACTTTTTTTACATAATTATTCAGTTACAACCTACTATTTATGAAAAAAGTCAATAAATTTAAAATTTATTATATATGATAGATTGTGATTGAATATCTTGAAAAATAATTTTATACTGTTAATTAGTGCATAATCTAATTTTTTTTAATTATTATGCTATATCAATAACTATTTTAAGATGGTATGTGATATGATATTTTCTTCCCACAAATTTTGCATATAACTAATTTTTATAAAAAAAAAAACTGAATATCTTTAGTGAGATTTCTTTTGACTACAGTTTATTCATAAAAGCTTAAACCTGATGCCATGCTCTACGCCTACCACCTATATAGTCATTGCCAATTTTTTCCCAACACCAACTAACCTTCATGAAATTCAACTTCAAATTTCGGTTCTGCCATTTAAAAAAAAATTCTTAAAAACAATACCATCTATAAAGATTAAAAATTATATCTCAACCTAATAAATTTTTAAAATCTAACACGTGTTTTTCTTCAAAAATTAAATTAAAAAACCATAAACATTCTAATTTTGAGCTTCTAATTTATTTTTTAGGTTTAATTTGGATTTCCTATTCTTAAAAGATTCAATTTGATTTTTTAATTTATTTATTAGATTCAATTTGGTTCCTTTATTTTTATAAGGTTCAATTTTTTTATAAAAAAAATGAATTTAATTTAGTCCCATTTTCTATCATCAACTTCAAATATTTTCAAAAAGTGAGACCAAAATTTGGTTTTAAATAAGACCAAATTGAACTCATCTTAAAAAATAAAGGATCTAATCAAAACTTTAAAAAACAAAGAGATCAAATTGAACTTAATAAATAAATTAAGAGATCAAATTAATTTTTTTTAAAAAAGGATGAAATTAAACCTCAAAAATAAATTAGAAAACCAAATTAAATAGTAATTAAATCTTTACTTTATGAATGGTTAGGAATTCATCCATTATTTTTCTAAATCCAACGGATTTTTCAATGAATATTTAATGGATCAAAATTAATCCAACTTAATAGTTGAAGATTTGGGGGTATGTTTTTTTTACTAAGGATAACTAAGACTATTTTTTATTAACGTCAACCATATTTTTTGCGGTTAAAGTTGGTGGATGCAATTTTTTTTTATAAGTGGTCTTGAATTTAAATCCTGACATACAACTTTAAATATTTAAAAATAATTTTGTCATTTAAAATAGTCAGCCTTTAATAAATAAATAAAAACACTCAATCTTATAAAAGAAGGTTAAACTTATAATTTACTCCTTATTATATATGTGTTGTGGATTCTCGATCTGATCCTTATAAATAAAAAATTATTAAATCGATTCCTATATTTATAAAAAAATACTGATTTGATCCTTTGAACCGTGTCATATTATACTTTGACCTTTAACTTTCTTAGGCATTTTTAATATAGTCCTTATATATGTATAGTGAATTCTTAATTTAATCTTTATTCCCTACAAATAGAATCAAATCAAGAATGTGTTTTACACATAGAGATCAAATTAAAAATACTTTTTATCTTTCTTTATATATATATATATATATATATATATATATATATATATATATATATATATATATATATATGAAGGACCAAAGTGATAATGTGCAACCTGAAAAAAAGAAAAGGCTACCCAAGAAGATAATGGTTCCACATGGCATAATAGTAAGGTCTTCCATACCGGGCAGCACGGTCAGCCAAACTGGTCCTGCCCGAAAACTCAAAGAGTCCAAATTCCCACCTCACCACTCAAGGCTCACTTACTTACCACACACACCTCCTAAACCAAAATTATCCAAAACCATGTCCAGCTTCACTCATGCCACCACACTCCTCCATGCCCACATCAAAACCAAGCACAAAAAACCCTCCACCACCACCACCACCACCACCCCATTACCCCATAACCATTCCCCCAACAGAAGGAAGCTGATTTCAACCTTTCTAGCCACTTCAACAGCAGCACTACTAGTGCATGGAGTCACCAGCACCCCACAAGCACTGGCCCAGAGCTGGGGCACGCACTCCTTCATCAAGGAGCACTTCTTCGAGCCGGGGCTCTCCCCGGAAGACGCGGTGGCGAGGATAAAGCAGACTGCGGAGGGGCTGCACAGCATTCGGGAGGCGCTGGAGACCATGTCTTGGAGGTATATCATGTTCTACATACGCATCAAGCAGGCCTATCTTGACCAGGACTTGAGGACTGCCTTCACCACCTTGCCTGAGAGTAGACGCAAGGAGTATGTCAAAACTGCTAATGAGTTGGTGTCTAACTTTGGTGAGGTATTGGGATTTCCACCGAATTAGATGAAATTTCTTTGCTCACTTTTTGTCCTAGTAATTCACATGATAAAGATTTTTGTTTGTTTCAATCGCCGTAATGAACTTTTGACTCCACTATGTTCTTTGGGTTAAATGATTAAGTTACCCTTAAAGTTTCTTGTTCTTTCTTCAGAATGCATTTTGTGAAATCAAACCAAGTTTTATCCCAGAAACTCAGTATATGTTTCAATTGAAATATATTCATTAGGTCATGATAAAGATTGTCAACATATGTTATCTTATCTTAAACTTCAATTGTAATTAAAAACAAAAACAATAATAATAATAACTTTAATTTTAATGGCTATTCACTTAATGTAAAATTGTCAATCAATCAATGTTGACCTATCGGTAATAATTATAAAAATTGATAAATTATGAAATATAATGACAATATAAAATTATTTTATATCATTGATTATAATTTTTTTTTTCATTGTATAAATACTTTTAGTAATGTTTTTCATTCAAAATTAGAGCTTTACTTCACTAATTCGTGTAGTAACAGTTTTCTTTAATATTAATGTAAATCACTGATATAAAACTCTAAAACTGGCGAAGAAGAACATATAAACACATGAAACTATATCTAATTTTTATCTTCTAGGAAAATAACTTAGGAATTACATGTAAATTTTGTGCTTCAGCTAATGAACCAACATGCAATGCTTATTATCCATTCATTTAATTTTTATTTTATTATTATTATTATTATTATTATTATTATTATTATTATTATTATTATTATTATTATTATTATTATTATTATTATTATTATTATTATTATTATTATTATTATCACTTTCATGGCTGGTTATCATTACTCTTATTATTTATCTGATTACATGTTATAATTTATATGAACCGAATTTAGTCATATCCTTATGCTTGTTTAGCTAAATAAGATGGAACATGGATATGACCGTGACTATGAAAGTTAGTTAGTGCTAGTCAACTTTTTCCTTTAATAAATTATGTGTTTTACAAAGTGATTTTTGGTTACATTTTTTTTCTTTTCAGTTTGATAGGCATATTCGGACGCCAAAGGTATATGAATCATACCTATACTACGAGAAGACATTGAAGTCAATAGATCAACTTGTGGCCATACTAGCATAGCACAAGGAGGAAGCTGCAGGGTATAACGGTCTTAATTTGCAATTCTTATTTTTGTGGTATAAAGCCTCTTGTTACGTTTTTTTTCCTTCCATTTTAATTCCGAATTGAAATAGAAGGTATTATAGCACGAAGTTCAAGCATATATTATGTACATGTTTGTATGCAACTTCAAATTCATGAACACAAAGAAGGTTCTAAAATGAGAAGCTTCAATCTCAATCATGCTCTGCTATAACACATTGATTACATGTACACCTAGAAACCACAAATTCAACATTCCAAATTTGTACACACTTTGACACCAAATGAGAAATGCAAACTAGGGAAATTTTCATGCACACTATGATGAAGAAATTAAAGGGTAAAATTAAAACACTTGGATGAGCACACATCACATCAGTTTCGAGAGATTGCTACTACGGATAGCATGATTAGTATTATGAAGAGAGCAGCAGCAATGTAAGAGCCAATGAGGGAACCCGAAATACGTTCACAGAAGTTGTTGTATTGTAGGCAGATTGCAAACCAATTGGCACCTGTGTTTCCATTGTGTGCAATGTACACTATGGATGTTGCTGCAGAGGCTGAAGCTGTGACCAGACCCAGCATTACCTTAACAACATTAACTCAAACTTCATCAGAAAGTTTTAGCAATGTTAAAAATAACGGGTTAACATAAACATTAAGAAAAGGTTCTTGTAGGTTAAATGGTGGATTTCTACTTGTAGCATTTAGAGTAATTGGAATCTTATTGAAGTACGTATGTCGTTAAAATTATATACTATTTTTTAACATATATTAATACTCATGAAATGGAAAATAATGACACTTGAGTTGAAGTTACGGTTGTGATTGTGATGCAGTCGTCAATTTAAAATTTTAAATATTAGTTAATTTTAAAGTTAGTTGGTATAACTATACAGTCACGTTTTTATCGAGTTCAATTGTTATATATATATATATATATATATATATATATATATATATATATATATATATATATATATATTCGCGTATAAAGATTCTTACATTTTAAATCACTAAAAATATATGTTAGATATCACAAACAAATTTATCATACATTTTAATGTTAGATGACCACATAAAAAATTCTTTGTACCGGTAATACATTTAAATTAAATTCTTGTACTTTAAGTTTTTGTTTTTCATCTTTTTCTTGTGCAGATTTTTTAAAAAACAGGAAATAAAATAAAAAATAATATCATTTTTATAATTGTAATGAAAATATTTCACTTGAAATGAAAAGGTGAAAACCAAACTAAACATCCTATATGTATTACTAATGAAAAACCTTATCCCTTGCTTCACATTCAAAAAATTGCCTTAGTGATAAGGAGAATCTGTATGCTTACCGTGTCAAGAGCAACAAGGAGAATTCTACTTTTCACTGCAGCGCTTCTGACTATGTGGAAGACAGATATTATAAGTGAAAGCACAAGATAACCACAAACAACAGCATTCCCCATCACAAAAAACCTGGGTTTCCATGTTCACACACATCCAATGTGTTAGCTACACTTTTGCTAAAAACATTTCAAGCCAATCACATGATTTCAGATACATCAAAATCACTATTGAAGTTCAACATTTCTAAAATTAATTTTGAATTAAATAAATTTATATTTAGGTATTTTTATCTTAATTAATAACAAGTTAATAGTAAAAAATAGTATAATTTTGTTTATCTAATATAAAAGTTACTTAAAATTACTTTAATTCAAAAATTAATTATGAAACCAACATAAAATTTTCAACGTGAGACTAATAATGTGTTTGAAAACTTGTTGAAAATATAAAAAAAAAAAAAAAAACATGCTTGGGATACGGTAGCTATAATCTGAAAATCACATCCAAAGCATGGATATTAACTTCTAAAATGTGAAATCAAATACGTATGTAAATATTTACCTAAAATTATGTTTGGTGATATTTCAACTTGATTTAAAATAACTTTTGAAACATAACACACACTTACACAAGAGAGGGAAGGTCATCAAATTCAGCCCTGAATTTTATAAATTGAGTGGCAAATGGAAGGGTCTCATTGGTTGTTCCCATCGCCAATGCACTACCCAGTGTTGCAACAGCTGTAATAATTCTCAAAATAAAGTCCATTATAGACAACCCTCTTGCCACCCCTTTTCTTTGGGATGCATCCTTGGAGACTTCTCCAACTTCAATTGAAACCCCCTTCATTCTCTTCCAACTTAAAACTTTCTCTCTCAGAAACAACACACTTGGCTCAAAATCTCTAGGGTATTATTATGATGGTGCTTCTTAACTACATGTATCTAAAACATGCATTTATATATAGTTGTGGAATGGCATGTCAAATTCGGGTTTTCGGACCATTGGCCAATTTGAATCAGGTTTACCAAGCACCAAGTGACTTTGTATTTTGGTTGTCAAAAGCATGCCACCTGGAAGTTAGTTATTGAATTTGCTTACGTGCAGTGGAATTAATAAAACTATCCACTATTCATTCAACTGCTCGTACTTGTTCAACCATGTTCATATTTTTAAAAGCTAAAAAGTGACCTGCTCCAATAGAAGCATAATTAAGCATTCATTGATCATAAGCACAAGTACGGCCTTAATTTGATTAGTTATCATTGTTTGGTGACATGTACAGGGTGAGGATAATATCCTCATGATATGCAACAATACCTAAATATATTTTTTTTTAATTTGGTTGAAAGAGCGTTATTTATTTTAAGATAAAATATTTGAAAAATTATGTATTTCTATAAAATTAATAGAATAACAATTAGCATATGTGCTCGTAAAAAAACACATGTAGCATATTTATAAATATTGCTAACCTCAACTCTACTTATTCTAGGTCATAATTAGTGGCATGTGAATTTTACCACCATAAAAAAAATAATGTCTTTTTGGCAGTTTTTTTTCAGTCTCAATAAACCATTACAAATATTATAATTTTTTTTAAAAAAAACTAACAATCACCACCAACTTATATTACACGTGTCACTTAAGACCAACTTATATTACACGTGTCACTTAAGAGTAATAGAATGATAATTTTACCAATCAAAAATTTAAAAAATTTAAGTATAATTTTTTAATTTTATTTCAACAGGCTTTACAATATATTATTATTATTATTTAAAAAATTTCAACTCCTTTGCTATGCCAAAATACCAGCACCCAAACTCCAACTCTCATTTTTGGTTTAGGGTTCTTCATAGCGTTTTTTTCTATTCTCAATGTAATTTACAAACTCTAATATAGTTTTGTGTCCAAAATGCTTATATTCTCTTTCTCGTAGATCTAGAATCGTTGACGCAATACTTTTTCTCACGGGTCTAGAAGTGTTCGTGCAACTCTCTCTCTCTTGCGGATCAGATACTGTTCATGCAACTCTGTTTTATTAAGATATGCTTTCATGTTTGTATTAATAAATAGAGCTATAAACCATGGGATTCAAGCATAGTGGAGGAAATAGAGGGGTTTCTTGAATGTTGTTTGTGAAAAAATTACACTGCTCAAGCTTAAGGAAAAATTACTTGCTCAAGCTTAAGGGAACAATAAATAAGTTGTTACTAGAAATTAAGGAGCAGATTTCCTGCTATAGATGAGATCGTCCTTTACATGGCTAGTTAATTATCCTAAATAATTGTTGTTGTTAAACTTATAAAAAAATCATAATCTCGCATAGCTCATAGATCTAATATGTTATTGAGGGAATTATGATATGTTTTTTTTCTTAGAGGCTGTAAGAATGCTTGCTTTGCATAATTTAGATATACTTAAACATCTATTTAATTAATATCTGATTTTGTTATGAATTTTCAGAGTTTTACAATTTGATGTATTTATATTTTAGTTAGTGGCAATGTAGGTTTCTAAGATTATGTAATTTGTCCTAATATAATAATGACTTCCTTCAATTTTGTTGTCTCCTCTCACAAAATTACTCTTCTCTATATGAACTAATATCTTATTACTTTGTTGCAGATTTTACCTTACTTTGGTTCTTACTACAACAATATGCTGCTAGATGGTGTAAGTACACGTTTGATTTGCAAGTTCTTTTAATTTTCATGGAGTTAGAATACAAATTGTTGCACCGTACAAGTTCTATTCCTGAGCTTATTGCCCCAACAAGCTATTGATCAAATAAAAAAGGAATACACTAAAAACTAAGTTTTCCTTTTTTTCCCTAGATGAATAACTTCTTTGGCTGAATGTGTCCATAATCAGTTTCATTGAAGTTGTTTGTATACATGTACTTTTACTCTCCATGACCATGAATTTGGAGTATTTTTTAGTTGAATTATGTGTGCTGTGTAATAGTACCAAACAAAAGTAATTGAAGAGGAATAGGTGAACTTTTCAAAATCAGGATATGTTTAGGCATACCCATGCCTTTGGTGCTTTACTTTAGTCGTAAGATGGGACTTTTTGTTGTCATAATTCACAAGGAGACCAAAGAATATATGATGGGAAGCTTTGGCTTGTGCTTGATACGTAAATTGACTGTAATATAAATTGTAGTGATGTTAACTGGAAATGCATAACAACTTCTGCAACAACATTTTGCTAGATGATGTAAGTACATGTTCGATTTGCAAGTTCTTTTTAATTTTCATGGAGTTAGAATAGGAATTTTTATATTTATTTTGAAATTTGAATTTCAAATGATTTTCAAAAAGGAGTGGGTTAATTTTTAAAGAATTTTTTATGATCCAAATCACTCTCCCCTATTGGATTAACCCTTTTGCTTAAAAATGATGCTACTGTTAGTTTTTGAAAATATAAAAATAGTATAATTAGAAAAATAGATTATTTTATGAAATGGTTAAATAGTGAATAAGAGGACTAGGAAGACAATGTGGACTTGAATTTGGAAGGAAAATGCCTCTAGCTATTACTGATGTTTACAATTGATTTGGAAGGAAAAAATATATGGTTTCATAAGAAATTTAAGGGTCTGGTAATGTTATTGTTTTATTTACTTAACTATATAAAATAAATTTTTAAAAATTTACTTAGGATTCTTTTCCTTGGTGGTATAAATTCTGAAATTAATTAAGATGTTCCTTGGTGACATAAATTCTAAAATTGAAAGAGCGGGCATAAGTACACAGGCCATGAGACATGAAAGTTTTGTTATTTTTCTTAAATTCAAAAAAAAAATCAAGTATATGGTGTTCTAAAATTATTCATTTTAGGTACAATATTCATTTGTTAATTTGAACTCAGTTTGCGTTGGAGAATGATTTAGTTGAAATCAACTTGATAAAAAAATTTCAAATGTTCAAGAACATATCCAGAATTTCTAAAGGAGCAAATAATTAGGATACTATAGATTTACTTGTAGGAATAATAAAGGACTCTTGGTGGAACATTGTGTTTCTTTGTTACAAGAATTTCATTTTCATAGTTCTTTAAAGTCTAAACCTTTGCACCAATATGTTTGTTTCTCTTTTTCTCTTAAAAATTATTGCTTTGTTTCAAAAATTGCATTTCATGTATTGTTGCTTCTTTGATCTCTTAAGCTTTTTCATTTTATGGCTATGTTCTAATTTATAAACTGATTATTGATTTTACTAGAACAACTGAATAATGGATAAATCATGGATTGATATGCCCTGAAATACAACTGAATATCTAGAGGGGTTAAATAAGTTCCTAGATTTTGCATATGAGAACCGCTCTGTCAATGGTGCAATAAGGTGTTTGTGTCCTAAATGTCACTGCGATAGATGGGAAACTAGAGATGTGGTGTTTAACCACTTAATTTGTAAGCAATTCCCAAAAAATTACAAAGTCTGGATATGGCATGGCGAAACGTATAAAACGATGGAATTAAGGGACACTGAAGCAATAGATGAACCATTACAAGACGAAAATCCAGTGATAGATATGATAAATGATGCATTTGGGAACAATAAACACCATGATGTAGAACCTGATATGTATGAAGAAGCATATGAGTTTGTAGACACTGTGCCTAATGAAGTAAATGAAGAAATTGTTGATTTGCTTAAAGATGGTATCGAAGAGTTGTATGAAGGGTGTCGAAAGTACTCAAAGTTGTCTTTTCTATTAAGGTTGTATCATATAAAATGTTTGTGCGATATGACTGATAAAGCAATGACGATGGTTTTGGAGTTATTGAAAGATGCATTTGAAAATGCAAAGATTCCTACTTCATTTTATGAGGCAAAGAAGGTGATCTACAAGCTTGGTCTTAATTATACCAAGATAGATGTTTGCCCAAAGAGTTGCATGTTGTATTGGGAAGAAGATGAAAATTTGCAGATTTGCAAACATTGCAGAAAATCTAGATGGAAAGCAAAAGGTAATAATGGTAAAAAGAATGTACTAGCAGATACTTTCCTTTGAAACCAAGGTTGCAGAGGTTATTTGTGTGTTCCAAAATAGCAAAGTCCATGAGATGACATTTTTTAAATAGCAACCCAAATGGATTGTTGAGGCATCCAAGAGTTGCTAATGCATGGAAAAGTTTTGATCAAATTCAACCTGAATTTGCTTTAGAACCTAGAAATGTTCGCCTTGGCCTTGCAAGTGATGGCTTCAGCACATGCCGAACCATGAATAATAAGCATACTATATGGTCGGTGCTTCTAATTCCATACAATCGACCTCCTTAGGAGTGCATGAAACAATCTTCTTTGATTCTTTCTATGGTCATTCCAGGTAAAAGAAATGCCAGGGAATAAGATAGATGTGTTCCTACAACCTCTAATCAAGGACTTGAATGAGCTATGGACAGAAGGTGTGGAAACTTATGATTCTTCTTTGAAAGAAGTGTTTAGAATACGAGCGACTCTCATGTGGACAACCAGTGATTTCCCTGGACTTTATGAGATTCCTTTCTATTTCTTAATTCCATATGTTTCTAAATTTTTGTGCTTAATTTGGCATTTAATTTTATCCTCTTATGTTGTGTGTTAGTGTGTAGTATGGATATTGGTGTGAGGTAGAAAATTGCTATGCAAGGGGTGTTTGGGCTGTTTTGGGGATGTACTGAAAGTCATGCTCTTGCTATTGGTATTGGTGGGGTTTTGGATATTGAAGGGAGGGTTGTTGCTATATTTTTAAGCCCTTTGGTTGTTGTTGTTGCATCTTACAATGTGCATAGATATTGCTTGCATATGCCTTTTTCCCATCATGGTTTTCATTCACTGCTTGCACTTGTTTTTTATGAATATGCTGAATTTTTTTTCTAATTTATAGGACAAGATGACACAAGACATTAAAAAATGTCATGTGTTAAAGGGACAAATTGACAACTTCTGAAGAGAATGTCAAGACATTAAAAAATGTCATGCTTGCATACATCCAAATGAAGGAAGGGCATATTCCTTTTGAGTTGGGTGCTATGTTTGGTCATAACACTAGTAATGTAGTTGTAAGTACTTCTCTTATTCTTGTGTTAAATTTAATATATTATTAACATTTGACATGATATAATTTTTATTTCATAGGATAAAGGAAGTGGACAAAGATGGACCAACACCAAGAGGAGGATCATCATTAGATAGTAATTTCTATGCAACTTGACATATGTTGCTTAATTACTTTTGATATATACTTTTTTGGGTATAATATATGTTTTAAACTTTCAATGGTTTGACTAATTAGATTTCCCTACTTGAACACATTATTCATGCACAACGTTTCAACTTGGAGTTTGTTATTACACTGAAGTTTTATGCAAGTTGAAATTATGTTTGATATTTTTAATTGCAATTCAAATTCTATCAAATATGTAATTGACTTATTGGTGCAAAGTATAATTATAGAATAGAATGAATCATTTTGAAGATTGTGATGTGAATAAGGATAAATAATAAAGAAAAATTATACAACAAGATAATATTAATAATTACAATAATTATGATAGTATTAAAAATGGAGAGAATAGAAATTTAATACATTATCTTAATTTTTATGCTTAATCAAATAGGAATGAAAATAATTATAGAACTAATGGAAGTGATTAAAACTAGAGAAAGATTAATATGAGTTTTTTTATTAAAAAAATACAGTTTTGGCAAAAAAATGCAAAATTTCACTTTGTGACGGTTTTTCAACCGCCAAACAAAGAAGAAAATAAATAAAAAAAAGCAAAAAATGAACTTTATGGTAGTTTTTAACCGCCACAAATTTTTTGGTGGATTTACTAGCATTCATCTAAAAATTGTCACAAGTTTTTTCTGACGTCGTTAGTCCTAACCGTCAGAAATGTCTTTTGTGGCGTTTTTTAGCCGTCATAAATGATTTTTTTAACCGTCACAAATTATCGATTTTTTTGTACCGTACATATAGTATTGCCTTTCTCTCATATTGTTTAACAGTTTAGTTGAAATAATTTGTTCCATTTTAATTGTCATTTAAATTATTAATGAAGCAATAAATGTTTTTTTCCTATTATATCGCTAAACATTTATTTTGAAGTGAAGAAATAAAAGAGAAAGATAAATAAAATGAAATAAAATTAATATAAGATTCAGAAATTGTATAATAATTGTTATAAAATCTAAAATATTAATTAGATTTCTTAATTTATGTATCAAAACCTTTTATGAGTATTTACGAAGCTCTCTCTCTCTCTCTCTCTCTCTCTCTCTCTCTCTCTCTCTCTCTCTCTCTCTCTCTCTATATATATATATATATATATATATATATATATATATATATATATATATATATATATATATATATATATATGTCCAATAAGGTCAATTTCATTAGATTGGTGACTAATCATAGTATGGGCATCGATTACCATATGATATCACTCATGTCTTGGGCAGCCTCAACTTATTACAAATGATTCTCACTGCTAAAAATATGTCTTTTAAAGATGATTCTGGAAGACTTTTAAATACGGTTTAAAATCATCTTCGAAGCTAGTATCATGAAAAGTTCATTCTTTCCACGATGATTTTGTGAGTGTCTTCGTAGGGTCTTAGAATTAGTTTTTTAAAAAAACACAAAAAAATGATTCGAAGATGATTTTCAGACAAAAACCATCTTAGAAGGATACATTTTCTAAGACGATTTGGTCTCGAAACCGTCTTAAAATGTTTTTTAAAATAAAAAATAAAAATTAAGAATTCTCAAACCGTTTTTCCAAAAACCATTTTAGTTTCTAAGACAGTTTTTGGAAAAACTATCTTAGAATTTTTTCAAAAAAAATTGAAAAAATTAAGGATTCTGTTTCAGAAAATCGTCTTAAAATGTCTTTTTTTTAATAAATTATTTTTAAAAAAATAATAAATTTGAGTATAATACAATGCTATTTCAATTTCATATATTCTTATGGTCATTCATTTCACATTACTAAGTTTCATAAATGCTAAAATAATAATAATATAACTATTAAGAAAAACATATTGCACTAATAATGGAAGCACATTTTGACGTATAGCAAAAAGAATGAGAAAGTTATGAAATATTTACTTTGAAAAATATTTTTTTCTTTTTATTTTCTATTTTGACTGTCACATTAAATCTATTCCCTGTTTTAAAGATTAATTTATCTCATAAACACTAACAACAATTTTTTTATATTCTCTTTTTGTTATACAAATCTTTGTAAATAAAAAATAAATTGAAAAAAGTGAAAAATTCATAATTAACAAGAAAAATAAAAACATAAAATTTTTTCTCAAAATAAACGACCTTTAAATAGCAACATCTTTAAGTAGGAATATTACCTCTGAATAAGCATTGTCATGAAGTGAAAAAATACAATAAACAATGATAGATGACATTAAAGGCCAATTTCGGAAGACACTTTCATGGCTAATTGACCTCAAGGAGTTATATTTATAAACTTATTACCTAATAGGGTCTGTTTCAAAACTTATTCGCGATGGGTCCCTTTTTAAGCATTTCGCCGTCCGAACTAGCGAAACAATGTGAACAGTGGTGTTTCGTCATTGTGGCTGGCGAAATAGGGATATGATGGGGTGTTTCGCCAGTGTGGCTGACGAAATAGGGATAGGGGTTGGGTTTCGCCATTGTGGCTGGCTAAACCATGGCAGTAGGAATGGAAAACACAATTTTTGTTAATCCATTTGACATGAAAGGCACGTGGGCGTGATGGGAAAAAAAACTAAAAAATGACATAAAACAACAAAAAAGCAAAAATTGAGTGAACAATATTCTTACGTGAATATAACATTTAGTGTAAACTTTTACCAATAATAAAATATGAATTTATTTATTTTTCTCTAAAAGAAACTTATCTTTTTTAAAAAAACTGTAAATTTTATATTTTTTAGTTTAGCTAATGTCACAATCTAAAAGTTAAGAATAAAATTTAATAAAAAGTAAAAAAGTTTGAAAAATTCATTATAAAATAAAAAAAGTTAAAGATAAAAAGTGAAATTATTTTGAATTTTTATCTTAACTTTTTTATTTTATAATGATTTTTTCACTTAACTTTTTTACTTTTTATTAAATTTTATTCATAACTTTTAGAGTGTGACATTAGTTAAACTAAAAAAGATAAAATTTACAGTTTTTTTTAAAAAAAGATAAGATACATTAAATTAATTTATTGAAAATAAAATTCATAAAAAATAAACTTCTTTTAGAGAAAAATAAATAAATTCATATTTTATTATTTGTAAAAGTTTACACTAGATGTTGTATTCACATGAGAATGTTGTCCACGCAATTTCTGCTTTTTTGTTGTTTTATTCCATTTTTGAGTTTCCTTTCCCATCATGCCCACGTGCCTTTCATGCCAAATGGATTAATAAAAATTGCGCTTTCCTTTATTGGTTTCGCCAGCTACAATGGCAAAACCCAACCCCTACCCCTATTTCGCTAGCCACAATGGTGAAACACCCCCATCGTACCCCTATTTCGCCAGCCACAATGAAGAAACACCACTGTTCATGTTGTTTCGCCAATTCGGATGGCAAAATACTTATAAAAAGGGATCCCCTAGTGAATAAGTTTTGAAACAGACCCTATTAGGTAATAAGTTTATAAATATAACCCTTTGAGGTCAATTAGCCACACTTTCATTGTTTTGGACCACCTTGTCTTTGTCGGGCCCTCTATTTCTGATTTTAAAAGCTTTAGTATTGTGGTTATGATTTGTCTCTGGTGTTGACACATTTTAAAACAATTTTGTAGACAAGAGAAGCAAAAAGAATGAACCAAAGTAAATAAAGTAAAGAAATAAAGACCTATATGAAAATATAAAGTCTAGACTAAAAACCTAATGGGCTTAAATAAGATATATGAAAATATAAAGTCTATAACATAATATTAACAAGAAACATAAATAAACAGTCAATAACATTTATGATATATTTTGACGTGCAAAAAATACTAATAATAATAACATTAATTAAAGGAACACAACATTTTTACAATCAAAATTTAGAGATGAAAGATTCATGATAATTATACCGAGTGATTTGGCACCAGACTATACAAATGATTTTGGCAAAGAGTCTTGTAATGTTGTAATCATTGGTTCAAGCAAAGTAATCTAGCAATAGCACCCATTTACGTAGTTAGTGAGCCACGCCTTAATTTTATAATATCAATGAATATAGACATATGCAAACTATAAGCATCCAATATGTATGTGTGCCAATCTATAAATAAGGTTTGTACCATTAAAGGCAGTAAGAGGAATGCTTACTTGAGTACCACAATAGAAACTAGGCTTCGCAGAGGGTAGAAATGGCTGGACAAATGGCTTTTGAACAAGAACAACCCTTGATGATCTGATAAAACGTTGAGTAGTATTGCAGAGAATGAAATTTGGCAAAAAATCACTTTGCATCTCAGACCAAATCTAGCATACATGAAGAAATAGATCAATGAAATTGCAGGAAACAGATCAAGTCATGAAATTATTCTTACCATTCAAATAGTGGTTTCAAACTTTCAATATGAGGATTCAATATTAAAAAAATAACAAGGAGACATCTAAATTAAAGTACATCTTTAGAGTTCAAAGGGACAAAACTGTGAGGCTAGTCGACTAGAAAATGATACAAGGGAATGTTCTCTTGCATCTCATTCAACATGAGACTAAAAGAGTCTACAGAAAGATCTCTAGCAATTCATGTGAATGTTTTAAGACATCTAAAAACTTCTCTAATTCCTGAAATAAGAAGATCAACACAGCATATAAAAAATATCAAGGAGGAAATGAAACTTACAACAATAAACCTCAAAGCATATAACTAACATTACACTTCTAGGATAGAAAAGCTCCTTTTTTATTTCTTATAATGCATAACAGTTATACTTATACAAGAGACCGACATAATTATAGATTCGACAGTATGCTAAATTCACCTATTCATGATAACACTATCCCGAGGCAAAATATTTAAATAAAAAGGAGTAAAGATAGTTCTGAACCAAAGCAAAACCCTAATTGAATTGATATAAAAACATCAAACGGCCAGCCCTGAACAATCCAGATTAGTGATGTAGAGAGATAAAAGAAAATAGCAGATTTACATGAACCGTCTTTGCATGTTTGTCAGGTATTTGATGTGTTTCAGCCTTTCAGGTACAGCTACGCAGAGAGAAACAAGCAAGCTAGCTAGCACACACTTAAGGGAATCCTATCCCCTCCCCATAAAGGTTCTCTATCTGATTAGTATTTGTTGTACTATAAATGCCCTATTATAGCTAGCACTAGAAACTTAGAAAGTAAATTTAAATTCATAAAATAATCAACAAAACAAATAATAAGTTAGCATTACCATGTTTGCTTTTCAGTTATTTTTGAATCATCATAACCTTCGTATGATGAGGACTTGCTTTCATTCTCAGTAGCATATACCATAAGTCCAAATTGCCAATATCCAAAGGCTGTAGGCTGAAACCATGCACACATGTAAGCACAAATCCATGTCCATGCACATGACTTAAACTAGCTAAAAAACATCAAAACCAAAACCAAAAAGAGATGAAAGGTGTGATCAAGGCCTGCTGGATGATATATTTAAGATATGAACACGGTCAAAGCTTCCCGGAGATAATCACTAGAATTGAAATCTAAAAAATAACAAATTATTAATACTTAATTTTAAACATAAAGAATTAAGTATTATTTTAATAATACCCAAATTATTTCCGCATTATTCAGTATCATAACTTACCTTATATTCTTCTATCTTAAGACCAGTAGCTGGAAAAAAATCAGCCCGTAAATCATTAGCTATTAACGGTGCACTGTTCCTTGTTCTTTCATAACTAGCATTCACAGTATCCTTATTCTTCAAAGCATAAATAAGTTTAATCACAAAATATTTTGAATAATAAAATAAATTTTATAATAGAGCGTACACGGGACAACTGCTGGATCATCTAATGTTCATGTCCTCCATTGGGAGCAATGCTCAGCTGATATTCAGTTGGCATAAACTAGATGTTGAGAACTTCAAGTTTATGAGTCTTGAATGCCAGAGGGAACTATCTTGGGATATAACAATTAGAGAACACTCATTTCCTTTTATTACTTAATCCAAATCATAAATGCAAGTGACTACAGCTAAATCCTAAGATACATTTTGTATGCAATCAAAACTTGCTACTTCACATGCTGCCAAATGTCAACCATAAAACATGGTAATAGTGCAATGGTTCCAGCTGATCACAAATGCAAAGAACAAGTACAAGAGGAAACCTAATCACATTATAATGTTCAACAAATTCAAAAATTATAATTCAAACTAAATCAAGTACCAGCAAATGATCCTACATGATAGTCAAGCAATTTGAATTGCCAATGCAAAACCATAGACACAAAAAATATTCCAAACAAGACTAACTTAGCATAGTTTCTAGTACTAAACAGAAACAAAAAAAGAAATCAGAGTTCTCTTGCATACCAGTGCCTCCACCTGTTTGAGCTGGTTAAGAGAAGTTATTTGAATAATTATTTGGGTGGTTAGCTTAGATAGGAGAGTAGAAGATGATTCATTATGTTTCATGATATGAGAACAAAGTATAACTATCAAATGGGGAAAAAAGCACCTTACATGTATACCTAACTCCTTCATAATCAAAATCTGTAGCAGCCTTCACCTGGTCAGTTGGTAATGGAGGCTGATACCTAATTATATGCAATATGTTACCTTTTACAGTTAACATGTACTATGATTAATGTTATCTATAGTGCAGCTATGTGTTTGGTAACATTTCCACAGTTATGCATGTGTCTCTCTTATGCATATGGTGTGTCAGTTTCTGCATTGAGTATTGTATTTTCGGTGTGATTGAGAGGCCAGTGTATTGTGTATTGAGAGAAGTTACTCTCTGTGAGGGGACCTTATCCTGTGTTCTTCTTTTGCTGTCTGGTATCTATTGAAACTTTTTTTTTGGTAATTTGGGTTAATTCAGAAAAACTATAAATAACACTACCTAGTTAGCAGTAATAAAAGGATGCTATTGTTTCTTTTTGGGAGTAAAATAGAAAAGGCATGTCAAAATAGAAATGCAAAGATTGCTCCATTTCTTACTGTGTTGATTGTTGTTAACCAAGCTGAGGCAAAGAGCTTGCTGGAAAGACAAAAGTTGCTGCCATTGCAAATAGGACCACATAATTGTGAGAAAATTACTTAAAAAACAAGTGTCAAATTATATCACATTACCATTTTAGAGAATAAAATAATACAACATCGTCCTCATTAGATCACATTTTAGAAAAACTAATTTTTCAATGCACAAAAAATAAAAAACACTTTGATCATGGAATGTCAAAGTCAATTTTTCCCAAAAGTTTAGCTGGGAGGCCATTATCCAACCACTTTATCTATGCAACACTCATTTCAGTTAGATCTGATGCTTGTTATTAGAATTTATCACAGAAGAAACAAAAAAGAAAATAGCTGTGGAAAATTATGGTAGGAAAACCTACTCCACTTCAATTTCAATGTCTATCTCTTTCTCCCTCACTCCTCTTCTCTAAACTCAACCATGGCTTTTTCTCCACTTCGCTCACCACTTCATTTCCCCGAGCGTCCACTTTTCACTTCCATTCGCCCCATTCCAAACCAAACATTCATCTCCAACAACCCTCACCGAACACCACGAACCACACTCTCACTCGCTCCCATCACCCTCACTCCATCACTCACCTTCGCCTCAAGGTCCACACCCACACCCTCACCCTCCTCGAACGACAACATTGTCTCTAAAGACCTCATTCACGCATTATTCTGCTTCGTCGTTGGTTTCTCCGCACTCGCTGCATTCCACGCTCCTCCTCCTGCATTTGCAATTGCAGCTCCATGGACTTATTGGGCAAAGAGAGGCACCGTGGAGAAAGAGAGAGCCAAGAGTCACCGATACTCAGACTACACCGATAGGCTGCTTGAGACGATGTCGTTTCTGTTGAAAACCATTGACGAGGTTCAGAACGGGAATGGCGACGTGAGCGAGGCGGAGGCAACGCTGGAGGCTGTGAAATCGAAGAAGGAAGGGCTGCGGAAAGAGACTAATGGGAGGCTCTACCGACACTGTGGAAACGGTCCGGGGAGATTGTCGACGAGATATTGAATGTGATGTCAGAGTACAATAAATTGAAGGCGAATGTGGCGGCGAAGGAGAAGCAGAATGCGCTCTTAACCCTAATTGACATTTCAATTTGATGACTCTCCCTTTGCCATCTTTGAAGATTTTTAAGAAGGATGGAGGAGAATAATTTCATGGACGGTTTTAACAAAATCATCTTTTCAACACTACAATTTTTATAAAATCGTTGTCATAAATTTTTTGTTATTTAGCACATGATATTCAAAAACAATTTTCAAAAACTATCTTAAAATGTGTCTTAAAAAATTATTTTTTTAATAGTGTCTTTTCTCAAATTACAATGTTTGATTTGTTATAAGAGTGACATTATAAAATCGTTGTCATAAATTTTTTGTTATTTACCACATGATATTCTAAAACAATTTTTAAAAACTACCTTAAAATGTGTGTCTTAAAAAATTGTTTTTTTAATAGTGTCTTTTCTCAGATTACAATGTTTGATTTGCTGTAAGAGTGACATTGTCCTGTGTCATCATTGCTCTTGCATACCTTTTTGTCAATGGATTGAACTACCTTGAGATGGCACTTGCAAGCATCATGGTTAAACTATAAAAAGGGTCTAACAACTTAATAGGCCAATCAACCTCCATGGTAGAAGTGACAATCAATGATTATTTTGCACTTTTCCATGACACTGCTCCTCCAGCCAAAAGGAAGATGTACCCAAATGTAGACTTCCTTGAGTCCACGCATTTAGCATAATCTGAATCTGAGTAGCCAATCACTTCAAAGTGATCTGACCTCCTTTATGTGAGCATGTAATCCTTTGTGCCTTGTAAGTACCTAAGAACTTTCTTTGTAGCTTTCCAGTGATCTATTCTAGGATTGCTTTGATATCGGCCCAACATTCATATGGCAAAGCTAATATTCGTCGTGTACATGTTTAAGTATACATCAAGCTCCCAACAACTAATGCATAAGGGATATGTTTCATTTCCTTTCGTTCTAATTCATTTCTGGGACATTGCATTTGACTAAACTTGTCCCCTTTTTGTATTGGAATAATCCTGTAAAGTATTTTTCAATTCTGAATATCTCTAAAACTTTATTGATATATCCTTTCTGAAACAATCCCAACAATTCTTGTGATCTATCACGAAATATTTCTATTCCTATCACATAAGATGTCTCACCTATATCTTTTATTTCAAAGTTATTAGAGAGATACTTCTTTACATCATGTAGCATAGCAATATCATTAGTAGCAAGCAAAATATCATCAACATATAAGACTAAAATTACAAATTTGTTCCCGCTGCCCTTCATGTAGGTACACCGATCAACAGTGTTCTCTACATAACCATACAACGTAATAGTATCATTAAACTTAAGATACCATATCTGAAATCCTGTTTTAGTCCATATATTGATTTCTTTAATTTACACACCATATTTTCCTTTCCAATAGAAACAAACCCTTCAGGTTGGTTCATATAAACCTCTTATTCTAGGTCACCATTTAAAAAGGTAGTTTTTACATCCATTTGGTGAATCTCTAAATCATAATGAGCCACCAAAGCCAACACATTACTCAAAGAGTCCTTCTTAGAAACTGGAGAAAAGATTTCTTTGTAGTGAATGCCATCTTTTTGAGTGAAATCTTTGCGACGAGTCTTGCTTTATACCTTTCAATATTTCCTTTTAAGTCATGTTTGGTCTTAAAGACCCATTTACAACCAACTCATTTAGAACCTTCAGGCAATTCAACTAGATTCCATACTTTATTGTCATCCATTGATTTCAACTCTTCTTTCATCTCATTGAGCCACTTTTTAGAATAGTCACTTTCCATGGCTTGTCTAAATGAGACTGAATCTTCATCAATGCTCAATTCACATTCATGCTCAAGTGAATACACAACATAATCGCTTGAAATAGCTGACATCTTTTGCCTTTTAGACCTCTTTAGTGCTATTTCTTGCGCCTCTTTGTTCACTCATTGGCAAGTGCACTAATTCGTCCGAGTAGTAATTAAAATGGTAAGACTGAGTATCATATCCATAAGAAATTTCTTGTACATCAATGACACATATTCAGTTTGTAAACAATTTATAGTTGGAGTAATGTGAAATTCAGCAATTCATTCATGTCATAAAGTAAACTATAACAATTTTCTAAATTAAGAATGAATACTATAAATAAATGATGAGTTTAGTGAACGAAACAAATACCAAGTTGAATATGTCGGGGAGTATTCTACTGAACCCTCTCTTGACGTGATTATAAAAGTTTTTCTCTATTTAATATTATCCTAATGTTACTTGCACCTATAAATTTACTCTAACTGCAATTCCTCACATGAAAGAGCCTAACCCTCCTAGTTTCATCCTTGATTCCTCAACGAATTCAGTCTAAGCGGGTCGCATGACAAATTAGATGCAAACTGTACTAAATTACTTCACACTATTCCTAGAAATGAAGAATTTTAGCTGTTGTACCAAGTTATAAGGATTGATAGCTTTTTCCAACACTTAAATCCTAACAAAACATATAAATGGATGATCAGGCCACAAATATGAAAATAACCACAGATAGAAGCAAAGACACTAGCAATAATATTAAATAGATAGTTAGAATTTTTACATTAAGAGTCCTCAGTGGAAAACTCCCCAACAATGGAGTGTTTAGCCTTCCATTAACATAAAGAGCTCAACTACAATGGAAATACAAGGAGGAAATGGAGTACTCAAGCAAAAATGGGAGGAAAGCAGGTAGCTTGTCTTCTTTCAGCCTTAGCACTTTGTTTTTCGTCACTCACTCTGCATGTGTCATTTCCTCTCCCCCTTTCTTCCTACTTTAAAGACTTTTGGGCTTCTCAATTTACGAATGTGCGCTCAGCGAGCAATATCTCATTGAGTGAGAGTTAGTGACTGGGCACTGAGCGAACGTGGACGTGCTAAGCGCGAGAAGCGACAAAAGCTTCACTAGGCGAGCTATTTGCGCGATGCTCTCTGACTTTGTATTCTCTAGGGTTCTTCATCGCACTGGGCGAGTTGCCTTGGTGTTGAGTGGATTCCCCCCACTTAGTGAACATTGCGCGCTGAGCGCAACCTTTCAAGATGCACTTCCAATCTTCCTTGCTTAAAACCTAAAAAATTCAATTGAAAACACTATTAATCATCAAGGTGAAGCCTCCACTATATAAAACTCACAAGAAATCAGTTATTTAACAAATCTCACACAAGAAACCATAAAATTGGAGGCACATTGCTACTTTTCATCTACTTTTTGATGCATTTTGTGCTCTTGAATAGAAATTATCACTCTTCTATCACTTGTTCATTTGTGACTTGCACATTGTCTTTTGGTTCATTACCTATGTGTTCATCTTGTGGGTTATTAACGTTATTACGTTGCCTATGGGTGTTGTTTGACTGTAATACAACCAAAGGAAAAACATTTTCATGAGAAACTATAGGTGAAGAAGATTCACCATGAGTCTCTACAATATCCACCTTTTGTGATTTCTCACTCCCATTGAATTGACCATTCTCAATGAACCTAGCATTACCAGACTCAACTATTCTTGTGCTATGGTTAGGACAATAGAATCTATAATCTTTAGACTTTTCAGGATACCCAATGAAGAAACCACTAATGGTTCTTGCACCAAACTTCTTTTCATGTGGATTATACACCTTTACTTCTGCTAGACAACCCCAAACATGGAGATGCCTTAAACTAGGTTTCCTTCCTGTCCATAGTTCATAAGGGGTCTTAGGAACTACCTTACTACGAACCCTATTATGTAGATACACAATGGTCTTTAATGCATGCATCCACAAAGATAAAGGTATAGTACTATAACTCAGCATAGACCTAACCATATCCATTAGAGTACGATTCCACCTTTCAGCCACACCATTTTGTTGTAGTGTGCTAGGCATAGTATATTGTGCACATATGCATATACTTTCAAGGAACTATGCAAATGGACCTAGACATTGTCCACTTTCATTAAATTTGCCATAAAATTCACCACCTCTATCAAACGTTACAACTTTCACTTTTCTATCTAACTGTCTTTCCACCTCATCAATGAATACCATTAAGACATCCACTGATTGAGACCTTTCATGCAGAAGATATAAATAACAATAACATGAAAAGTCATCAATAAAGGCAATGAAATACTTTTCACCACCCCAAGATGGAACGTCAAAAGGTCCACAAATATCAGTGTGTATCAATTCTAAAAGTTCATTACTTCTTATAGCATAATCCTTTGATATTTGTTTAGTTTGTTTTCCTTCAATACAATCTAAACATATATCCCAATCACTAAAATCCAATTGAGGTAAAATTTCATTTTTTTCATTAACCTCATTGCCCTTTCTTTAGAAATATGACCTAATCTTTCATGCCACAAATAAGTAGAACTATCATTATGCACATTACACTTGCTACTAACATCACATTCAACATTAAACAAGAATTCTTTAAACTTTATATCAAGATTGAAATAATACAAGCCATCTACTAAAGTACCAGGTCCATTATAGTACATATTCTTAAACATAGAAAATGCTTTGTTTTCAATCTTGAAACTAAATCCTAATCGGTCCAACTTTGCTACATATACTAAATTTCTAGCACATCCAGGTACATAGAGACATCCTTCCAAATCTACATGACACCCAATGTCCAAGATTAATTTGTATGTTCCAATGGCCTCTATTCTTGCCTTCATTTTGTTTCCCATGTAGAGAAACTTTTCAGTTCCTTTTATCGTTTGGATTGAAAGGAATCCCTGCATAATATGTGACACATGAGTAGTTGCTCTAAAATCAAGCCACTAGGCACCTCAACAAGATTTGATTCAAAATTTACAGATATGTAAAATATACCTTCCTTTTCAAACTGTTTCTTTCTTTTCGAGAAGTCCTTCTTGAAGTGACCACTCTCTCTATAAAAGTAGCACTTCTTTTCCTTACAGACTCCTCCATCTTTAACCTTTAAGTTGAATTTTCCTTTGCCCTTCTTACTTGGCTTGCTCTTGCTAGTACTGGCTCTATCATGAGCCATGAGATGAATTGAGTTGTCCTTCATTTTCTTTAATCTCCATTCCTCTTGAATTAACATGGCCTTAATTTCTTGAAAATTCCATTTTTCCTTAAGAATGTAATAGTTCACTTGAAATTGGCCAAATTCAGCAGGAAGAGAGTTCAAAATAAATTGTACTAGAAAGGACTCACATACTTTCATCCTTATGGCATTCAACTTTGCTGCTAGATTATCCATTTCTGTCACATGATCATGAATTGGTTGAGACCAATCAAACTTTTTTTTTCTCAGCTCACTTGATAAATTCCCCCACAATTGACTTCTCATGTGTTTGGGAGGCAATGACTAATTCTTTAAAGTACTAAAATTCATTTAAGAGACTAATATCTTATAATAGATATTTTTTCATACACACAAATATAAACATTGAACGATAACCACGTGTTTAAGAGTAAAAAAATAAGATTAACCCTTCAATCATATCACATGATATTTTGACATGAGTCCTCCAGAGATATCATTTAGTACTATTATTACATAACAAACATACACAAAAAGAAAAAATAAGTGCATTCAAACTATGACTTATTAGTAGAGTGGGAAGGAGGAATAGAACACTTCACGTGACATGATGGAATGTTGGGGTGGCATTTTCATGGATTTGGTCATGGCATGGGATGCCATTAGATGATAATGCTCATGTGTACCAAATTTTATGCTGACAAAAACAAAAATCTCCTGTTGTTTGAAACTAGGACCTAGTCACTTCATGTTTCCTACATCTCTCTTTGGGACATACAACATGCATCCACCTAGCTTTATATTGCAAATCAAATGGCCAAACGTGTAACTTCTATAAGCCAATTATGTAAATTCGTGAAAAGGGGAGAAATATCTTTTTTTTTACAATAGAAAAATAATTTGTTATTAACTTATGATTTTTTTGTGTTTTGCCAGCATCGTTATTAAATATCTTAATTCCATATAAACTTAGTATCTGTTAAATTTTATTTTACAATATATACCCTATTCATCCTTAACAAAAATTATTCGATCTAATTTTTTAATTTAAAAAGCTCACTAAATATTCCCTCAAGATTGTAAACATTAGACAATTTTCTTTAATTATTTTCTCTATTGGAATTTTTAATAAACCTTATAAAATACCAAATAAGCACCAAAATACATTACGTCAGATTATCAAGAGACTTTAAGGAATACCTGGATCCATAGAGCTTGATCAACACGCAATGGAATCTTACAGCGGTCACGAACAATTGGTTTAATAACATTCCTCAACCAAATCACCTTCTTCCTTATGGGACCTTCGTTTTCTCTTCAAAAGGGGAAAGGAGAAAACTATTTCTTGATTTGGTGTATTAGGGACCACAACCATGCCTTAGGTTTTAAACCTATTAAGGTTCCCATTATCCCCTAATGGGCCAAACTGGTTTCCGCTCATTAAGCCCATATCAATTTTCTGTTAGCAGTCCAATGGGCTCATTGAATTAGATCACTTTATATTGAACCCATCTAAATGTAAATAATTAATATAAATGTTATAATATAATATGTAGCCCATATTAATTAATTAGGAATTATAAAATTTCTAACAATCTCCCACTTGGACTTCATATTAACCTTAGACATTTATATCACAAAATTCTTTAGGCGCGGAACCATATGTTATTTACTTTTAGACTCCTTTTATACAATCTGATTCATCTCATATAGCAACAGGAAACCACTGCAGTTTTCATCATAATTCAACATGACTAAGCCACAATGATCACCACTGTTACTCATGCTCAATGATATAGATCAAATATGGATAAACGGCACGGAAATTACATACAATATGATCTTAATCATGTTTGTTTCCAACTAGTCCAAACTTTATTCTTTATAGAGATCAATCCAAACTGCAATACAAATATTGCACACAAAACAAGCTCAGAATAGAATGATAAACATCAACTTTATTTCTACAGAAAATCCAAACAATACAAATATCTAGAAAACATAAGATATAAAACATAAATAGGATTCCTACTAAACTAAGGTACTGTTAGGAACTACACCCATATGAGCAGTGTGCTCATGAAAAACTCTAGGTACCAAATCTTTAGTAAGTGGGTCAACTAGCATGGAATCAATCCTTATATGTTCTATGAAAATCTGCCTATTTTGAACTCTTTCCTTCACAACCAGAAACTTGATGTCAATGAATTTTGACTTGGTTGTACTCCTATTGTTGTTGGAGTAAAGAACTGCAGAGTTATTGTCACAATAAATTTTCAAAGGTCTTTCAATGCCATCGACCTCACGCAAACTAATGACAAAGTTTCGCAACCATATCCCGTGATTAGATGCCTCAAAACAAGCAATGAACTCCGCAGCCATGGTTGAAGAAGTTACAAGAGTCTGTTTAGCAGACTTCCAAGAGATAGCTCCTCCAACCAACATATATATGTATCCAGAAATGGAGTATTTGATGTCTTGACATCCAGCAAAATCAGAGTCTGAGTACTTGATGATCTCCAAATTGTTTGACTTCTGATATGTAAGCATGTAGCCTTTAGTTCTCTTCAAGTAACGCATTACGCGTTTCACTGCCTTCCAATGCTACAATCCAGGATTACTCAAGTATCTGTCGAGAACTCCTACGACAAATGCTATGTCGGGACGAGTACAAACTTGAGCATACATCAGACTTCCTACTGCTGACGCATAGGGAATCTTCTGCATCTCAGTTCTTTCAAGGTCATTATTGGGGCATTGTTTGAGACTGAATTTGTCTCCTTTAACTATTGGGGTATCTCCTGGTTTGCTATTTTTCATGCCGAATCTATCAAGTACTTTATCGATATAGCTCTCTTGTGACACCCTTGGATACCTTGAGAGCAATCTCGTAGTATCTTAATACCTAACACAAAAAAAGCTTTCCTAAGATCTTTCATTTCAAAATTTTTTGTTAGAAATCTCTTGGTCTCCTGTAAGAAGCCTATATCTCTGCTAGCAAGCAGTATATCATCGACATATAATACCAAGAATATGTATTTACTCCCACTGAACTTATGATATACACAATCATCAACTACATTTGTCTCGAAACCATATGAAGTAATGACTTGATGGAACTTGTAATACCATTGACGGGAAGCCTGTTTGAGACTATAGATGGATTTCTTTAGTTTGCATACCATGGACTTTGAGTCACCTAACACAAAGTTTTCTGGTTGCACCATATAAATTGTTTCTTTAATGTCACCATTTAGAAACGCAGTCTTAACATCCATCTGATGTAGCTCTAAGTCAAAATGAGCTACCAGTACCATTATAGTTCTAAAAGAATCCTTTGAAGATACTGGAGAAAAGTTTTCTTTATAGTCAATGGCTTCCTTCTGCGTAAAGCCTTTAGCAACTAGACGAGCCTTATATCTCTCGATATTACCCTTTGAATCCTTCTTGGTTTTAAATATCCATTTACAACCAATAGGTTTCACACCTTCAGGCAATTCGACTAGATCTCAAACTTCATTGTCTTTCATAGACTTCATCTCATCTTTCATGGCATCAATCCATTTTTTGAGAGATAGAACTGCACATAGCTTGACAGAAGTTGATTGGATCATCCTCTGTTAAACTAACGTCATCCTCATGTTCTTGGAGAAATATAATATAATCATTTGAGATTACACTTCTCCTCTCTCTAATGGATCTCCTTAATGACACTTCTTGAGGTTGTTGAGGTTGCTCTAAAGGTATTTGAGGGAGAACCTCATTTTTGTCTTGTTCTGGAACAATGTAAATAGTTTGAACATTGTCTTCTATTACTGGAGTTGTGTCTTGAACAGTAATAGGTACGAGGACTTGATCACTGTAAATAACAGGTTCTTCCTCAAAGACAACATTCCTTATGTTCTCTTCCTTCTTAAACTCAACTTCCTCAAGAAATCTTGCATTTCCCGTCTCAAAAAAGGATCTTAAGGTAGGATTGTAAAATTTATAGCCCTGAGAGCGTTCAACATAGCCAACAAAATAACAGCTAATTGTTCTTGAGTCCAACTTTCTTTCATGTGGCCTATAAGGTGTGCCTCAGCCGAACAACCCCAAATCTACAAATGTTTAATGCTTGTCCTTTTACCAGTCCAAAGTTCATAAGGGTTTTGTTAACTGCTTTACTTGACACCCTATTAAAGATGTAAACTGCAATCTCTAAGGCTTCTCCCCAAAGTGACTCTAGCAAAGAAGAATGACTAATCACACTTCTCACCATATCCTTAAGAGTTCAGTTTCTTCGTTCTGCTACACCATTCATGCTAGGTTTTTCTGGCAAAGTGTATTGAGGAACAATTACACACTCTTTGAGGAAAAGCACAAAAGGTCCTGGACGTTGTTCTCCTGATCCATCATATCTGCCATAGTACTCACCACCACGGTCAGATTTGACAGCCTTAATTTTCTTTCCAAGTTGAAGTTCAGCCTTAGCCTTGAAAGTCTTAAAAAGGTCTAGGGATTGGGACTTCTCATGTATCAAATATAGGTAGCCGTATCTAGAGTAGTCATTTATGAACGTAATGAAATATTGTCCATTCCAAGAAGTTGTAGGAAAAGGACCACAAATGTTTGTATGCACTAGTTCTAAGACGTCTTTAGCTCTTTCGGCACCTAATTTCCTTATGTTTGTTCATTTTCCCTTTATCCATTCAACATAGACCTCAAAGTCTGATAAATCCAAAGGGTCAAGAATTTCATCCAACACAAGTCTCTGAATTCTCTTTTTAGAGATATGGCCTAAACGCTTATACCATAAGGTGGTTAAATCCTCATTCAACTTTTGTTTTGTACCACGTGAACTTATTTGCAGTATTTCATTATAGGAACTAACAACATCAAGCATGTAAAGATTATCAATTAAAGAACCAGAACCAACCATATTTGAATTTTGGTAGAGACTAACTTTATTATTTCCAAATGAACAAGAAAATCCAAATTTGTCCAAACTAGAAATAGAAATCAAATTCCGTCTAAAAGACGGTAAAACAAAGGTCTTAAATAAATCCAAATAAAATCCAGTTTTTAACTACAATCTAAAAGTTCCAATATCTTCCACTGCAACCTTCTTGCCATCACCCACAAAGATGAACCTTTCATCATCACTTGGCGACTGGCTCCACAGGCAACCCTGCATAGTCATACTTATGTGAGTAGTAGCACCAGAATCTATCCACCAAGTATCTTTAGGTACAAAAGCCAAATTAACTTCAGAACAAACTAGAGTAAGAAATTTACCTTTCTTCACACGCCATGCGGCATACTTGGGACACTCTTTCTTCATGTATCCCGACTTCTTGCAGAAGTAACAGGTAAATTCCTCATCCTTCTTTTGTTTCCTTTGCTAAGAAGTCCCTTCCGCAACACCCTTAGTCTTCTTCCTTTTCTTATTCTGAGAGGTCGAAGTCAAGTGAACACTTTCAATCCTATCTCTCTGCAGCCTCTCCTCTTGCACGCAATGAGATATAAGCTCATTGAGGGACCATTTGTCCTTCTGAGCATTATAGATCACTTTGAATTGCCCAAAGTGTGTAGGAAGTGAGATCAAAACCAAGTGCACGAGCAGGTCTTCACCAAGCTCTAACTTAAGTGACTTGAGTTTTGATGCGAGATTGGACATCTCCATAATGTACTCCCTTATGTTCCCTTTGCCTTTATACTTCATGGAGATGAGTTTAGCCAAAAGGTTACTCATCTCTGCTTTTTCATTTTTGGCAAAGTATTGCTCAATTTCCTCAAGGAATTTCTTTGCACTTTGACCCTTAGAAATAGAGCCCCGAAACGCCTCTGGAATAGAGTGTTTCATGATCATAAGGCACATTCGATTGGATTGATCCCACTTCTCAATTTTTACCTCATTAGAGGTTTCCGGAGTGGAAATGGGTCATTCTGTCCTTAGTGCCAAGTCCAAATCCATACAACCAAAAACAATTTCTACGGTTTCCTTCCAGACCTTAAAATTTGTCCTATTCAGCATTAGGATAGAATTCACTTAGGCAGTAACATTTGCAACACTAACAATATTAACTAAACAGAAAACAAAAATTAATAACATGTTCACAAATAATCAAGCAAGTCATATAAAGTATATATAACAAGACATGCAAATATTTTTCATAACATATCAATCACAAGATACCCATCACAATATTAATTCTAGTCTTTGGACAGAGAAATCAATTTGTAATTGGTACTCTCAACGCAATGATCAAATATTGTCAATTAGTTGTGACAAATAATAGTCTTTCTTTGGATCAACTATTATTCTCACGAAAAAAAAACTTTATAATTGTCACATATTTATCATCGCAGGTATGTTATTATTTGATCAAATTGTGTCTTCCTTTGGGCCGAGCACAATTCGCATAAACAATTCCATACTAACATCCATAAAATTTAATTAAATTAATTTACACAATAGAGGTTACTTTGACAACATAATGGTTCAATCAATTTAATTAAAATTACCGGACACGCAAATAAATGGAAAAGGATCCGTAATGGTTAAATTTGCACCCAAGTATGATAGCAGTAAATATTTGAAAACAACATCATGGTAAACTAATTACGCATCTGAAATGAACATACCACGATACTATCACAAATTTATACTAACAAAAAAATTTCATAAACTATCAGCCTATCACCGATTCATGAAGGAAAAATAGTTGGCAAACAAAAAGAAAAACAATAAATTATTCATATAAGACAAAGACCATTGCCTTATTATTGATTCATATATATATATATATATATATATATGAAATTGTGTCACGTACAAAACATCATGATAATGACATACATATAGATTCACAAATCGCACACAATGACTTTATATAAAAATATAAGTCCCTATCGCTTTGTATTTGACGTAAAGAGTTTTCGAAAACCTTATATGTATAAAACAAAAAAGAAAACTTTCTTGCTCACGAAATATATATTGTTCTAGAAAACCAACGCCGGATACGTAAAACTTTTATCCCAAATAGAATAATACGTAACCACATGCAACACAAACAAAAATTGTGTACAAACTCATAAATCAAATGCAGAAGTCTTTTATTCATTTGAAAAAAAAAAGGAAAAAAACTTTATGACCATAACTCAAAAATTTACGGATTTTACAATTTTATTGATTGAAATAGTTTCTCCCCAAAATAAAATTAGGGTTCATATAACTAAAACGATCCAGATATTATACATATCAAACAACTTTAAATCTCAATAATCTAACAGTAATGAAGGCTCTGATACCACTTGTTGGAATTTTTAATAAATCTTATAAAATATCAAATGAGCACCAAAATACATTATGTCAGATTAGGAAGAGGTTTTAATGAATACCTACATCCATAGAGTTTGATCAACACGCAGTAGAATCTTACAGCGATCACGAACAATTGGTTTAATGACATTCCTCAATCAAATCATTTTCTTCCTTATGGGACCTTCGCTTTCTCTTCTGATGGGGAGAGGATAAAACTGTTTCTTGATTTGTTGTATTAGGGATCACAATCATGCCTTAGGTTTTAAACCTATTAGGGTTTCCATTATTTCTTAATGGGCCAAATTGGTTTCCACTCATTAAGCCCATATCAATTTTTCTGTTGACAGTCTAATGAACTCATTGAATTATATCACTTTATATTGAATCAATCAAAATATAAATAACTAATATAAATATTATAACATAATATGTAATCCATATTAATTAATTAGGACCTCACATTCTCTCCATCGCTGCACTGGGCATTAAGTTTATCATCTTTTCTGAATTTTTAAGTTCTTTGATCGAGTTTTTATAATATATACCAGATTTTCTTGATTTATAAATGTCATTAATTAAATGCCCCGAAGAATTAGTATAGTTAATATCAGAATATCTGATTGTTTACCCCAGCAATTCACACTTACCCACTACTCAACCAATTCCTTAAAATTATTGTTGGCAATAAATGAAAGACTAATGTCACGATGAAAAACTTTTTGTTGCCGGCATGTATGTAGAAAACTAAAAATTAACATTGAATCTAGAATTCTAACCTAGCCTTTTCTTTCATTAATTTTTATCTATTAATAAAGACAATTATTTCCTTTAGTATATACATTTTTTATTCCTAAATTATCATTTAATAGATATAATTATTGTCACTTTCTCTATAAAAAATTGCTATTACTACTTTTTTAACTATTTTTTCTTCTTATTTTTAAAAAATAAAAATAAAGGAACAAAGTACTTTTTTTTCAACTAGTATATAAAAAATAAAAAAAAAATTATGTACACATTTTTATATCCATTTTATCTTTATAATTACATTCATACATCATTATTTTATTCTTGCAATTATCTTCATAAATCACTCACTAACTTTTATTATCTTTTTATTAAAATAAAAATATGAAAAAACAGTTAAACACGACGTGTTTATTTCTCCTTTATATATATATATATATATATATAATATTTTTTGAAGTGAATTTATCCGATCATTAAATGTTACTTATAATAATTATTTCAAAAATTATACATAGAACAATTTAGATTAATTGATAATATATAAAAAAAAACAGTATATGATAATTAAATTTATTTGAAAGGCCATCGGAGATTAAATATGAATACATCTCTTAAGCGTAACTCAAATTCGATGAATCTCATTCAAAATTCGTTGAATAATTTATTCTATTCATTTCGTGACAGTGTTAATATACGTGAAATAATAAATCAGAATACATTATTACCACAGTGTGCATTTCGAATCTGCGAATATATATGTACAAACAAGTATCTGTCAAAAACTTGATTATTTGTACTTCGATTAATAATAAAAAATCTGTTTTTACCAGATTGCCTTTATTGTAAGATTTTTTTTTTAAAAAAAAAACTAGTCATGTTTATATTTCGATAACTTAATGCTCAAAAAGTAATATTTAGATCAAATACTGGATTCAATGTAAAAATATTATATTATTATATAATTATGAAATTAATATGTACTATGTTAATTTTTATAATAATTATATTTAAAAATATTAAAATTTATGATATATAATTTCATTAATTTATAGATTTTTGGAAATGATATTCTTGGTGTAAAAAAACTAATATTCGTTTGGAAACTTTAATTAAAATTTTATCAATTATAATTTTCTATATACGAAACTGAAATGTAAGACACTGTCTAAGAGATCTGATTTCAATTAGCCACAGAACAAATGGTGGTTAGTTCACACTTCACAATTTTACTTTTTTATTTTACACATTCAAAAAAATAAAAGATTAAATTAGTTGTCTATTTTTTTATTTCAATTTGATTATTTTTTTTTATATTCAATTTAATTTTTTAATTTTTAAAATTGATTCGATTTAGTTTTTACTGTAGCTCTTTAACTTTTAAAATATATTTAATTTGATCCGTCCTTTAAATTAATTTAAATTATCCTTCTATGATCATATCATTTAAATGTATGTTTTGTGACAAATTAAAGTGTCTTAAAAAGTAAAAATCAAATTAAATTCTAAAAAAATTAAATAAACAAATTAAACCTAAATAATAAATTAAAGAAACAATAAATTAATTTAACCAAAATAAAACTTTAATATTTAATGAAAATTATGAAGGTATATATATAAAAAGTGGGAACGCAATAGAGATGCTTGTGCAGCTATCGGTATTTTCATTCGAGTTGCAGTTTGGCGGTTAAACGTCTTCTTCTCTTCTCTTCTCTGCATCCATCAGATCCAAATTTTCTCGCGATACGGTACGCTACGATATTTTGTTCCTTTCGTCGCACACTCTTCGCAATAATCTCATACTTTTTCATGCTGATTTCGTTTGATGCGTTGCTAATTTGGAACCGTGATTATTGATCCATGTAATTAAGATTGAAATCAATAGGTTTCGTATTAATTTGTGTTAAGTTTTTTCGAAAATTGTTGCTGCTTCGCTTCAGTGATAATTTTGCAATTATTTGGTGTGCAGAGGGAGCAATGTCAGATGCTAAGGTTGAGGATTTGAAGAAGGAAGAGGAGGTTGGTGATGATTCTCCTAGGAACGAAGTTGACAGTGAAAAATCTGCGGATGATCTGAAAGATTCGGATAACGATAAAAGCGATGGAAACCCCATGCCCTCATCCCAGCAGGAGGTAATTGTTTGTTTGTTATTCAGTGGAATGAATTTTGTAAGAACAAGGTAGCATTTGAGAGAATCAGTTTTTAGTTTTGGAATGTTAGTTTTGGGTAATTGGTTATTTTTGGATATCATGTCACAATAATGACTTTGTTGGTGACTAATCTCTACCGAAGAATATGTTTGATCACCTTTAGTGGGATCTTGTCTCCCATCTCAAACCCAAGACTTTGCTTAAGGAATACGAATCCAGTTTCACTTGGATGAACGTAATGTTGTTGGTTGGGTAATTGGTGTGGAGATGCTAAAAAACATAAAAATTTTGAAACAATTTTTTCTTAATTTGGGTTTGGCAGCCAAAATATCATAATAATGCCTAAAAGGCTAAAATTTATCTTAGTTGTATGCCTGCTGCTGTGTATTTTGATTCACGTAAATGTTCATAGATGTGAAAAGTATAAAGTTGTATTCTTCAATCTTATCCTTGCCTCATCATCTTTTCATTAGGTTACATGTACATCAAATTATCAGAGCAATCAGAGTTTGAGTTTGCGTATCATTTCATTATATTTTCATTTATATGGGAAAAATATTAGATTTTAATCAGGTTTTGATGTTATTTAAATCACTTTTTAAGCCCTCGAAGACATTATGCCTTAATGATAGAGGGTTTCTTAAAATTATTTCAATTTTTTTTATTATTCTTGGCGATAAACCCCATATTATGGGCTTATGGTATTATGTTCTGGTATCATTTGCTGTAAATTTGTTCTTGCAGGAAGCAGCTGTTAAGAAAAAGTATGGAGGGATGTTACCAAAGAAGCCTCCACTAATATCGAAGGTTACTTTCTTATCTTAGCCGATCCTGCTTCATCAATGTTTCTCTTCCAGCTGTCATCCAATCATCTGTACATTTGGGTGAAATGTTCTTTTGAAACTGATTTTTCTTCATGAACATTCTTTTATTGCAGGATCATGAACGTGCTTACTTTGACTCTGCTGATTGGGCTTTGGGGAAGGTATTTTCTGACCTTGGAAGCATTAGTTTATCATTATATTATGAAAACTTTTAGCTTACCTTCAGTATATTTTATTTAGATGCCTGACATCGCGCCCTTTTCTTTTTGATTTTTCAAACAGCAAGGAGCACAAAAGCCTAAAGGACCACTTGAAGCACTCCGCCCAAAGTTGCAGGTGAAATGCATTGCAGATTTTTTCTTCTCTACTTATATGAACAATTAGTGAGTTTATTTTTCTGCATTGGGGTGGTTTGCATAACTGAGGTAATTTCCCCTTCGTTTAACCCCCTTCATCCATGCCTCTTTTAAGTGTGTTTCCAATGTTCAAACCCCCAAATTTACCCAGATTAAATTGCAGAACCATTATGAAGACTGGGTTTGTTGTTTGGATTACATCTTTGCAATGCTGCAAATGTGCTATGCACTTGATGCAATTAACTTTGATGGGAGTTAGTGAAGCCATAATCCCTTTCCTTGTATTTTGCAATGAAGTTTCTTAATGAAAATTTTGGGCTGAATAACCATCACCATAATTGTGACATTTGTCCAAAGTAACCATTGATCCATTACATGGCTAAGGTAAACGATACATTGCAATAGATGTATTCCCATGCGTATCATTGACATTGCTTTTTTGTTTTCTGTCCCCCTTGGCATCTTACCCATACTGGTAATCAGCCAACACAACAGCACGCTCGTTCAAGACGCTCAGCTTATGCTCCAGCAGATGATAATGAAGGTACATACAGTCTTTTTGTTCCAAAATGTTCAAATCTGTGTTAAAGTTCAATAACGTTTTGAGATACCTTTCTGTTTTGACAGTTGATGGCTGCAACAGTGATGCATCAGCAGAGCATCAGAGTGCTACTGAAGAAGTTGGTGGTGATAAAAGTGATACTGCTCAGGACCAAAGCTGCCATTAGTAGCAATGGATTTGACCTATAATTTGCATTTTGACGGTGACTAGAGTTGCTTGTGCTAAAAAAACTAGAAGTTGGAGTTTTGAAGCAGTTGTAACCATGAATTAGATAACTCTTCGCAAGTATGGGATTATATGACGTGCTAAGATTGCACTATGAGACCTTGATCTCTCATTCATTTGCGAAGGCACGATTGTGGCATTTGTAACATTTGACATCTCAAAATATAATCGTCTACAATAAGATTGGGTGTGAAACTTGACAATAATCTGTTTGTAAACTATCAGTATATAATATTATGGTCAAGGCATATGAGTAACTGATAAAACAGTCTAGTGAAGTTATAATAAAATCAAGAGTAAACTACAAATCGTTTCCCTGTGCTTGTTTCACAAGGTAACCAAAGACAATAGTGTCATTTGTATAACACCTCCCCCTCCCTAATTATTGCCTGTGTTCTAATTCCCACTTATTCAATTATGCTTCAATTTCTCATTGCGTTTTTTTAATAGTCCATCTTCACACACGGGCACACTCTTGTTCCAAACTTGCAAATGCCACTGAGATAGGTAGTCAGAAGTAGTTAAGAGACAATGCTGTTGTAACTACTGGATGAGTTATAATAAGTGAGCTGCACCTGCATTTTATAAAAGCATTGCATCTGTATTTCATAATTTTATTCGATTAATATGACTTTTCTTTTATATGGATTTCCTCTCCTATACTTTGAACTCGTGTGTGGTCGGATCAAGTGACTGCCACATGTTTCTTTTATAACATCAATTACATTTTGTCAAATCTGTTTAAACGTTGAAAATAAGTGTCAATTTTCATCGTAATTTTTTCCCATCCAGCAATTGTTCTAACTTCTGACCCTCCCCTTCCCCCCAAAAAAAATTTGCAATGGAATTGGATTATTTTAATTCATTGTGTATTTTGATTTGTTTCTATTACATTTGAGATATTTGACAATTTTAATGTGAAATAGCATTATTCTAAGATGACCGTTGATTATCTAAAATAAGAATGTATTTGGTAAAACATTTTAATTAACTTTTAGTTTTTTGTTTTAACTGAAAAGTTTATTTAACTCTTTGCTATCCGAAATTTTTAAAGTAGTTTTTAGTATTTTTTGAGACTATTTCAAGAAATATTTTTTAAAACATTAGCTTTTATTTTCTATTTATTTATTCAATTTTTGTCTTTAAATATTTATTACATTTCATTTTTAATATTTTCTATTTAAAGTAAAAAAATTATTATTTTATCTTTTGTGTAATTTTATATTTTTCAGTTATTTCAATATATGTTCTTAAATATGTATTCAATGATTTTTCAGCTTTTAACTACTAATTAATTTTTTAGTTTACAATTAACTTTTCAGCTTTTAATTATCTTTTTAACTAATTTTGTCAAACCTATCCTAAGTCTTCTTTCAAAATGAACAAAAATATGAATATTAGGCTTTAAATTATCAATGTATTCATTAAATATTTATAAAATTTACGTTAATTACTTTTTTGCCACTGATCCAGATAACAGAAAAGAGAAAAGCTTGCATTTTGAGTTCAAATTCGTGCCAAAAAATGATGCTTTTGATGACATAATTTGGAAATTTTCATTTTTTATTTATTTTTATTTTTGTGTTTGTAGGCTTTGCTTAAAAAGTTTCACCCGCCAAGACCTGATTGGTACGAGGAGTTCTATGCTTCGGTTATGAACTCGGCTGCTAAGGATTATGAAGCTGAGGTTTTTTGTTCATTCTTCATTTTTATGGATTTTTTTTTTCAAGTCATTTTGTTTTGGATGGTTATTTGTTTTTGTTATTGCATTGAGTTCAAGTTTGGGGTGTTTCCTAGTCAGGTTGCGATGTATAAGTCTCAAATCTTCAGTAACTTGAAGGGGAAGGGTCTAAGAATCTTGGAGATTGGCATTGGAACTGGTCCCAACCTCAGTTATTATGCCATTGGTTCTGATGTAGAGGTTGTTGGCATTGATCCAAACCAGAAGATAGAAAAGCATGCTCGGTCCTCGGCTGTGTCGGCTGGATTGCCTCCTTCAAGTTTTGAGTTTATACAAGTTGTATGTATGATATGGGAATAGAAACTATGCCATGGAGAAGTTATGGTCTAAATGATGACTCATTACTTGTTATTCAAATGAAAACCTTTAATTAGTAGTATAAATTAAGCTAAATTATTCAGTTGGCCCCTGAACTATCTGGTAATTTTCAAGTAGGTCTTTAAACTAATTTTTTTAGTTGATTCTTTGATTAAGTAATTTTTTTATTTTTTAATTGAATCCCTAGGATTTTTAAAATGGCCATAAATTGTCATTTTTTGGTTGTTTAATACCACCATAAACTAATCCTAGGACACTATTTATTTAGTGTAGGGACCCAATTAAAAAAAATTAGTTTAGGAACCTACTTGAGAAACTCGTAAATAGTATAGTGATCAATTGAGTAATTTAACCTATAGGTTACAAAACATCATGTTTATATTTATAGATGCTTTCAATGCTTGTGGTGATTGTAGCCTATCGGATAAAAGCTAAATGTGGATGATGTATTATCATTGACAATACATCATATTTATCATTATTATATGTCAGCATAATGACATTTCAAAAGCCTAGTGCAAGATAGAAATATAGAAGCCTTATCTCTTGATGAACTAGAAATGGAAGCTATTCTCTTTATGGATGATGCTCAAGAAAGGAATGAGATTGATATTATTCTTGTTTGTAGGAATTATGCAGTAATTTATGATGACGATGATTTATAATTTTAAAGAAGTATATGTTCTTAATTTGGATTTGAAGAATTGTAATTATATATTTATGATGTTTTATGATTTTTTTACAAATCTAAATATGTATCATGCACATATTGTATCCTATATATTTTAAGGATGGATATATCTCTGTAGTGGTGGCTACGCATATTGTATCTGTGCATCACAGGCCCAATATAATAATTAGTAGAACATGTATTTTGCCAATAGATTTTGAAGTTATTCTTCATTTTTGAAACAAGCATTTCTACTGTGATGTTTCTTTTAGAAGAACCATCTTTCACTAGATTGTTGTTTTGTTCAATTTAATGTTGTCTGATTGTGCTTGTGTTAATTGATCTTCAAATTTTAAAATTCTCTCTGTTTAGGTTGGGGACGTTATATGTTGATGGATTGACAAGTGTACCAATGTGTCCCAAGTAATAAAGTTAAAATGAAAGTTCGAATATCGTATCCACGAAAATTTTGTTTGTACTTAGATAGATGAATATTTAATTAAGAAAAAAATTTGGAAAAAGGTAATAGAAAACACTAAAATAAATTGCTGAAAATTAAATCAAACAAGAAAAAGAATTAAACATAAATTAAAATTAATTAATTAAAGACAAAAAAGTTGAGAAAATTCAATAATATTATAGAAGAAAATTGAGAAGATGAAAATGTTGAAAATTTAGCCTACCAGAGCTACTCCGTGATGTAATGTTAATGATTTTTCTCTATTTATAATTATTCCAATTTACACATGCATCTACTAATATACTCTAACTTTGGTCCCCCGCATGAAAGAGTCTAATTTATCTATTTTCTCTCTCAAATCTCTTTGCAAAGTTAAAATAGTAAATTACATTAAGAATAAAGATGTATAATAGGTTAAATAAATATCATCCTATCCCTAGTAATATTCATAAATAGATAATAAGACAAATTACATCAAGAGTAGTTGATTGTCAAGTTCCCAACAAAGGGGATTTAGCCTATCATTGTCATGGAGACTTTACAATTACAAGAGGGGAATATTTAGTAAAGGGGGAAAAGATTAAAAAAAGGGAATGGAGGGAAGGAATAACTCTAACTGCTTGTTTCTCCTTCTTCTAACCTTTGTCTTCTATAAGGAATTGTATTCTGTTGTAATTTATGTGTGTCTTCTCCTTTTTCTCTTTTCTTCTTTTATAGGTGCAGATTAGTAGGCTTCTGAATTAGTCTGATTTTTTTAATTAATCATTCTTTTCTTAATTATCCTTTCTTCCTTAATTAGCCATTCTTTCTTCAATTAGCTTTCTTTCCTTAATTATTCCTGCATTTCTAGACTTTATTTTATTCACTAAGCTTCATACATCCATCACTTTTAATATTCTCTGCACAAAAACTTAAATTATGTTAATTTAACAATTATTTGCTCAAAAAGAAAAAATTAGAAGAGAAAAATTATAAATTTCTATATAATTTAATTCTAAAATATACTCATAATTAACTGTTATTACTATACTATTAAGTGATGCTTTTGTTGATGTAGTCGTTGGAATACTTGTCTTGTGTTATGTCAAAGATGTTGATATGACATCGAAAGGTAGTGAAACTTTTAGAGACTGTTTTTGTTCAAATATGTTTGCTTCTCTTGGGATTTGGTGCGTACAGGACTTTAAAACCAAAGAGGAACATTTACTAAATCCATTGTTGTGTTTATGAGTTTACTTAGTTGTGTTTGTCTCAGCTAGGTTGAGTAATTATTATATACTTTAGTTGCAGTTTAGTATGTTCCCATCCCAAAACAGTTTATTGTTTGAAAAATAAAAACTATGTTGGGACATAGCACTTATTTTATAGTATTACATGATATTTCTATTGTTGAACTCTGTAACGAAGCATTAAAAAGTAGAAAGAAGTCTTTGATGCTTTTACATGAAAAAGGAGATCAGAATCATAATAAGCATTGGTTCACATTTGAAGACACTTATTTATCATTCTCTAGACTATAATCATTCCTTGAAAATGACAATTATGCCGACTGATAATAGATAGACATTAGCACTATATAGAAAAAATAGAAAAAATACAACAAGCTTTTAATGCTATGCAAATAACTATAATTTGATTGTTTATCTCTTTCTAATTAAATAGATATTAATTTAAATAATGAAATAAATATTTCACAATAGATGACAACTAAGAAAGTATGTATATGATTGTCATTTTCTTATAAATAATATATTAATAGTGTCATGAACCAACTATTTCAAAAACTTAAACTATTAGGTGATGGGTGCTGGTACATATTGGTTTTTTATATTAACACACTCAATCACATAAGCGCTCTTTAGGCTTGAAGTTTGGTCAATGCATAAGGTCACCCACCTAGTGGTGAAATTCAACTTTTTATTCGAAGAATGAGGACAATAAGGAACAAAACTGTAGAAGCATTTGGTTGTAGACTAATACCATGTCATGAACCAACTACTCAAAAGCTTGTGCTATTAGGTGAAGAACCATGAGTGTTTGTATATCAAGCAAATAATAATTACAAATATTATGGAAACTTTAATTACATAATATAATACTCATCATATACTATCTCCACATAAATTACTAAATAGAACAATTAGACATTACGATAAACAGCCATGGGATTGGAACATCGCTCTTGTCTACTTAATAATTTTCTGATATATTAATTTTCACATTGCACCTATCTATCATGCATACATATAGAGAGATTTCATATGTACAACTCTTTTATGATGGTACTTTCTTGGGTTAATTAAGTTTTTAATCCCTTAAGTTTTTTAGCTTCCAATTTTTAGTCTTAAATTTTTTTTAACTACTTTCAATCTTCCATTACTTTTTTGTCATCACTTTTAGTCTCTCATTTATTTTTATTTTTCAAAATTAGTCCTAAATATAAAATAGATGAAGGTCTATGGGCAAAACAATGATTAATTTTGAGTAATAAAAATAAACTGTGTGTGTGTGCGCATTATGTGTATTTAATAATTGTGTAGCTGCGAAAGGTGTAAACAAAACTTTAAAATTCACTGACTCAATGTTGAAATTGAAACCAATAATCTTAGTAAATAGCTTAATTTTGGGTTTTTTTTTGTGTTTTCATGCATTACATAGATGGGACTTTTCTCAAATTTATGCAAAGAGTTCTTGATCCTCTGCGATAGACACTTGTAGATGGGTGCCACCTTTCTAGGGAAATCAGAAACGATATATCCAGGCCTGGATTTTCAAGTATTGAGCTCAACATTCTTGTCTAGTGCTACATTTATAGACCCCCATGCATATGGAATAGCTTACAAGTAGTATCAAAAGCATATCTTTTATCCTCTTAGCCTGCCAACTATGTTACTTGGAAATGATTGTAGCCATTTTCAGGTACTTCACTAGAGTGCAGGTTTCAACACAATTATGACTAACTGTGAAGCTCTGCTACGTACAAATGTCTATCTATGTACATTTGTGTCATCACCAAGGTCATGTTTAGATAAACTTCTTCTAAGTGTTTATAGGAGAAGAAATTAAGGAGAAAAAATGAAACCAACTTATATCAAATAACATTATAATCAAATAATTGCATACCTATATATTTTGGAATTTTCTATTCTAATAATTAATGTGGGTTAATATTATAAGACAATTATATTAGCTATTTATCTTTAGTGGATTTTATTTTATGTAATCAAAGTAAGTGAACCCGTTAGACAACTAAATCAAAGGATATGAACTTAAATGAGCAGATATCAGTGTTGACCCATTAGGGGATAATGTGAACCCTATTAAGTTAATACGCTATAAGAAGACTATGGTTCTCAATATACCGAGCCGTCACATATAGTTTCTTTTCTTCTCATCTGAAGAGTTACGAAGGTTCTATTAAGGAATAAAGAGGTTCCGGTTGAGAAAGAACCATGAAGGCACCGGTTACGTTGTTAGCCGGTTATCCATTTCGTAATAGATTTTAAGAAGAGTACATAGATCAGAAATCACCTACGGATTCAGATTTCGCTGCGTTTGTTTGATCAATCATTGTGGATCCAAGTATTCCTAAAACTCTTCTTGATAATCTAATATAATATGTTCCTGGTGGTTATATTGGCATTTTATAAAGATCCTCTAAAATTTCAACAATATATCCATAGATCTATAATATGTATTTACTATGAGGTTCTATGGTTAACCAACTAATGGGGTTTTGCTATAGTTTGATCCACTCATTGGACCTTCCATATGGTATGTTAGTTGAAGGTTCTATTTCATCATGAGCTAATTGTTAGAATAATTGTGTAATATTTATGACTAATGATAGAAAACGACAAAGCCAAATGTTGGTTGGTTACCTTGTTTAATGTAACAAACATGAAAAGGCCATTTACCTTTTGCTTAGAGCATCTACTGGGAGAAAAATGCCTTGAATAAATTTGGCAATCTTATAGGGCAACTATCATTGTCCTGACATTTGCAAAGTTCCCTTACCATATGTTTGTAAAGTTTATAATTGTGCAATGCTAGTTATTTAAAGGTTTAATTACTCATTTTGTCTCTATGGCTTTTAAACTTATCATTTTTAGTTCTTATAGTTAATAATTGAATTTGCATGAATTAAGCTATCGATTAATTAACCATAACGTAGTTGAGAGCTACATGTGATTGCGTGAATTAACCTATTATTTGCATGAATTAACCTATTGAAAGAGTGACTTTTTTTGCATAGACTCTAATGACATAAAACCAATAAGATATTGGCACACACCATTGTTACATTAATGAATATAACACTTCCTCTTATAAGCATGAACCGGTAATTATGTGTTAATATTTTGTCAAATTTGTACATCTAAGTTAAATACAATACATTTATATGTAATTTCTTATTGTGGAGTAAAAATGTGTTTGCTTTTCAAAACCACATTAAACTAAAGATAAAAAAAATATTTTTTTAATTGTGTTGAATATTTAATATAAAACTTATTACATATTGTGAAAAGTGAAGAATTAAAAAAAAAAAGGTGGCTTTAAAGAGTATGAGAATTTTTTTAAGACTACGTGTATATCATTTAAGTATTTAGCACAAGTATATGCCTAGGCTCAAACGTGAGACCTCTAATTAAGAGAAAATAATTTCACGTCCAACCGTCAATTAATCTAAGTGTTTGATGACCCTCTATTATGTTAATTTATTATTACCAGTAAATAAAACAATTAACTTTAACTATAATGGTAGCTCACATGTAAAAACATGATGGTAAAAGGCATAAGATCCATTTGGTAAAGTTAAAGCTTTAGCTAAAACTCAAGAGGTCACTCCATAGTTTATATTGGCATCACCTAACTTTTATTTAAAAAATAATATATGTAAGTTTCATTTAAATAAATGAAATGAACTTTTTTTTAGAATAAAATAAATGAAATTAATAACTACATAACACATCCTTACTTTATTTTATTTTTAATTTTCATAAATTTGGAAAGATATTAATTAAAATAAATTATTATTATTTTCAATATTTTTATATAAATAATTAAAAAAAGATAATACTTTATAATTAAAAAAACCTTTTTCAAAGTAAACAAATTCTTGAATTTTCATTTCACAGGTAAATATTTAACGCAAACAAACTTTAGTATTAATATACAAAATTGAAAATTTCTTTCATATTATAAATAAACAAATGTTAGTTATATTTCATTTTTATACAACATTTCTATAAATTAGAAGGGAAAACCTATAATCTATAGTCTATAGTAAATACATGAAAGAATGTTTTTTAAAAGGAAGGTTGACATGCCACATCCTCTAGAGTAATAAACAATTAATTATTTGTTCATTTAAATTTAAATTAAAAAACTGATTCAAACATTCATTAATTTCTTATTAAGATTTATCATTATTATTATTATTATTATTATTATTATTATTATTATTATTATTATTATTATTATTATTATATTTATCATTAAATAGATGACTACTAATTTAAATAAGTAATTGTTAGACTAATTAAACTAATTCAATTCAGCACAAACAATTGATTTATAAATCAATGGTGATTTATTTAATAAATTAATTGTTAAATCTTTATAATTAGTATGGTTATAGAATAAAATAATTATTAATTTTATTTAATCAATCAATAATTTTCATTTCATATTAATTATTAATTAACTTAATACAATTGATTGATTGTAGGTTATGCAATCACTATTTATGGTGATAGCTAACAACCATTTATATACGTCAACAACGTATATTAATAGTAGTGAATTTTAAGGATCAAATCAATTCCCATTCAACAATTATAATTACTTAATTTTTAGGGAAAAAAACAAATTTTATTTACCAAATTTTTAGATGACTATATTTTCAAAATTAATTATACTTAAATTAAGAATGAAATATATTATTTTTCATATTAAAAATATATTAGACACTCTAATTCACATTCTGTAAAACTGAATATTATTTTAAATTAAATCTTTTCATGTTAATATTATTAAAAAAATAGTAATTAATGTACACTTTTAGGATGACGATCCAATTAATATGTTTTAAATAGATAAATTTTGCTATGGACATTTGAATTTTAAATTTTATAATTCATTTTGAGTGTATTTTTTTTATAAAGGTAATTAATAATCTTTTTGTCTATAAATATATTGTTTCCATTTTGAAATCATATAACATGTCATTTATATATAGAATTAATAAAATAAATATTGTTTATGAGATATGTTTTGATTTACACGTTGACTATAAAATAAAACTCATTAACTTGTGGAACTGATAACTACTAAATAATTGTGAATTAATAGTAGTTAAATAGTCAAATTTTGGCTTAAAATTAATTATTTAGCAGTTATTTATAATTAAAAGTTAAAAAATTAATTAAATTGAATTTCTGGTTGCAGATACAAAAAATGAGGTTACATTAAGCAAAAAGGGCAACAGAAATGAAGAGAAAGAAGGAATTTTAAAGCAGGCCCAGCCCAACAGTGGCGCTAAGCGAGCAACCAAATGCAGGCGCTAAGCGTGGCGTTAAGCACGAAGGAGCAGAAACCGTTACGCGCGCTAAGCCCAGCTAGGCGCCCAGCGCGTGATCCAACAGAAGCACAGGCTAAGCCTGTAGGGCGCGCTGAGCGCGCGATCTGAACGCGCTAAGCGCGAGGTGCGCGAGGTGTCACGCTGAGCGCGACTATGAAGGCCCAAAAGCCCACTTCAGCAACTATAAATAGAGAGCCAGTCCCAAGGAATCATTACCTTGTCTAAGAGCACTGTTCTCAGCACTTCAAGCCTGAGCTCTCCCTTCTTTTTTTATATTCTTGGTTTTTATCCCCATTCTTTCTTTCACCCCCAGTTGTAAGCCCTCAATGCCCATGAGTGGCTAATTCCCTAACTAGGGTCTGGCAGGCCTAAAAAGCCAACGATGTACGGTGTGCTTCAAGAATTATCAATGCAAAGGGAATTTATTCCAGGTTTTTCTGTTCTAATTCTTTCCTTGTTATCTTGCATTTGTTTTTAAATTTCTTTTGGGTTTTATTCGCTCGGGAAAGGGTATTTCCTAATAAGGATTTAAGAATTAATGCATGCATTAGTTTTAGGGGTTATACACTTGGGAAAGGGTAACACCTAACAGAACATCTTAAGAAAAGAATCATTGGGTTAGCATTGCTAGGCATAGAATGATAACCCACTGCCCATGCATTTAAGCAACATCTAGAACTTAACCTTAATGCATTTTAATTATTGAATCTTCGCAAATGCATTTGGGAGATAGGTAGTTAAAATAGGCTTGCCAACGTGAGGCATCAGGGGCAAGTAATTAACAGATGTGGGTAGAACTAATACCAATGCATTGGTAATGGATATCATATTTACATGCATCGTAGGCCAATTGGGTTTGTCCGGTCTTGACATCTTTATTAATTGTCTTTCCTTTTAAAGTATTTGATTTGGTAACCACCCCTTATTTCTGCATTTATTTCTGTCTTTATTATCTTTACTCATACTTACAAATTGAGAAGTATTTAATAAAGTGCAATAAAATCCTTGCGGAAACGATACTCGGACTTCCGAGTTTTACTACTTAATAGCGATTTGGTACACTTGCCAAAGTCTCAACAAGTTTTTGGCGCCGTTGCCGGGGATTTTATTTTCGCACTTAATTACCATACTATATCAGTTTGTAAGCCCAACTCTTCTTTTCTTGGCTTATTCTATTAGTATTTTCTCTTTACTTCTATTCTTTCTTTCTTTCATAATTGCACGGGTAGTGCCTTTTTGTTTTTATGCGACTTAGGACTGCATATGGAGATGTTGTCCCTATCAACTTAGAAATTGAAGCTACTTGTCGGCGAAACAACGCTGCAAGAAGAAGGGAACAAGACACAGAAGGAAGCAGTTACACCTCACCTCCTTTTTCTCCACATCACGCTGAAATGGACGGGGAACCGGCACGAAGAGTCACCCTAGAGGACTTCTCCAATACCGCCACTCCTCAGTTCTTCACGAGCATTGCAAGACCAGAGGTACAAGCCGCCAATATTTCCTACCCGTATTCCCTTATTCAGCTAATCCAAGGGAACCTCTTCCATGGTCTTCTAAGCGAAGATCCATATGCTCACCTTGCCTCGTACATAGAAATATGCAACACCGTAAAAATCGTTGGAGTCCCAGAAGATGCGGTACGCCTTAACCTCTTCTCCTTTTCTCTAGCAGGAGAGGCAAAACGATGGTTGCACTCTTTCAAAGGCAACAACTTAAGAACCTGGGAAGAAGTAGTGGAAAAGTTATTAAAGAAGTACTTCCCAGAGTCAAAGACTGCTGAAGGGAAAATGGAGATTTCTTCTTTCCATCAATTCCCGGATGAGTCCCTTAGCGAAGCACTAGACCGTTTTCACGGGCTGTTACGAAAGACACCGACACACGGATACAGCGAGCTGGTACAACTGAACATATTCATCGATGGCTTGCGGCCTCAATCGAAACAGCTACTAGACGCATCCGCAGGGGGAAAAATCAAACTGAAGACTCCCGAAGAAGCGATGAAGCTCATTGAGAACATGACGGCCAGTGATCAAGCAATCCTTCGTGATCGTAGCTATGTGCCCACAAAAAGAAGCCTTTTGGAACTTGGCACGTAGGACGCGACATTGGCACAGAACAAGCTGTTGACGAGACAGATAGAAGCCCTTACCGAAACCCTCAGCAAATTACCTCAACAATTACAAGCGGTAAGTTCTTCCCACTCTTCTATTTTGCAGGTAGAAGGATGCCCCACATGCGGAGGAACCTATGAGCCTGGACAATGTGTAAGCCAACAGGATACTTCTCGAGAAGCAAACTATATGGGCATACCAAATCGCGGATTCCAGGGTTACAACCAAGGGAACTTATCCGGATTCCACTAAGGGGGAGCAGGATTCAATCACGGACCACCGGGATTCAATCAAGGAAGAAACTTCACGCAAGGTTCAGGGTGGAGGAATCAGGGAAACCAGTACAAGGAGCAAAGGAATCAACAATCATACCAACCGCCATACCAGCATCCCAGCCAGGCCCCATTAAGCAAGAAAAGCCCACCAATATAGAAGAACTGTTGCTGCAATTCATCCAGGAAACACGATTCCATCAAAAGAGCACGGATGCAGCTATTCGAAATCTGGAAGTTCAAATGGGCCAATTGGCACAAGACAAAGCCAAACGGCCCACTAGAACTTTCGGAGCTAACACGGAGAAGAACCCAAAGGAAGAATGCAAGGTCGTGCTGACTTGAGGGCAGAAGAAAGCACAGGAGGAAGGTAAGGTTGAAGAAGAAGACTGGTCAGAGGAAGACAGGACAGAGACACCAGAAGAAAGGATAGAAGAAGAGGAGAAAGTGGCATCACCACCTACAACCAAGAGTCAGGAAGCGCGGGAAGCCAGGAAAGAAGAACCACCAGCCCTATCACAAGATCTCCCACATCCTGTGATACCCACCAAGAAGAACAAGGAATGTTATTTCAAGCGTTTCTTGGAAATATTCAAAGGGCTGGAGATCACTATGCCATTCGGGGAAGCCTTACAGCAGATGCCCTTATACTCCAAATTTATGAAGGACATCCTCACCAAGAAGGGGAAGTACATTGACAATGAGAACATTGTGGTAGGGGGTAACTGTAGCGCTATAATACAAAGGAAGCTACCCAAGAAGTTTAAGGACCACGGAAGTGTTACCATCCCGTGCACCATAGGGAAGGAGACGGTGAACAAGGCCCTCATTGACTTAGGAGCAAGTATCAATCTGATGCCCTTGTCAATGTGTAAAAGAATTGAGAATCTGAAGATAGATCCTACCAAGATGACGCTTCAGCTAGCAGACCGCTCGATTACAAGGCCGTACGGGGTGGTAGAAGATGTCCTAGTCAAGGTACGCCACTTTACTTTTCCGGTGGACTTTGTCATAATGGATATCGAAGAAGACACATACATTCCCCTCATCTTAGGCAGACCATTCATGCTGACTGCCAACTGTGTGGTGGATATGGGGAATGGGAACTTGGAGTTGAGTATTGACAATCAGAAGATCACCTTCGACCAATTCAAAGCAATGAAGTATCCACATGAAGGTTGGAAGTGTTTCAGAGTATAAGAGATTGATAAGGAAGATGCCAGTATTCTCGAGATACCACAATCTTCACTGGAGAAAGCAATGGTAAATGCTTTGGACTGTCTAACCAGTGAAGAGGAGAAAGATCTGAAGGCTTGCTTGGAAGACTTGGATCGACAAGACAGTATTCCTGAGGGAGAAGCCAAATTTGAGACGCTAGAAGAGAAAGTTCCGTCCGAGAAGAAGAAGATAGAGTTGAAGATATTGCCCGATCATCTAAAGTATGTGTTCTTGGAGGAAGATAAGCCTGTAGTAATCAGCAATGCACTCACAACAGAGGAAGAAAACAGGTTAGTAGATATCCTCAAGAAACACAGGGAAGCTATTGGATGGCATATATCGGATCTCAAGGGAATTAGCCCTGCTTATTGCATGCACAGAATAATGATGGAAAAGGATTACAAGCCAGTCCGACAACCCCAGAGGCGGCTAAATCCAACAATGAAGGAAGAGGTCAGAAAGGAGGTACTCAAGCTCTTGGAGGCTGGGCTCATATATCCCATCTCTGATAGCGCTTGGGTAAGCCCAGTACAGGTGGTTCCCAAGAAAGGTGGAATGACAGTAGTACGGAATGAGAAGAACGACTTGATACCAACACGAACTGTCACTGGTTGGCGAATGTGCATCGATTATCGCAAGCTGAATGAGGCCACCCGAAAGGACCACTTCCCTCTACCTTTCATGGATCAGATGCTGGAGAGACTTGTAGGGCAGACGTACTATTGTTTCTTGGATGGATACTCGGGATATAATCAGATTGCGGTGGACCCTAGAGACCAAGAGAAGACGGCCTTCACATGCCCTTTTGGCGTCTTTGCTTACAGAAGGATGCCATTCGGGTTATGTAATGCACCAGCCACATTTCAGAGGTGCATGCTGGCCATTTTTTCAGACATGGTGGAGAAAAGCATCGAGGTATTCATGGATGACTTCTTGGTTTTTGGACCCTCATTTGACAGTTGTTTGAGGAACCTAGAGATGGTACTTCAGAGGTGCGTAAAGACTAACTTAGTGTTGAACTGGGAGAAGTGTCATTTTATGGTTCGAGAGGGCATAGTCCTGGGCCACAAGATCTCAGCTAGAGGGATTGAGGTTGACCAAGCAAAGATAGACGTTATAGAGAAGCTGCCACCACCATTGAATATTAAAGGTGTCAGAAGTTTCTTAGGGCATGCAGGATTCTACAAGAGATTCATCAAGGATTTCTCGAAGATTGCCAGACCCCTAAGCAACCTGCTGAATAAAGATGTGGCCTTCAAGTTTGATGAAGAATGTTCAGCAGCATTTCAGACACTGAAGGACAAGCTCACTACTGCACTTGTGATGATTGCACCTGACTGGAATAAAGACTTTGAGCTAATGTGTGATGCCAGTGATTATGCCATAGGAGCAGTTCTAGGACAGAGACACGACAAGGTATTTCATGCCATCTATTATGCTAGCAGGGTCCTAAATGAAGCACAGTTGAATTATGCCACCACAGAAAAGGAAATGCTAGTTGTTGTCTTTGCCTTGGAGAAGTTCAGGTCATACTTGATAGGATCGAAGGTCACCATTTTTACAGATCATGTTGTCATCAAGCACCTGCTTGCCAAAACAGACTCAAAGCCAAGGTTGATTAGATGGGTCCTCTTATTGCAAGAGTTTGACATCGTCATCAAGGATAAGAGAGGATCTGAGAATGTGGTAGCCGATCACTTATCTCGGTTAAAGAATGAAGAAGTCACCTAGGAAGAGCCAAAGGTAAGAGATGAATTTCCTGATGAGTTTCTTTTGCAGGTTACCACCAAACCTTGGTTTGTAGACATGGCAAACTACAAAGCCACGAGAGTCATTCCAGAGGAGTATACTTGGAGTCAGAGGAAGAAATTTCTACACGATGCACGCTTCTATGTGTGGGATGACCCCCATTTGTTCAAAGCAGGAGCAGATAATGTATTGAGAAGATGTGTCACAAAGGAAGAAGCACGAAGCATTCTTTGGCACTGTCACAGTTCACCATACGGCGGACATCACAGCGGGGACAGAACAGCAGCAAAAGTGCTACAATCAGGTTTTTTCTGGCCCTCTCTTTTTAAAGATGCTTACGAGTTTGTGCGTTGTTGTGATAGATGCCAGAGAACAGGGGAGATATCGCGAAGAAATGAGATGCCTTTACAGAACATCATGGAAGTGGAAATCTTTGACTGTTGGGGCATAGACTTCATGGGACCTCTGCCTTCGTCATATGGAAATATCTACATCCTGGTAGCAGTGGATTATGTCTCCAAGTGGGTGGAGGCTATAGCTACGCTGAAGGACGATGCCAGGGTAGTAATCAAGTTTCTAAAGAAGAACATTTTCTCCCGCTACGGAGTCCCACGAGCCTTGATTAGTGATGGAGGAACGCACTTCTGCAACAATCAGTTGAAGAAAGTCCTGGAGCACTATAATGTCCGACATAAGGTGGCCACACCTTATCATCCTCAGACGAATGGCCAAGCAGAAATCTCTAACAGGGAGCTCAAGTGAATCCTGGAGAAGACAATTCCATCATCCAGAAAGGATTGGGCCTTGAAGCTCGATGATACTCTCTAGGCCTATAGGACAGCGTTCAAGACCCCCATCGGCTTATCGCCATTTCAGCTAGTGTATGGGAAGTCATGCCATTTACCAGTGGAGCTGGAGCACAAAGCATATTGGGCTCTCCGGTTGCTTAACTTTGACAACAATGCATGCGGGGAAAAGAGGAAATTACAGCTTTAGGAGTTAGAGGAGATGAGACTGAATGCCTATGAATCGTCCAGAATTTACAAGGAAAAAACGAAGGCATATCATGATAAGAAGCTGCAGAGGAGAGAATTCCAGCCAGGGCAGCAGGTATTGCTCTTTAACTCAAGGCTAAGGTTGTTCCCAGGTAAGCTGAAGTCCAAGTGGTTAGGGCCGTTTATCATAAAAGAAGTTAGACCTCATGGAGCAGTGGAATTGGTGGACCCTAGAGAAGAGAACTTCGAGAAGAAATGGATCGTCAATGGCCAGCGCTTAAAGCCGTATAACGGAGGACAACTAGAGCGATTGACGACCATCATCTATTTGAATGATCCTTGAGAAAGCTTACTGTCTAGCTAAAGACAATAAACTAAGCGCTGGTTGGGAGGCAACCCAACATTTATTGTAAAAATGTAGTTCTTTCATTTAAAAAAAAAGCCCAACAGGTGCAAACAGCAAACAGGGGGTATGAAAAGCAAAGGCCCAACAGGTGCAGTCAGCAAAAGGAGGGGTACCCATAGCAGAAGTGAAGTGGGCTGCACGAAGCCATGCGCTTAGCGCGCGCCCCTCGCGCTAAGCGCCCAGGTTAGTTTTTGAATTTTGAATTTTAAATCTGAAGGGCAACCAAGGGACGTTTTCCCTGGTGCGCTTAGTGGCCACATGCGCGCTAAGCGCGCACGTCAAAAATTCTGGGGAGTTTTTGAAACTCCCCAACCCCTCAGTTGCCTTTAGGGGGGCTTTTTAAGTGCAGAACTTCATTTCTTTTTCTTTTCTCTGCGCTTTTACACTTTCCACACTTCCTCTCTGCATCCTCTTCTCACTTTCACATTCCCTTGTGATTTTCACGCTGATTAACAGGAAAAACGAGGTAAGATTTGAATCTGGTTGTGCTGTAGCATTTGTAGGTATCATCACGCTAAGCCTTGCACATAGGCTTAGCGGGAACAAACAATGTGAAGAACAAAACGAGGAGCGCGCTAAGCCGCTGTAAGACACAGGAGCCACCACGAAGCACGCGCTTAGCCAGCACGGTCGCGCTAAGCGCGCTCATCAACTTCAGCGAACGCGCTAAGCGCGTGCTAGTGGCGCTAAGCGTGTGCTAGTGGCGCTAAGCGTGTGCCTCCTTCAGCAGACAGGCGCGCCAAACGTGGGGCTGGGCCTCAGGGCCCATCAGCCTCGCGCCTTGCTTTCTGCACCCCCCTTCTTCATAACTGCATCCCCTCTTTCTGCTTTCTGCACCCCCATGTCTACTAACTGCAGTCTGTTTTTTGTTGTTTTTGTTTTTTTTTCAGATGACTTCTCGCAAGCGCCGTGACGTGCCCACACCAGGGGAAGCGTCCAACTGGGACTTTTCCCGCTTTACATCCGAGATCGCTTGGCATAGGTACCAAGACAACATTCAGCTTCGGAACATCCTTCCGAAGAGGAATGTTGAACTTGGGCCTGGTATGTTTGATGAGTTCCTCCAGGAATTCAGGAGGTGCAGATGGGACCAGGTGCTGACTCAACTACCAGAGAAGAGGATCGATGTGGCTCTGGTGAAAGAGTTTTATTCGAACCTATATGATCCAGAGGACCACAGTCCCAGATTTTGCAGGGTGCGAGGACAGGTCGTTCACTTTGACGCTGACACGATTAACGACTTCCTCGACACCCCAGTCATCTTGGAGGACGGGGACCAAATACCTCAGCACTCACCCCGATTCTGACACCATCGCTGCCACATTATGTACTCCAGGGGGGCGTTTTGTTCTTAATGCCGATGGTCTCCCCTGGAAGCTGCTGAGGAAGGACATGACGACACTCGCTCAGACATGGAGTGTCCTCTCTTATTATGATCTCGCGCCCACTTCTCACACATCTGATGTTAATCTTGACAGAGCACGCTTGATCTATGGCTTGGTGAGCCGCATGGATATGGACGTGGACAGCTTTATATCTCAGCAGATCAGTCAGATTGCCTAGTCCAGCACCTTGAGGCTCGGGTTCCCAGCATTGATTACAGTGCTGTGTGACATTCAGGGGGTGGTTTCTGATACCCTGATATTTGAGTCACTCAGCCCTGCGATCAACTTGGCCTACGTGAAGAAGAACTGCTGGAACCCCGCTGATCCATCGATCACCTTTCCAGGGACTCGCCGCACACGCACCAGAGCTTCGACATCAGCATCAGAGGCCCCTCTTTCTACCCAGCCTCCGTCTCAACCTTCTTCTCAGAGACCGCGACCTTCACCTGCCTCCACCTCAGCATCCCTAGGCATGCATGGTCAGATGCTGAGGTCCATTCACGTTGGACAACAGCTCATCATGGAGAACATGCATAGGCTATCCTTACACCTGCAGATGGACCCACCGCTCATCACTCCAGAGGCTTATCGTCAGCAGGTTGCCTGGCCAGGAGACCAGCCCTCCACTGACAGGGGGGAAGAGCCTTCTGGAGCCGCTGAGGATCCTGCGGTCGATGAAGACCTCATTGCTGACTTAGCCAGCGCTGACTGGGGCCCATGGGCAGACTTGGGTGGAGGCAGTTGATGTTTCCTTTTATGTTTTGTTGTTTTCTTTTATGTTTGGTGTTTTCTTCTTTCTTATGTTTCGTTTATGTGGTCTGTTTGGGTAAAAAGAAGTAGTAGTAATAATATCAGTATTTCAGTATGTGTTTTCTGAGTAATAATTGCATGATAAACTTGAGCAGTCATAATTTTTGAGCTTGTTCTGGAAGGTTCAAACACTTGAGATGCCACTAATCTTTGGAAACACTGGTTCTGGAAGCACAAGTCAGGCCAGAAAATGGAACATGAATAGCATAAGGTGGGAAGGTTAGTCTGATGGAACAAGGTCATAACTGGTACGCCGTATACTTGCTTAAATTCCGGTGAGTGTGTGAACTTAATTGTGAGAGAAAACGCTTGTTTTTAAGTTCCTGGTTTTGCATCAGTCTTGGATTGTTAGAATAGTTACTTAAGGTGGATATGATCAAGGCCATGTTTGTTATATTTAGCTACTTAACCAAAAAGCCAACCCGACATCATTTTTTTTCCCCTTGCACCCATGATTGAGCCTATATATTATTTTGAATTAACCCTTGAGCCAATAAAATGATAGTCCTACCCTTTAGGATGATAAGAGAGCAAAAATGGGTTATAAAGGTCTTAATTTGGGGGATTTTGGAAAATAGGTAGCTAAGATAGTAGTACAACACATAGTAAGACACCTCTCACAAACTGGAAGCCCAATTATAAAAAAAAAATGAATGTAATAAAGGGCAGAAACAAAAGAGCAAGAGAGGTGACAAATGAAAAGTGCTGTGGGAAAATGAAAGGGTTAAGAAAAAGGCTTCGGAAGAATTAGAAATTTTTGCTCTCTTAATCCTAAGTTTGAATTTCCAAGAAAAATCATGATTTTTTGTAAGCCAAGCCCCAATACAAGCTAATAAAGTCCTTAGTGATCCACCTAAAGGTAACTAAAGATAACTGTACTTAAGATGAAATGCAAAACTTTGGAGTCTTACTTGCAGGTTGTTAGTAAAATTGCAAACACTAAACCAGACACTTGTGAGCAGAGGGAAACACCAGCCTTGTGAGGAAAGTAAGGCGAGCCAAATTTGATCAAGATTCCAGAGGACTGATTAATTCCATTCTTGTGTTGTATGCTTTCATTTTGAGATGTTGACAGATGCGGAAGGGACCACTGAAAGAAGGAGGAACTGAAGCCATTGATAGTGTTGGAACACTCAGAACTTGTTTGAAAATTTATTTTTATTCTTGGTTTGCTTGGGGACAAGCAAAGTTTAATTTGGGGGATTTTGATAACTGCTAAATAATTGTGAATTAATAGTAGTTAAATAGTCAAATTTTGGCTTAAAATTAATTATTTAGCAGTTATTTATAATTAAAAGTTGAAAAATTAATTAAATTGAATTTCTGGTTGCAGATACGAAAAATGAGGTTACATTAAGCAAAAAGGACAACAGAAATGAAGAGAAAGAAGGAATTCTAAAGCAGGCCCAGTCCAACAGTGGCGCTAAGCGAGCAACCAAATGCAGGCGCTAAGCGTGGCGTTAAGCACGAAGGAGCAGAAACCGTTACGCGCGCTAAGCCCATCTAGGCGCCCAGCGCACGATCCAACAGAAGCACAGGCTAAGCCTGCAGGGCGCGCTGAGCGCGCGATCTGAACGCGCTAAGCGCGAGGTGTCATGCTGAGCGCGACTATGAAGGCCCAAAAACCCACTTCAGCAACTATAAATAGAGAGCCAGTCCCAAGGAATCATCACCTCGTCTCAGAGCACTGTTCTCAGAACTTCAAGCCTGAGCTCTCCCTTCTTTCTTTATATTCTTGGTTTTTATCCCCATTCTTTCTTTCACCCCCAGTTGTAAGCCCTCAATGGCCATGAGTGGCTAATCCCCTAGCTAGGGCGTGACAGGCCTAAAAAGCCAACGATGTACGGTGTGCTTCAAGAATTATCAATGTAAAGGGAATTTATTCCAGGTTTTTCTGTTCTAATTCTTTTCTTGTTATCTTGCATTTGTTCTTAAATTTCTTTTGGGTTTTATTCGCTCGGGAGAGGGTATTTCCTAATAAGGATTTAAGAATTAATGCATGCATTAGTTTTAAGGGTTATACACTTGGGGAAGGGTAACACCTAACAGAACATCTTAAGAAAAGAATCCTTGGGTTAGCATTGCTAGGCATAGAATGATAACCCAATGCCCATGCATTTAAGCAACATCTAGAACTTAACCTTAATGCATTTTAATTATTGAATCTTCGCAAAGGTATTTGGGAGATAAGTAGTTAAAATAGGTTTGCCAACGTGAGGCATCAGGGGCAAGTAATTAACAGATGTGGGTAGAACTAATACCAGTGCAGCATTGGTAATGAATATCATATTTACATGCATCGTAGGCCAATTGGGTTTGTCCGGTCTTGGCATCTTTATCAATTGTCTTTCCTTTTAAACTATTTGATTTGGTAACCACCCCTTATTTCTGCATTTATTTCTGTCTTTATTATCTTTACTCATACTTACAAATTGAGAAATATTTAATAAAGTGCAATAAAATCCCTGCGGAAACGATACTCGGACTTTCGAGTTTTAAGCGATTTGGTACACTTGCCAAAGTCTCAACAGGAACATACTTTGGTTGTTTTTTTTTTAGTAGAATGTCACTAATCGAAGAGATTCTTCTCATTCCAAAACATTGCTCTCACATGACTGCATATATCGTGTCTTGCACCATTTTCTCCTTCTTTTTTTTTCATTATGAATGAAGATCTGTTTTTTTTTTCTTTATGAAGAAGTAACTATTGGGGTTATGATGTAATTGTTAAATTTGCATATAAGGAAAACTTTGTTGGAGATACAATTTATTCATCTTTTTTTAATTTTGTTGAATTTTAGGGCTTGCTCACTCATTGGTTTCTATGCTTCATATTTGCCTTCAGTAACCTTTTGCAGTTTTGAGAGAGATACATTATGGAATGATGATTATTTTATCTCATTTTTTTGATATTTACTTATTAATTTATTTAATATTTTAATCAACTCTTTAAGTTTTAATTTAGTTGTGTATGTGGATTTGCTCACTAATTGTTATTTTCTAGGCTTTTGCAATTTCTTATACTCACTTTGTACTTGCAATTTAATATCTATAGTCTATCTATCTATAGTATATACATACGAAAATGATTTATAAAAAGAATCTATACACATGACATTTTTTAGTAATTTTAAGGGATAAATTTAATTATAATTAAAAAAATAACAAAATGTCACATTACATTTTTAACATCAGAATAGAAATGTAATAATTATATTGATTGTTATGAGTAATTGATTGCAATCAAATTGATATAATTATAATATTAAATAATAATTAATTGTTTAAAGTATATTTTATAGTTAATTTATTCCAATTAAAATCACTAGTTGTTAGACTAAATAATTAGAATAATTCAATGATGATTTATTTATTTAATTAATTTATAACAAAAAATGAATCTATACATTAGTATAAAAGAACGTATTATAAAGATAAATATAGTCAATTTTTAATAATATTTACTTGATTAGTCAGCTAATTCTATTGAATAATTAATTCCATTGTAATTAATTTTTAATAATATGATTATCATATAATTAGAGGAATGTATAAATTAAGACTCAAAAAAAAAAAAAAAACGAAACGTATAAAGCAATTTTATAAATTATGAGTTGATAGTGGAGCGTAAATCAATTATCACTTTAATGTGTAGATTAAAAGTATAGGCACAGTTCTAATCAAAATTATGGAAGAGAAAATAGAATCAACCACTTTTCATTCTTGACAATGAATGATCAAATTTGTAATTAATGAGTTTTAAATAATTACTCTCATACCAAGACCAATATCAAATTATATTATAAATAATTTAACAATATCATATTTTTTAATGTCTCTTTGGCACAATAAAAATAAAGAAAAAAACAACAAAATATGTAAAAAAAAAACATTACTAATCGACATAAGAAAACCAAAAGAAATAAAATAAAATTAGAGAACATCAATTTTTATTTTTATTTTTATTTTTTTTATCTTGGCATGTAACTTAGATCTTTTTTTTATTACATAAAGTTAAAAATTCAATAAACTTAATTAGTAATTGGTTTTAGTAATGTTCTCTTTTTCTTTTACCATACTTTTTAAAATTCATTAATTTAATAAGAGTATAAAATAATAAGTTACAAATAATACTAGTTCATAGAAAACAAATCTCTAAGAATCACAAACTTATTAGAAAATGAATCAAGAAGCTATTGGCCATGCGTAAGACTATTAATTAATTGCATAACATTTATAATAAGTAGAACTATATATTCAAGAGAACCAGATGACAATTAATATTTTGTTATATGAAATTGAAATCAATAATAATATTTTTAATAATCAAATATATATATATATATATATATATATATATATATATATATATGTTTTTTATATTAATAATCATGCACCAACATGTCATCAATTTCAATTTATTATTAATATAACTTTTAAATTAATTATCATAAAAATTAGCAAACTTATAATATGATAAATTAAGAGGGTAAATTTTTTTATACAATCAATATATAATTTTTCTCTCTCTATATATCTTTAAATTAAATTTTAATCCTTAAAGTGAATGTTAATTTCATTAGTATTGTCATTTTTAAAATATTATAATTGCAAAAAAATTCTTAATTTCATTAGTCGCTGCTACGTACATAATCAACTATATATCCATAATGATGAACAATTATTAAGAATTAAAATATTATATTTTATCATCTATGGTTAAAATAAATAAATAAAATTTAATTTAATTGCAAATAATTAGTATTACAACTTTAATAAATATTTATATATTTATATTTTTTTCATAAACATGTTCATAAATAATATTTAGCCGTGGATGATATAACACCGATCATACATTGTAGCGAGCTATATAATGTAATGAAATAATGAATAATATATAATTCTATATAAAATTATTGAGTGGCGTGTTGAGAAACATTAAAAACAAGTGACATCATATTAAAAAGCACAACAAAACGTCAAAACCGTCCCCAATTAATCAAAGAAAAAAATACACAAAGTGAATGATTGCAACGAAAAACAATTTAATTAAAAAAAAGAAAAGAAAAGAAAAGAAAAAAGACCAGTGCAAACGGCGCGTTTAAAGTTCAAACAGTTTATTTAGAAGAAAGAACACTAACAGAAGATGCGGGTGCCAGCTGTTCAACCACTTTGCTTTCTTCTTCCTTAGTTTCGTTTGGTTAGTTAGGGTTTTCCTTTCCACAACTTCACTTTCTTCTTCACTTCTTGCAATCACACAATACAACAACGCAATTCCTCCACAAACTGAAAAAAAAACACACAATTTCGCTCACTACAGAACTCGCACGTGCCCTTACTTTCCTGTCACGTGTGCGGTACGAGGTTCTCTTTCCCCTGTTTTTTCTTGTTTTATTTGCTGTATTCTATTTTATTTTCCCTTTTTCCTCTATTTTTTACTTTTTTTTTGGTTTAATAAATTAATTGAACTATGGCTTTTTTTTTTGTGGCATTTACTGTAAATTTGGTAAAGTAACATTTGATTTTTTTTAGATGCGGTTTCTGTGCAGTTATGATAGTTGGTACTCTTTGCGTGAATGTGAGGCTTTTATCACTATGTTTGGGTTTGGGTTTAGTGACCGTATTTCAATTTTTTTAATATTGTGTTTCTGTGATTTAGATGTCACTTTTTGAATTTATTGCAATTTGTTAACTAATTAACTAATTTGATTTTTATTATCACTATGCTTGGTTTTGGCTTTTGTGATTTTCTTAGTATGATGTTTCTGTGATTTAGATATCACCTTTTGAATTTATTGCATTTTGTTAACTGATTGGATGTTTATGGCTTAAGGTGATTGCTGAAAGTAGCTATACTTGTTTGCTGTATTTTACTTTTTTTTATTTGGTGGTTGGAATAGTAATGTTCACTTTATTTTATTTAGATGGTGAATGCCATTCCTTTTTTCTCCTGATTGTGGACTTTTCATGGTGGAGCAATTATTGCAGGTGGAGTTTAGTCTCCATTAGAGATGTGGGTTGAAGGTGGAAATTATTGAATGTCGAATTATTCAGCTTGAGGAGTTGGAACTTATTTTTGGAAGTATTCATCTTGTGCGTGTCATTACTGAGTTGACTAGTGTCCAAAATAGGTTGGATTGGAGGCATTCAGAATTAGGTTTATTGTGTATTCTGAGAAAATAGCTAAAACGGGGTCGCTTTGTTGTGTGGCTTCAAGGCCACATGAATCAAATGCTGGCAGTAGGGACTGGTCCATGGGTCCAAATGAGCCCTACTGGCGAACAAATTCAAGTTTTTCGCCTCCTCCGACGAGGTGGGATTTCAGATTTCAGTCTGAAGGTCTGTCATATGGTGTGAATGATGGTGTTCAACTCTATGGGTCTTCTACATCGGAAAACGATAAAGAAAGTAGGGGTTGGGTCAGAGGCAACCACCTATATGATCTTCACTATTCTGCTTCAGATGGTACTGGGATTTTCCTTAGCAGTCCATCTGACCTTTCTCAGGGTCCTCAGTGGACGCCTCCTGCAATACAAGAAATCAGTATTGACAATTATGAAACTTCGACTAGGAAAGGTAAATCCTTATATATGAATATTTCAAATAGTATGTTGTAAACATTTATAGAACACTTGCAGCACTTTTTGTCCAAGATATGCTATATATTCTCTAAGATCTATGTAGTGGACATATTCTATCTTCTTTTTTTTCCTTCATGAAGCTTTTTGCAAATTTTCCTTTCACCATATTTACTATTTGGAAAAACTGGACTTTCAAATAGAGGGGGGACTGCAAGTCAGCAATGTAGTGTTGAGGGTGAAGTGTGTAATTATTCCTTCTTACGATAGCCTTCAGCCAGCAGTGTTTGAGAAATATTGGCTTTTAATTAATTGGAATGGTAAATGACATAAAAAAACCATTTGGATAATGTTACAGGAAGACAGTAGAAATTTAAACGTAAAATTAAAAATAAATATGAAAAAAGGGCTTGAGTTTGCAGATTCTAAACTGATGATTTAGGGTTTAGGTTAACAATGCGGTATGGAAGTGGAATGTATGTTTTTAAAATATTAATCAAGGTTGTCTGTTTCTAATTACTAAGGCATTGTATCTTGTTGACAATTGTTTCATATAAAAATAGGGTAGAATATAATTTTGGTCCTCTAAATTTAAAATGTTTCATTTTGGTCTCTTAAAGTGTCTATGTTAGATCAAAATGGTTTTCCCATCAGTTTTTGGCACTAAGTAACTACGTTAATTTTGGCTGACATGGCATCTCTCACAATTTGTCATGTTTTTGGCAAAAATATGTATGTATTTTATATATATATATATATATATATATATATTTATATATATAATCAGTACAAGTAGTACTAATATCTGTACATCCCAGTGTACATGTTGTCTATGTAAGATTATGGTATTGAATATGCTTGAGATATTAGAATACCCTAACCCCCACATCTCTGAGCACACTGGAATACCCATTACAAAAAGAATCTATGGTCTAATCCCTCCCCTATACAAGAATCCAGATTTAATATTACTGGACCAAAAGTGGAACAGCAGCTCAAAATCCTTATCTAAATATCTAAGCCATGACTAGCAGAAGAAAATTGCATCTTCCATCAATTTTTGTCCATTAAAATCCTCATTTGAGAATACAATTCTATTTCTATTTCTATGTTTCCAAATGCACCATGTGAGGGTAGCCCACCAAATCCACCATCTGTTTTGGACAATTCCTGATGAATTATAGTATGAGTGTTGTAGAAAGTGTTCCTTAGTGATGCGGGAAATACAGTTACAACCTCTGTCCATGCAAGGCTCTCCCACCATAAAGGCATTATTCTTTGGCAGCCAAAAATATGTGGGACGCTTCCTCCTCATGACTCAAACAAAATGGGCAGTGGTAGTCATCTAGCTGCACATTCCTTCTCCTTAGGTTTGCTCTTGTTGGTAGTCTATCCCTAACCAGCCTCTAAACAAAGTGTGCTACCTTGCTTGGAATTTCCATTTTCCAAATTGGTGTGAATGCCTTGTCTTCATTCTCATTCGCCACAACTTCATTAAGCAAATGATATCCACTTCCCATTGAGTACAACCCACTCACATCCTAGTCTTGTTGATTAGGCTGAACCCTGAACTTCTCAATATCCTCCATAAAGCTAGTTGCTAATTTCCATCTCCCCTTCCAACATCATTCTTCGCCACACAAAATTCCATTCCCGCGATTCCCTCACCTCAAAGCCCATCTGTTGAATAGTGTGATGTTGTATTTGTTGATATATACAATATAATCTCGGATACTTCTCCATCAAAGATAACCCCTCCTCCCTCCACCTATCTTCCCAAAATTTTACCCGCGACTCACATTCCATTTTCCACTTCACACCTTCATTGAGCCACCCATCTACCTCCGCTGAACCGCGCACAGAACACAAATCCCGCCACCATATCAATCCCTTGTGGTTCCTCCTCACCTCATCTAAGTTTCTCCATCCCCCATACTTCAACTCCAAAACCTTTGCCCATAATTCACCAATATGATGAAATAGGTTCCAATGCCACTTACCAAGTAGTGCTCAGTTAAAAGACGCAAGATCCCACACCCCTAGACCACCTTTCTCTTTAGGGAGACATATTGTCTTCCACTTCACCCATGTCAACTTGTTTTGATCATCTCCTTCACCCCAAAGAAACGATCGTTGCAACCGCACCAGCTTATCCACCACGTTCTTAGGGACCCTGAAAAAGGAAATGAAAAAAATAGGTATTGGGTTAAGGATTGACTTTATCAAAGTCACCCTTCCCCCAAAAGATAAGTTTCTTTGTTTACACTTTGAAAGTTTTCTCTCACACATAGAGATATTCAGATCCCATATCTCACTACGCCTTGGGTTTGCCCCTATGGGGATTCCCAGGTAAGAAAAAGGCAATGACCAAAGTCTACAATTAAGGTATCCCATGGCGGACTCCACCCATTGATCTAATCTCCTAAATGCCCCAAAACTGCTCTTAGCGAAATTTATTTTCAATATCAACACCAACTCAAAGCTCCTTAACATTACTTTGATTGCCTTAACGTTGGACATGGTCGCTTCACCAAAAAATACCGTGTCATTAGCCTATTGAAGAATGCTAATTTCCACCTTATCTCTGCCTACTAGGAAACCTTTGAACAAATTTTTCTTTTGTGCCTCCCTCATCAGACCCGTCAGACCTTTAGCAACAATGTTGAATAAGAAGGGGGCTAATGGGTCCCCCTGCCTGATTCCTCTTTGAGGAGAGGACTCGTCAATGGGACATCCATTCACCAAGACTGAGACAAAAGAAAACTTCAGACACCCATCAATCCACATCACCCATTTCTCGTAGAAACCCATCCGTCCCAGCATGTAGAGGAGGAAATCCCAGCATACAGAATCGTATGCTTTTTCATTGCTAACTTTGAAGACTAAACAACTTTTCCTTCCCCTTTTTGCTTCATCAAAAGCCTCATTAGCAATCACCATGTTGTGCAAGAGATGTCTCCCCTCTATAAAGGCACTTTGTCGTTCATCAATGATGGTAGCCATGACCTTCTTGTGTCTTCTAGTTAGGATTTTTGCCACAGCCTTGTAGATACAACCTATCAAAGAAATAGGTATGTACTCGTTTATATTTTGTGGATCCTGTATCTTTGGAATCAAAGCCTAGAAGGATGCATTACTGCATTTTGGAAAGCGTCCATTTGCATGAAATTCGTCCAAGAAATGCAAGACATCCATTTTCATTGTGTCCCAGAATTCCTTAATGAACTTAAAATTTAGTCCATCAGGTCCTGGGCTCTTGGAGCTCCCACATTCCCACACCACTACCCATACCTCATCCTCCTCAAATCTGGCCACCAATTTTGCATTTGCCTCATGATTAATGGTCTTGAATTCTACACCATTCAGCCTTGGTCTCTCAAATGATGATTCTTCAAACTTCTCAAAAAGAACTGTTTGACTTCCTCCCTTACTCTATTCGACTCCTCTACCCAACAACCGCCAATAAAAATCCCCCTCAACATGTTTTTGTGCCGTTTCCAATTGACAGTCATGTGGTAGTATCTACAGTTGCAATCTGCTTTTAACCACAAGATGAAGCCCATACATTGATAAATCTGGCATCAGTTCAGAATTAAATCATGATTTCTTCTAATGTTGCCTCTAAATGAGATAGCTTTAACTTTTATATTTTTTAATTAGTGAGACTCATTTAATAATTTTCCTTTTCTCGTAATATCATTGGATTCCTTGAGGACCTTGACTTTGGATCATAATTTGTCTGTTTGTTAATGTGTGTCTCTGTATATGGTGGGGGTAGTGGTTGATGGTTGCAGATGAATCATTGTGATATTTGTAACAATCAAACTGTTCTCAATTTTGTTTTATTCTGTCACCACTATAAACTTGTATTCTGTTACTTCTGCTTATTGAACCGCCTCCTTCCTATTTGTACTTTTGATAGATTCTCATCCCTCTGTGGGCCGGGTATCTTTTACTCCCAATAAGGAGGTAAGGTTTTTGGTTAAGGACTACTAAAAACAGTGTTTGTTAGGCATTTGTTTGACATGTGTTTGTCTTACGAAATAGGCTAACGGGTATGAAATATTTTCACAGGGAACATCTGTGAATCACTACTGTGGGGGTTCAACTTCATCTCAATCGGAAAGTAGTGAATCAGAGTCTACTACAAAATCACATTTATCCTCTGAGAGGAATTTCGCTAATCTTCGTTCATTCATGTCTAAGCCTATTCACCCTATGTCCTTTAATGACCTAACAACTACTAGGGATGCCTTTGATCCTGCAGTTACAGATTTTACAGAGTTTGATACTTCCACTCCACTCAGAGATGGCCAGCGTTGGAGTAGTGCCAGCAGTAGTCAGGAGTTTGCTGACGTTACCGAGTCATTTGAATTAGAAACACCTGGTCGCTCACATTTTCTGTCAGATGGATTTAAATGTGGCTTGTGTGAAAGATTTCTCTCACAGCGATCACCTTGGAGCTCCCGTCGTATTGTGAGAAGTGGAGACATGCCTACAATTGGGGTTCTTCCTTGTTGTCATGCTTTTCATGCTGAGTGTTTGGAGCAAGCGACGCCAAAGACCCGGAAAAGTGATCCTCCTTGCCCTGTGTGTGTCAAATTGGAGGAAAATTCCCCTGATCAACGGAGCCATTTGAGATTGAGGACTGGTTTTCCAAGGCTTAAATCATCTCGTGACGATGGACCGTCAAGACCTTGGGGATGTGTACAGGTAGGTGATTGTGTTGAAGGGGCTCTGCATGCACCACCAGGCAACACAATGTTGCTGCTTAATCGAAACCGCATTAAGAACCCTTCTTTGAAAGGAATTTCCAGGTAAAGTGAGGAAAAATGGGATATTTTCTTCACATCTGTTTAGTGGAAGCTCAGCTGATGGGGAAGCAGTTAGTTGCTCTAAGGCAACTGCAGGTCCAAGTGTGTGGAGGTAATAGCCAATGTTGGTAAGTTCTAAGTTGTAACTTACACCTAGAGATGTGCAGAAGCTGACTCTCCCACTTTGTTGAGCAAAATTTTATGACACTGATTCGTAACTTGTTCCAGATTTTGTATAGATTGATTTGTTGTATGTGTTTCGGAACTCACGCTTGGAACTTGTTCTTATTTTGCTTGATTTATGCATTTGAAATTTTATCCTTAGTCGGGGTTTTAAATCATCTACTTTTGTTGGTGGAGTTCAGATTGAAAAATAACCAAGGGAAAATTTTAATTAAATTTTCCATATCAACTAATACTGCAATTTGCATGTATGATGAACTAAGTTGAGCCTTGTAGAGGAATATATGCTCAAAATTACAGTGGTCGTTTGGTTTGAAAAATGAAGTTGGGAATCTGATTTTGTTATTTTCTCGAGTTTCTAAAAGCAAAATTAAAATAGAAAATGTTTTCGTGAAATGGATATATTTTTTTTTCCATTGGAACTTCAGTTCACTCTCAAGTTAATTGAGCTAGCTCACGAGTTAAATACTTGAAAAGTTAAAAATTAGCTCACTGACCAAATTACCAAAAAGTGTATGGCTCTAGTTCTTATTTAGTTCATGATGAGAATCATGAAACTGGCCTAATACAGGCTAAAGGCCCAAGTGGAGAAGGACGAAGGCCCAAGTGGAGAAGGACAAAGCCCCCGAGTGGAGAAGGATGAAGGCCCAAGTGGAGAAGGATGAAGGCCCAGAGGCAGAGACACTATTAAGACTATTAATTGTTGCTGAAGGCCCAAACTAATTTGAAGGCTCAAGTTAAATAAGTTTTTAGTTATAATTTATTTTTATTCTAATTTTGGCCCACACTGTTTAGAATGCCCATGTCTATTTTTATCTTTTTGTTCAGCTACACTATAAGTATTGGTTTTGGTTTTGAATAAAAAAAAAACTTTTGGACATTTGATAAAATTGGGTGAGAGTTTCTCTCTGGGTTCCTTGTTGAACCAATTATCAGACTTATCAAGGTAATCCTTGTGGCGTCTACCCAGACTTATCTTCCTTCATTGGAAGTGGCGTCTACCCAGACTTATCTTCTGATAAGTTTTTTTTTTATTCAAAACCAAAACCAATACTTATAGTGTAGCTGAACAAAAAGATAAAAATAGACATGGGCCTTCTAAACAGTTTGGGCCAAAATTAGAATAAAAATAAATTATAACTAAAAACTTATTTAACTTGAGCCTTCAAATTAGTTTGGGCCTTCAGCAACAATTAATAGTCTTAATAGTGTCTCTGCCTCTGGGCCTTCATCCTTCTCCACTTGGGCCTTCATCCTTCTCCACTCGGGGGCTTTGTCCTTCTCCACTTGGGCCTTCGTCCTTCTCCACTTGGGCCTTTAGCCTGTATTAGGCCAGTTTCATGATTCTCATCAGTTCATAAATTTCTGGCGTATTTAGTTCTGCTTTGTCCTGTGAGTTTTACCAATTCTGATGCTGCGTTCTGTGAGTAGCAACAGCACAATAAAAATAAATGTACGTAGTTATTGAGTACCTATAGGATAATTACTTATAATCAATTTTTCTAAATTTGATTTACATTGATATAAAATTTATACTCTTGTTTCGAATAGACGAATATAAACAAAAAAAAAACACATTAAGAAAATGAATTAGTACCGGCATTTATTGTATTAATTTTATTTAAAAATAAATTATTTTTTCTTAACTACCCTTTCTTAAAACTAGATAACAAACAATTTTAAATGAGCATGAGAATGAGAGAAGAGACAGTGAGGGATAAATCTGGGAAAAAGAAATAACCTCAGGCTTTAATGGTGGGAGTCACTTTTAAATTGTTGAGTTGTTTTATTTATTACTGGTGGTGTCGTAATGCAGTCACGTATATATGTAATGTAAGCTTTCTAAAACTGAAAGTGCTTTAAATGAGCATGAGTTATCACAATATATAGGCCAAATGCAATGATCATCAAATGATGATGCTTTATTTATTAATGAGTTTTGACTTTTGAGACTCTTCTTCTACTTGCACTTGGGTTCTTTCCAGTTGTAATTCCAACATTCTAACTCCAACCATCAACTATGGACGCCACCTCCACTCTTCCGGCACCGGCACCACCGACGTTGCTTTGCACTCCTCCGGGATCAAGTCAGAAAAAGGTACGTGATGCGTTATTTGTTGCTTCTAGTTTGCTGTATTTGTCCCTCTTATGCAAAGACTGCTCAATGTGGAACCGAAGCAACTCAAAAATATTCTTGATTTTTTACTCTTATATAATTAAAGATCTGTTTGTTTGTTTGCTATGCGTCTTCCTTTCAATTCCCATTTCATCCTTAACGTTAAAATCAACAAGCTTATTTGAGAAACAGAATTACCCAAAAATAAAGTTTCGATTTTTAACATGGTTTATGGCTTGTACATGGATTCCAATTGGTTATCTAGTAGCATTATTATCTTTGCTGATATATATACCTTTAGGTTCCCTGGTAGTATATGCTTCGTAATTCAAAGAAATATGTATAATAGAGGAGTTGTCACAAGAAGTTCCATCCACCTAATCACAAGAGTACAAATTATACATAGTTGCACTATGTAACCCCGAATTTAGAGTACATATGTGAATGCAGGGAATTGTTTACAATGAGCAACTAACTCAGCAAACATAGAGAGATGAATCAAAAGGTACTGAAAATCATTCACAACTAACATCATTGAAAATAATGTCCCTCTTTGCCTTAGTTCCTTTGATGTTACCCATATGCACATGCTATGTTTACAATATTACTATCATATTATAATGCTCAAATTTTATGCCAAAGTAATATGAATGTGTAACCACCATTTGTTACTTGTGGCAGACTGCATCATCCAGTTATCAAACCAGTCATATAATATGTGACAAGTGCGACCCTCCTCGACTTTTCAAAAGTGAACAAGGTTTAAATTCTCATTCAAGAATCCACAAAAGGCCTATCCAATTTGATATATTGGAATTCAAATGTGGTGAATGTACAGATGTATTTGAATCGCAACAAGCATTAAGTGGCCATATGAGGCTTCACAATCGTGTAAGGTATAGGCCACCAAATGCACGACCATGAAAAGTTCCTCCTATGGCGCGAGACTCATACTCATGCAAGCATCTAGTTTTAGACAATTTAGGATTTATTTCGTTTGAATATTGTTATCTAGTTTATCAAGTACTAGTTGATTGGGGCTTTTAATTAGGATTTTTTTTCCTTCTAAAATTGCTACAAAAGTATATCTATTAGTTGTTTTATGTTTGTCATATTTGAATAATTTGATTATATATTGAGGTAAAATCGAGACTATCTTCAAAGTTCACGGGTAAAAAATAGGATATATAATTGTCAATTCATCATTTTAATTTTGATGTGACGTATGTAGACTATTAACATTAACATGGAGCTTATATGGTAAGGAAAAAACAAAAAGCATCTTGTGAGGATTTAAATTCATGATATTTTATTTAAAGAGAAATATTAAATTATTAAGATATTTGTTTTGTTTAATTAAATTTATAAATAATTTTGTATGTATTATTAGTCAAGAGTTATTAATTTTTTTTAAATTATTAAAATTTATAAATTAAAATAAGCTATTTAATATTTAAATAAATTTAATATTTACTTTTACTTGTATTCATTTTTATTACAAATTTTATTTTAATATAAATAATAAATTATTATATATAATAAAGTTTTTATTTTATTATAACTTTTTTAAAATATTACACAAATTAATACATAGATTAGTTAAAAAAATTGTCTTATGTAATTTCTACAAATTATGTAAATTTAAAACAATATTTAGATATCTAAAAAATTAAAAATTTATTAATTTTTATAATTAAAATAAAAATTTGTATTATTTATATATAAAAATAAATTTTTTATAATTTTGATAAAATACATAAAATAATTTATATATTAATTTATGTATTTTTTTTTTAATTTATATAATTGGCACTAAAAAAATTATTTACTGAATAATTCTTTATAGTTAAAAAGAAATATTAACATTTAAGTTTCCTGAAAAATAAAATTAAATATTAAATATTTTTTAGTTTGTAAATTTTTAAAACTCAAAAAATTAATAATTTTTTACTAATTATACATATAAATAGTGTTTATAAAGTTAAATAAATAAAGGTAGTATCTTGGTGATATATTATCTAATATTTAAATAAAAGATCATGAGTTCTATTGTTACCAAGACTTTATTTAATCACTTGTCATATAAGTGTCATGTCAATAGTTTATATAAACATCATGTTAGTATCAATGCGCCAAATCAAAGTCAACATTTGAGTTTGGATGATTTACTGGAAGGACCAAAATTGCTTATTCTAAAAAAATAAGGAACTAAAATGTCTTGATTTAGAAATAAGGAGACTAAAATCATGGATTTTAAATTATAGAAGAACCAAAATTACAATTTAGCCTATAATTTATGTTTTCCTTTTTATTCAAATTAAAATGTGACCCTCTTATATTTAAGTATTTAAAAAAAGACATGTAATATCAGAAAAAAAAATATTTTATTTTACTAAACAAATAACATAATTTTAATAAATCTAAAAAAAATATATTATATTTTTTATTTAATTTTTTCTTATGTTATTGTCTTTTATTCAATTTACGTCTCTAAAAAACATTATATACATATAAATATTTATATATAAGCTAGACATAATAAAGGATAAATCCGAAGACGAATATAACTCTGTTGATCGTCGACCTCACAAAAGATAAGAATGTGTTAAAAGTGATGATATTATACTAATTATATATATATGATTTAATTTATTTTTTATATTTGGTCCAAAAAAATAATTCTAGCACCATCTTTATCATCTGTCATTAACAAAATATTATTTCATATTAAAGCTTACAAGAATTTATTTTTTTGTAAAAATACTACATTTAGTTTTATTTTCTTTATAATTTTAATTTTTGTTTATATTTATTCAATATATTGATATATCATAGAATTAAAAATTCAATCAATATAAATTTATGATTATAACACGTTAGGAAATTTAATTTGAATTTAGGATCCTAACACGTTAGGAAATTTAATTAAATGAATAACATTTTTTAATCATATGTTACATTTTAATTTGAATAAAAAGGGAGACATAAAATAAATAGTAAGTTCAATTTATTTTTAAAAGTAATATACAAAAATTATTACAAAACTATAATTTTTTTTAAAAAAATTTGGATCCCTTTTAGTTGTGTGTCTAGTGTCGTTAGACCTCCGAATGACCCTCAGGGCCAGTGCCAGTCTTTATCATACCAAATTGAAATTAAATATAACTTGCAATCGAAAATAAAAGAGTCATTATTGAAAATAAAATTTCAAATAAAAAATCATTAAAATAAGATAAAATTAGTTCATTAAGATTAGCTTACAGGGGTATTTGAGATTGCAATTCTTTTTTCTTTTTTGGCTAACATGGAATAAATTTGGACACGTCTTAAATTTTCAACGGTTTGAAATTAATTTGATCAAAAATTAATTTTTTGGTTGAGTTTTAACATAAACGTTAAAGTTGTGGGCTCAAATTATAGCAGAACCCAGTCATCCATGTGGTTGCTCAAACCATGGCTTTCACTTCCAGTACCTTCTTCTTTGTTTCCTGCACCTCCTAAAACACCTAAACAGACACAAAAACTACCCAACCACCCAATACATCTGCGTCCCACCCCCACCCAACACCCCTGCTCCATGCAAATACCACCACCCAACACCATCACGACAACTCTATTAAGAGAAATGGCACAGAATGAGCAAAAGAAGACCAAGAGGTGTAAAATGTACCTCCATTCTAGTATTGCAAATCCGCAACACACTATTTCCTTTATCCTTCCGAAACAATCTTTTTGGAAGGTTACTAATATGCTTCCAAAACAATGTTCCCAAAAGGTTACTAACATACTTTTAGAACAACCTCTCTGTAAGAATACTAACATGCTTCCAGAACATGTTAGTATTCTTACAAAGAAGTTTTTTTGAAAGCATGTTAGTAACCTTCCAGAAATGTTTTTCTTGAAGGATAAAATAATTAGTGTGTCACAAATTCACAATTCGAGAATGGAGGCACGTTTTACACCTTTGTGTCCTCTTTTTCTCCATTTGCACCATCTTCCCTGCATACTGTTGTCAACGATGGTGTTGGGTGGTGGTATTTGCATATGGTCCATACGAATTAATATTTCACAGATGTAAAAAACTTTTTCCAAACCGTCGTTGCCACCGTAACACCCACCATGACAATGACGAAGTCAATGTAGGTAACAAACCACCACCACAATGCGGATAATAAAACCACCATGAGCCAACGGAAGGAGGAGCTCAATGAAGTAAGAAGAAGAAACTGAATGGTGTAAGAAGAATCTGAAAACGGAAGGAAGGAAGAAGAAGAAGAATTACAAAAGGGTAATAATTGGAATTAAAGAAAAAATGAATGGTGTATTTGAGATTGGTTAGGTGCAGGCAGAAAAACCCACATTTGAATGGGTTATGGCCCATACCCAACTCTGGCTCACTCCGTCTTGGAGTCTGAAAGCGCGCTTCCAAAAAGAAAAATAATCTTGTGGCCTAAATTTTTTGTGACGAAAGTTAATCTTGTGGCATAAAATTTTGTGTCTGGAAAACTTTGTGGAACGCACAAGGACTACGCTGGCCTACATTATCGGCTGAAATTTACATTCAGAAACTCAGATCATAAGAAAATAATTTCTTTATCTTCTCAGAAACAAAAAGAAAAAGATAATTCTCAATGGGGTTTTCTTCAAAAAAATTTCTAGAGTAATAGTTTATAGTTTTTTTTTTTTTTTGCTTTTTTAACAATGCTCAACTAATTTGTTTCAGTGAGAACATTACAATATAATTTGTGCATGACTTTGTACAGTACAAAAAGTATTATCAATTTGCTGCTAGTTTTTTTTATATATAAAAAAACAAATAGGAGGCAGATAAGTTATCCTACCAGGCTACCACCAAGACAAAATAAATCTGTTTTTTTATTAGCAAATGATAATATGTTAGAATATTAGTTTTTGTTAGTAGAAAAGATATAACTCATGATTTTTTTTTCTTTTCTTTTCTCTCTTATTCATCCAACCCACCTTATAATTTAAAAATAAAGTAAATCTTACTTATCAACTATTAAGAACTGAATTAGAATTTACTAACGAAAAAGAATTGAATTTATATTTAACTGATATATCATGAAATTCTACTCTTCTAATGTCACAATAATACACTTTAAAAGGTAAAGTAAATAATTTCAATTATGCTAACGAAGCTAATGATTGGATATTACGTGCATATGCATAATAAATCATGAATGCGTTAGAATATCACTTGTTAATTTTCTCATTAATTATTGAGATTACTTATTTGACCATTGTTCACTCCAAAGAATCAATTCCTATAAATCAACTCCAAAAGAAGTGTTTAAACTCTAAAAAGTAAGATATGTAAAGTGTTTTTTTTTTTAATTTAAAGTGAGTAAAATTTAAAAGATACTTTAATTAAATCAGTCATAAGTACATTCTTCTTTTATACTTCACATATTTCTTTACTTTCAAAGAATGATTGTCACCCTGGCATAAAAGAAAAACAGGCCACTAAGGTACACCACATGACTGCATATTTGCATCTAACAGTATAAGAAAGACAAAAACCACAAAATATCTAATGTACTTCCTGGACATAACTCATGCATCCATAGTAACTAAGGTCCTTAGCCACAGATGAAGATGGTACATCAATGCAGAAGAAAGATCTCACTCAACAACACAACGTGGGGCTTAAGCAAGTTCATACACATTATTTAACATAAGGTTAAATTTTATGATTACCTAGCAAGAGAGATGTCCAAACACAAAACAAAGTGAGCAAAAGGTGGAGTCATTACTTCTCTATTTTTCATAAATGGGTCTTGTGCTTAAGGTTACTCATCCAATATGTTACACCAAAATGGTTAATGACATGTGTAGCTATCAACCCCATAGCACTCACATGGACCAACTAGTGTACCACAGTATCCTGGCATTCCCCCGAACCTAGTAGCAATAGGACCCCATGGCCTAGTTTCCCAAGCCATTCAAATTTCAAGAGTTTTCAATTTTCAATAACTACTTAAAGGGACCATTCTTAATTCTTGCTTTCTCATGTGCTTCTGTCCACTTAGCTCTAGACAATTGCACATTGTATACACAAACGTGATGCATAAATAGGGTTCTTGAATTGCCTAGTGTATATGCTATGTCCAATCAAGGCCACACATTGCTATTAGTGTTGATTGTGAGAAGAATTCCCATTCCCACCTGCTATGTTCTAGTCAGTGTCATTTTCCATCAAGTTGCTACAGCATGAAATCGAAACCGTACAAAAAATTAAAGTGGCAAATTGGTATAATACTGAGATAGAGACACTCCTCTTGAAGTTCTTCATGTTTCAGTTTTTCTAATGAGTAATGACTTTGTGTCTCTTGTTAGCACTTGATTCTAAGATAAGTAGGGGGGGGGGGGGGGGGGGGGGGGCGGGGGGGAACGTAAAAGGGATATAACATTAGAGGATTGTGAGAATGAACGTGTCTCTTGCATCACATTTCACCAAATGTGTTTTATTTTTTTTACCTTATCTAAACGTGGATGATTGAAGTATCCAATTGCTTTAAGCTTCACCACCTTCGTGTGATGTTTGTTAATTGGGATGATTTGCTAATTCCACTGACACAGCAAAGTTTAATTAGTTTTAATCCTGAACCAAATTAAATGGTGGTTGAACCATTAAAAACACACACAAAATAGGAAATGAGTAACAACAACAAAAAAAACCCTATCCACAATATTAAGTCAATTATATGGATCACAAAATTAAAAGTCTTTTTTCTTTGCTACTATGTGAGAAATATCCGTTCACTTTTTCTTTAAGGTTTGAATCCGAAATTTTAGTTAAGGATCCGTTCCCAAGAATAGAAAAAAAATATAAATAAATTAAGATGAAAATTTTAAATTAAAGTAGAAGGTAAAAATGTAAGTTCTACATCATTTACTGTTCATTCTACTCATTTTTCACTCTATTCTCCTATATTTAAACATATCCTAAGTGATCAAAGTTTATTTCCATTTGGATTAATGTGATGTTGATCATACAATGTATCATGACTCAATTAAAGACTAAAATATCTAGTAAAATGAAGAGACAAAGACAGGAACAGGTGAGACACTTCCCACTCCCATCCTGCCTGGGTGTAAATGAGTAAAATCTCTAATCCTATCCCATAGGATACAAAGCAACAATAATGAGTGCAGCTTGAAAAACTAACTCGGTCTGATGTAGTGTGCTTATATTAAATACATGGAGAGTATGTGAGGTCCATGTGAAGATGATCATTAGTTGCTTTTAAGTTGTAAAGAGGGTTTGTATATCCAAACCCACCACACCACATCGTGCCCTTAAACAAGTTTGTGTCTACTTGTGGTACTTGTTCAATGACAATTACTTTGTTATTTTTCCCTACCTATAAATTGTATAACCAACCATCTCCCATAGGCATATGGGTGTGGTGATTCCTTGAAGTTTAGACTACAAAATGCAAAAAATTTATTTTGTGTTAGAGTCTTAATTGCTAACTAATAGTACATCACAAAGATACTAGTTAAGAAATTAATAAGTTTTTCTTATTAAAATTACATTCAAATAAATTGAGAATCCTAAAATAATACATCAATAACAATTTTTAATAAAGAAAAAATTGCTTCTAATTCCTTGATCAAGAGGCTAGCATTTAGCTTTTTTGTAATACTACTCATGAGATTATGAAAGGAAGTGGGATTCAGCTAGTGCTTATAGGTCTCATATTTTCAACTAGCTAGTTTCTCGTGCATCCCTGCCTCCACTATGTGGTCCTTTTGATCATTAATGATACCGTTCTTATTGTGGTTCAAAGCTGTATCCAATTAACCATGAAAAGGGTGTTTTCCTATATCTCTCTCTTTAATTAGCAACATTTATCCACTCATGTGGGTTAATGTCGTCGCGCTTGAATATGGTGACGTATAGATTCCGGATCTTAATTAATTAGAGTCAGTAACAATTTGCCACTTGGAAAAAAACTACTAGAATAGAAAATTAATGCCATGTGCATCAAACATTTCAAGCTGCTAAGCGTAGAAACAAAAACATTTATTTATTATTAATACTAGTGGAAGATAAACTTGTAAATGAATATGGTTATTTTCACTAATTCACACAAAGTTAATTAATTTAATTAATAATATTAAATTTGTTAACATTTTATATTATTTTTTTAAAAATTATCCTTAAAATTATTCTGACTCATCATGTTTCTTTTTTTACTTAATTATTTTTTTTATCTAATTAGTTAACCTGTGTTATTTTTTTCTTTCAATCCTTATAAGAGAGAAAATATATTTATTATAAAGTAATAAGGCTATTTTAATAAAAAAAATTAATAAAAAGACAACATAAAAATAAGATAAATGAATTTGAAAAAAAAGTGTTATATTTAAGGACGAAGATAATAAATATAATATTATATTTTCTTTTTCTTCGCAGTAATATTCTCTTTTGACATTTAATAAAAATGTCCTTAAGGTGAGGCTGCCTTCCTTTCTACTCAGTTAATTATCAGTTACCGATTTTTGTATTTTCCGTTCAATTGTTTCTGATCGTGGAAGACTATTGACCGATAATGACCTAAAATGTAATGTTATCTGCGCATGCCCTTTTGGCAATGTGCATCGTTAGATTGATTGTTACATATTTTCACTAAAAGAGAAAAAGAAATGATAGTAACATATTCTAGCATTTTTCCTATACTTTTTTATTAGTTAAAATTATTGAAAATTACAATTTTTTTTAGACTTTTCAGCTTTAATGAGTTTTATTCATAATTTTATAATTTTTAACAAATTTTAACTAATAAAAAAAGTATGTTAAAAGTAGTATGTTGCTAACAGTAAAAAAAAAAAAAAAAAACCTACTCCTGAAGTGGCTGTCACATTTTCTATACATGATTGGAATTTAAAAATATAAAATTGATCCAGTGATTCAGAAAAATGCTTAAGGATAAAGAGAAAAAAATTACAATTTAAATAAATCCTTCTACTGACATATTTAATAAAAAAATAACATTATTTGCCGATAAAAAACAATAGTTAAAATTTGGAAATAATAGAATTTCGCCAATTTAGTGTGTATTTGTGTCTACCTTTGTTTTCAACATCAATGTCAACTCATCGTTATTTTTCTGTTAATGTTTGGATGCTTTGAAAAGTGTACCAGCTGTTAACCAAATACTACATCGCTATTAAGTGGATTGAACTTTGATTTGGTTACATGAACTTAGACTCGAACAAACATAATTAAGTAACACAACACTCTCTTGCATTACTATTAAAATTGTTTAAAAAAAGTTTATATGTCGATAGATTGATTAAATAATTAAAAATTTGATTTTAATTAAAACAATTCAATGCAATCATCGTGGAATATTGTCTATTTTTTCCCCAAAGAAATATGTACAAACAAAAGGTATAAAATTTATTTGAGAAAGAGTTATACATGGGAACATAGATTGTATCAAGTGAGATAAGTGTTTGATGAGAACATGAGAGGATAAAAAAAAAGTAAATTTGAATCATACAACCATACAAAATAGATGGGATTAAAAGTTATTTAATAATTACTTGACCATTTAAAAATGTCAAATATTTTTTTTCGTTAATCTTAACATTTTATGATTTTAACTTATAGTTAAGATTTACTCTTCTTCTCATAATAAAAGTCTTTTCACATGATATATCTCTTATCGACATATTTATTGTTGTTAAATATTTTTTTTAATATATAAACATTCATATTACAAAATTATCTTTTAGATGGTTGATATGTTTTCATGTATATAAAGAATTGACAGTAGTATTGTGGGAAATGAAAAAAAGCCGAAAGGTCTCCTAAACATTTGTCCTATACAAAAAGTGAGTGTTTTTTCTTTGAGTTTAATGTTGACATATCGTGAGAGTAAATTTTTTTTTTAGCAATGTCAACTAATTAAAAAATATTTTAAATATAATTTTTAAAATAATTATTAAAAATAATTTTTTATTATGCATTATAATATACAATTAGAAAATAATATAAAAATTATTTATATTATCAGTGTATTTTAATTTTTTTTAACGAATTTGACTGCTGACCACACCAAACCAGCTGGAAATCTTTCGTTATTGTATTTTAGCAGTTTTTATTATATTTATGTGTATTAAATTGTCAAAATGAAATTAAAAATATATAAATATCCACGATCGATTAACAGTATCAAGTCCCCAATATAATAAGATTCAATAAATTCAGTTACTAGCAAACCCTAGTGATTTTTTCCTTCCAAGATTTATGAGGTGATAGCTCCCCTAGTGATTGAAAACACGTGCACATGGGCTTCAGCATCACCATGACCCAGTGAGATAAACGATACTGTGCAAATTAAATGGAAATAAGACCGGAAGAGCAAAAAGGAAATGATAGTGGAAATCAATTCGAAATGTTTCCGTCAAAGTGAGGCTACTTACGGGTTCTTTTCAGTTTAGATAGGATAGTATGATACACTATCAATTGGTAAAGACAATGATCACAAAATTATGTTTAGGAAAATTCAGCTTGTAATCTATATATTTTTTTTTTAACATACGGCAGTGCATAATATCGAGCAATTTTAGGTGTTTTTCATGTTTAATAATATTGAATATGTATCACTTGACTCACATTTTATTGTTTTACATTTTAAATATATTATTAAGTTTAAATATGTATTTAGTCATATTATGTGTGTCGTGATTTTAATTTGGTCTAGGTAGAATATTTTTAATTTTGACCATTTAGTTACATGCAAATTTGATTCAGCTAGTCTCTAGCAGCATTTATATGAGAGCTTTTTAGGGTTTTTTTGCTGAGGTTTACATGGTCATGTTTGAGCCTTTTTGTTTGTAACAGTGTTTTTCTTTTCTTCTCCCAATTCTTATGAGAGCTTTTTAGGGTTTTTTTTGCTGAGGTTTTCACAATCAGGTTTGAGCCTTTTTGTTTGTAAGAGTGTTTTTCTTTTCTTCTCCAAATTCTTCTTGAGATTTTTGCACTTCTAAATCTCATGGATCCACTAAATATTGACGAGTTAAATATTGAAGATGAAGTCGATATAGAATTCAACATTGAACCAAGTGGAGAAGATAATGTTGATCTCTCCCTCTGCTTTGTTAACAACAAGAAATATATGTGTGCCTATAATGAAAAAGCATATGGCGGAAGTATGACAGCCAATTGGAGGAGTCACCATTGAAGAAATAAATACTGCTATTTTTCTGTATTGTCCAGGGTTGACAAAATACATGTGACATCATACACGACACTCCGAGACACGTGTTAATCCTCTATGTTAGTCCTGGCACAAGAGCACGAACGTCCGACTCTTAGCAGCTGGACTCCCTAACTGACAGGTTATCTCTAACCTCTTATTATTTGAATATACTTGAATCTCCTTATCTCTTGACACATATTCAATTATCTACAAAGCCACACATTATCTATAAGATACATTTATCTACTAGCTTTTTTCTCCAAGCTACATTTTAGCTCTAACATTATCTACAAGCTACTGACTATTATCTACAAGCTGGTAATTATTTGCAAAAGCTATAACATCCCCTACAAACAAGGACCCACAACTCCACTCCACTCCTATAAATACCAGGATCCATCGAACCATCAACACACAGCATATTCACTCACACCTTGAGCCTACACATACTTGTTCTCATACGCATATACTTGCTTTATTCTCCTAACTCATATACTTACTTGAGCATCACAATTCTTCTATTTTGCAGGTCCCCCCACTTATCCTCTTAACAAATGTAACTCTTAAAGTCAACGTGTGAAGTCAGGGAGCCCACCTTAGCCACGTCCACCCTAACGTGTGCCAACTCAGTACATTTGGTGTCCACCTTGGGGCTGCGATAAAACATACCCCACGATCTCTCATCATCTTTCTCTTAATCATCCATGATTAGCACTTGGTCTGGCCTCATACACAAGACCCCTTTTGAAAGCTACTATCCTCCAGCTATGACAGACACAAGTACTCTTCAGCAACTCCAAAACTGCATTGCGGAGATGGAGCAATGTTGTAAGGAGGAGCTGAGAAAGCTAAAGGCTGACCACGATCAACTGGAAGCTTATATCAGACGCCCCCAGGGCAAAGAGCACTCCGCTCACACATTACCTGAGGGCACCCAAAGGGAATTACACCCCCGACGCACAGTCAACACTGCAGATGACTTAAGTCTCTCCCATATGCATTGTCCAGCATGGAGGACTACTCGTCGATCGCATTATGAAGACTGACATACCCTTGGGGTGGAAACCATTCAACCTGGAACTGTATGATGGGACCACAGATCCAGATGAGCATCTGGACGCCATCCTAACTTTGGCGAATCTATACACCAACGATAATGCAATCTTATGTTGTGTCTTCCCAATGTCTCTCAAGGGGGTGACATTGACCTAGTACGGTGGACTCCCACCAAGATCTATAGACAGCTTCGACACCATCATCGAACGCCTCAGTGCGCAGTATGCAACTAGCAGATTTCACCGCATGACCTCGGCTGCCTTGGCCAGTCCGCGACAAGCAGACGATGAGTCTCTCAAAAACTTCATGGACACATTTGGGCGCACTGTTGTCCAGATCCGAAATCTTAACCCAGAGGTAGCGTTGCATTCCATGCTCCTCACCCTACGACCCGACAAGTTTGTGGACAGTCTATGCAAAAAGCCTCCTAGTAGCATGGACGAGTTACGTGAACGAGCCAAGGGCTACATCCAAATGAAAGAAATTTCCAGATTCAGGAACCAAGTCAGACAAGCTGGACAAAAGTGCGACAAGCGAGAAGGAAACACCAAGATCGACATACACAAGTCGGATAAGAGGCACAAGCCAGACAAGTGCCGACCTCTTACAAAAAGGGTCAGGTACGAGCCTTATACACCCCTTACAGCCAATCACACCATAATTCTAGAGGAATCTTCCAACTTAGAGGTACTCATCAGGCTACCCTCGACGAAACCTCCTAGGTTGAGGTTAGACATGACCAAATACTACAGGTATCATCGTGGTATTGGTCCTAACACAAAAGACTGTTGGGCCCTAAGGGACAAGATAGAAGAACTTATATAGGCTGGGTACTTAGCCCAATTTGTTAAAAGATCGGACAACCACCAAACAAGAGCAAGACCTGGAGGACACCGAGAAGAGCAACAAAGGAATCATGATGCAGATAGAAGAAGAGATAAAACAAAAGATCGAGGTAGACAGAGACACCAGCAATAGCGGCACTAGTGACAAACTCCATAATAACAAGAACCCGCCAAGCAAATTTGAGGTGTAATCAACACCATTACAGGCGAATTTTCCTATGAGGGACAGTCCAGCCAGTTCCGAAAATGCCATCTTCACATCATTTGAGACATCAACATCAATTTCTTCGACGCACCATCACATCAAAGTCTCCCTTCTATCACTTTCACAAATAAGGACTTCAAGGGTATCAACCCTGTCAACCAGGAGGATCCCATGGTTGTCTCCATCATCATTGCAAACTTCATGGTGTCCAAGGTTCTCATCGACCAGGGCAACTCCACTAATATCCTATATTGGAGAACTTTCCAGAGGCTCGAGGTCTCCATTGATACTGACCACCGTCACACCAGTCCACTCCTTGGCTTTGAAGGCGAAAGGGTAGAGACCAAAGGCTACGTGGACTTAATGACCACTTTTGATCAAGGCCAGCTCTGCAGGAGTTTCACAATAAGATATCTACTTATTGATGCAGATACATCATATTTTGCTTTGATCGACAATAAGACACTTAACGAACTTGGAGCCATAGTCTCTACGTCGCATTTGAAAATGAAATTCCCTACCCTGACTAGGGAGATTGTAATCATTAAGGCAGACCAAAAGCAAGCACGACAGTGCTATGCAGAAATACTAAAGTTAGCACCCTATCCTCCCACTAGGGAGCCTGCCAAGCTTCACCCCGCAGCGCCTGAAGGCACTCAAGTCATGAGCATGGACGAAGGGTCTTCAATCCGAGCCTTAACCGTCTACCAACCAAGCTTGGACGATGAATTTGATATAGATCCGTGCGACAATACTTCTGACAGAGGCCCGAAACCCATCGAAGAGCTCGTCAAGTTGCAGCTCAGACCTAAACCTGGGCTCAATAAGGACCTCACTAGAAATGAGCACCGGAACATCATCGATGTGCTACACAAAAATACGAATTTATTTGCTTGGCAACCATTTGACATGCTGGGAATCCATCCCAGCATTATCTGCCACAAAGTTGTGATCTATCCCCAAGACAAACCGATATAATAGAAGAAAAGGAAGATGTGAGAAGAACGATGCAAAGCTATCAAAGAAGAAGTGGACAAACTCCTCAATGCAAACTTCATTAGAGAAGTCACATATTCCACCTAGCTTGCCAACATCGTCATGGTCAAAAAGGCCAACAACAAATGGTGAATGTTCCCCCATTACACTGATCTAAATAGGACGTGCCCCAAAGACGCATACCCTTTGCCCAACATCAACAGGCTAGTCGATGGAGCGTCCGAGTTCCAGGTGCTACGCTTCCTGGACGCTTACTCCAGATACAACCAGATCAGGATATACACTTCAAACGAGGAGAAAATAACATTTATCACTGAAGATGCTAACTTTTGCTACAAGGTCATTCCCTTTGCCCTAAAAATGTAGGCGCTACATACCAACGACTGATGGACTGAGTCTTTAAACAACAGATCGGACGAAACGTCAAGGTATATGTGGACAACATGGTTGTCAAGTCTCAAAGCATAGCCCAACATGTTCCAAACTTGGAAGAAGTCTTTGAGGAACTTCACAAATATGATATGCGCATCAACCCTGAAAAATGTACTTTCGGAGTAGGCCGAGGCAAGTTCCTCAAAAAATGCACTGTCGTACTGGAGATGCGCAGCCCGACCAACGTCCAAGAAGTCCGAAAATTGAATGATAGACTAGCATCCTTGTCCAGGTTCCTCCCGAAGTTTGCTGAAAAGGCGAAGCTGTTTTACAAAATGCTCAAGAAAACTTAGCCCTTCCTATGGGACGAAACTTGCAAACAAGCCTTCCTGGCTTTCAAGAAGACCATAGCCACATCGTTAGTTTTGAGCCAACCCAGGCCAGGAGTACCCCTACTCCTGTATCTCTTAGTAGGTGACGAAGCCGTTAGCTTAACCTTCGTACAAGAGAAAGGGAAGCACCAACTCCCTATCCATTTCACTAACCGTATACTCCATGACGCCGAGAAGTGCTACCAAATGATAGAAAAGGCGGCACTAGCACTCATTACCTTGACCTGACGACTCAAGCCCTACTTCTAGAGTCATCAAGTGGTAGTCAAAATGAACTACCCCATCAAGCAGGTTTTGTGAAAGCCTGAACTCACAGGAAGGATGGTGGCCTGGTCTGTAGAACTTTCAGAGCTTGACATCCAATACGAACCTCGCGGCCCCATGAAGACACAATTCATGACTGACTTTCTAGCATAATTCACTGGAAATGACAACCACCCAGACTAGTGGAACCTTTACGTTGACGGTGCGTCCTACGTAAAATGAAGCGGGGCAAGAATCATCCTTGAAGGCCCTTACAATGTTACCTTAGAGCAAGCCCTTAAGCTTAACTTCAGAGCCTCAAACAACCAGGCAAAGTATCAGGCGCTCATTGCAGGTCTAAAACTAGCAACAAAAGTTGGGGCCAAGAAGCTATGATGCTACATGGACTCGCAACTTGTCCAGGGACAGGTTGCCAACAAATACTAGACCAAGGAGACAATGTTGCTAAACTACTACCACATTGCCAAAACTCTCATTAACAATTTCAAATGTTTTCAAATGTACTTTATACCCAAGTAAAGCAAAACTAGAGCAGACCTACTCTCCAAGCTAGCCAACACCAAGAAGGCCGAGCACCTCAAGACTATCATCCAGGAGACACTCCAAACTCCCACCATAGACATTGAGAAGTTATGACTAGAAAAGAGGAGGAACCAAACTGGATGACCCCCTACAAGAATTTCACAATTCGGGGGGAATTGCTGCCAAACAAGAACAAAGCCCAACATTTCAAACGGAAAGCCAGCTACTATGTCATCTTTGATGGCAAGCTATTCAAAAAGGGGTTGACAACACCCCTACTCAAATGCCTAAACAATCAACAGGTAAACTACGTCATGAAAGAAATTTATGAAAGGATCTATGGTCTCCACACCGGAGGACGCTCCCTTACCTCCAAAGTGGTGTAAGCCGGCTACTACTGGGTGACACTCAAGGAAGATGCCCTCGACTTTACCAGGAGGTGCACTCCTCCTAAGAATCTCTATAGTCCAAGCTCCATTTAGCCCTTCGCCATGTGGGGAATGGACATACTGGGACCATTGCCATAGGCCCTAGAAGTAGTTAAATACTTACTAGTCGCCATCAACTACTTCACAAAGTGGATAAAAGCATGATCACTATGGGAAATTATGGTCAATGAGGTGGAGAGATTCACCTGGAAACACCTCATATGCAGGTACGACCTCCCATACGCCATTTTCACGGACAATGACACTCAATTCAAAGCTCAGACTTATGAAAATTTCCTTATAAGGCTAGGCATTAAGCACCTAGTCACCTCTGTCGAACATCCCCAGATCATCGATTAGGCAGAGACAGCTAACAGAGTCATCCTTAGGGCCCTACGTATTGGACTCGACAAGTCTAAGGGTCTATGGAAAGAGGAGCTCCCTAGTATACTCTAGGCCTACCACTGTTCACCCCAGACAACAACCAACAAGACTTTTTACCAACTTATATATGGCATAAACGCCATGATCCCCGTTGAAGTCAGGGGAACCATCGACAAGGAGACTGCCATTCTAGCAATAACAAAATGAAGAAAACATGAGGGTAGAACTCGAAACAACAGACGAAGTCCAAGAAAAGGCAAGGATCAGGGAAAAAGCCACCAAACTCTGAGCAGCAAGGAGATATAATACAAAGGTTCAACCATGAGCCTTTCAACCTGGTGACCTTGTATGGCGAGTTAGAGGTGAAGCCAGAAAAGATCCTCGAGCAGGAAAGCTTAGTCCCAACAACAAGCCTAGACAACAGAGCATATATACTACAAGAACTGGATGGCAAAGCAATTCTAAGAACATGGAATGCCACCCATCTGAAGTTCTACTTTAGTTGACCTAAATGCAAACCCAATGTTGTACTCTTTTTCCTACTTAAGTCTTTTGTCCCAAAAATACCAAAATCAGGGTTTTGGCTTGAGAGGTTTAAACGAGGCACATCTAGGATAATGAAGGGAATTTTTACTCAATCAAATACATTGAATAAAAATTCTACACCCTTTCCTTTTCATAATTTTCTTGTCAAGACATGAACATCCATAGTTATAGCTCCAAGGCTCTTAAAACCCAAGGACCACCCTGGGTGAACCCTCCTTCTACCACTATGTCTTTAGTACGTGTCACCCACGACGAGTGGCATGTATGCAAAAGCACCCCATTACATCTCCAGTACTTGCCACCCATAGCGAGTGACATGTATGCAAGAGCAGACCATTAAGTCTTCAGTACATGCCACTCATAGTCAGTGACATGTACGCAAGAGCAAGCCATTAAGTTTCCAGTACAAGTCATCCACGACAAGTGACATATATGCAAGAGCATGATGCCCAAAACCCCAGACAATTCCCTGGTCAATCCTCCAAAGGGCTCACAAATCCCAAGGTCTGCCCTTGGTGAGTCCCACTGATTCACGCCACTATGTGTCTAGTATATGTCACCCACAGTGAGTGACATGTATGCAAGAGCACACCACTACGTCTGCAGTACATGCCACCCACAGCGAGTGACATGTATGCAAGAGCATGCCACTACGTCTCCAATACATGCCACCCACGGTGAGTGATATGTATGCAAGAGCAAGCCATTACGTCTCTGATACGTGCCACCCACAGCGAATGCCATGTATGCAAGAGCACAACACATGCACTGCACATAAGACTCAACAAAGCTCCACACTTGGTGATCCTCACAGGTTCACAAAATCTAAGGCCCGTCCTTGGTAAGCCTCGACGTAGCTCCACGGGCTTGAAAAAACCCAGGGCAAACATGTCCCTGGTCCAAGGTTCGAAAAACCCAAGGTTCACCCTTGGTGAGCCATTTTTGTTACTTAGTTCCATCTCCACAGGAACTCAAGGTACGCAAGTTCTGCCCTTGGTACACACTCTTGCAAAACCCAAGGTCTACCCTCGGTACGCACTCTTGCAAAACCCAAGGCATCTCTTTGGTTCACTCACTCGCAGTAATTACAACAACCACCATCAAGGGTCCAAGTTCAACAAAACAAACTACCACCAGACTATGTGGCAAGACCTTCAATTAGGTACAACTCATACTTACTCCTCATAACCATCAGAGGCGAAATTCCGTAGTTCAAGCGACCTACCCGAAGACTAGTTGGCAAGACCTTCAACTAGGGACAAGTCAAACATACTCCTCATAACTATTAGAGGAGAAACTTCGCAGGTCAAGCGACCTACCCCCAGATTGGTTGGCAAGACCTTCAACTAGGGGCAAGTCAAACATACTCCTCACAAGCGTTAGGGAAAGCTCCACAAAGCATAAGGAAGCCCTACCAGATGGGTGAGAAAACCTTTAACCAGGTTAAAATCAAACCTGAGATGATTTCATGTCATCCACTTTTTACGAGACCACCAAGGTCTTACCTCTTCATCGACAAGGTCTACATCGTCAAAGATTCCAGACTCATCATCATGATGGCCTATTCATACTACCACAAGTACAAAGCATTGCATAGATAATGGCAAACTCACAAGACATGCATAAACAGTGCAAAATTCGTCATCAAAGGAGAGCATATGCAGTGAAGGAAAATAAAATAATTATCATAATTACAAGAACTGTAAAGCCAAAATTCCAACAATGAAGAAAAGAAGAAAATAAACAAAAGACAACGTAAATAGTGGCATCATCGCCTTGCTCCTCAACACCCTGCTCCTCATCAACAACCTCCTCCTCCACAGCAAAATACTCCTCGTCAAGAAGAACACCATCCTTCACATCCTTGAAAAGGTCTAAAAGACCCAAGTCAAGGTCCTTGGCGAAGAACCCGGCCTGCCTAACGGCCTTGTTGAAGCCCTTTTCATGCTGCTCCATAGCCTCCATCTTGTAAATGAGCAGCTCCTCCTTAAGCTCTTTACTGTCCTCTCTTTCCCTAGCAGCCAACAGCTCAGACTCCTCCAACCTGGACTCTGACTACTTAAGTCAGGCCTCTAAATCAGCAACCACCTTTGCAAGCTCGTCCCTTTCCGTCGCAATGCCTTCCATCTTGCCATCCAGGTTCTTTTTCTCATCCTGAAAACTCTTGTAGCATGCGAACAGTTCATCACCGTCTAACCTTGTGCTCAAAAACTTGGCCAACACACTATCAACTTTGGAAGAAAGTTGGCAATTTTACCTTATGGCCTCAGCAAAGGTGATGGTGGCGTTAGCTACCTTATGACACTCCACTCTATAGAGAGTGCGAGCAATAACCCTCCATTTGGGGACCTCCGCCTCCAAGGATGCCACCTTGTGCAAAGCCTTTTGGTGTTGTTGTCCATTCTCCTCTAGAATCACCAAATTTCCCTAGAGAAAGACTTTGGCAGAATTTGTAGTGTTCTGCACCCCAACCGACCAAATCTAATTTTTGTCGAAGGTTGACACAAAGCCAGTCGGGGTCTTCTGCTTCGGCCTATAACTTGCAGCCCACAATGAATGAACATTGTTGGAGGTGTACATGTGATCTAATGAGACATGGGGCCAAGAAGACAAAGGAGGTGATGCCATCACCAATATAGTAGAGGATGGAACCGATGGAGCTAAAGAAGGAGGAGGTGACATTACAGGAGCACTAGCAGTCGCCATACCGACACTCAACAAGGGTGCAATGATGGTGGACGACGTAACCACGACAGGACTAGCCGAAGTGGTTGACATATTAACATCGACAGTAGGAGTGGCCTCCTGAACAGGTACGACAAGAGGAGGTGGAGGAGCAGAAGTAACAGTAACAACAACATTGGCAGCAAGAGCCTCGAAAGCTGGTGGAGCTAGAGGCACATCTTGCACACTTGAAGGGAAACCCGCACCAGGCATCAACCCCGCAGCTTGCCTCAGGGCACGAAGGCTCATAGGGGACTTCAACTTTTCACAGTCAGACGACCCAACACTTTCATCTTGTTTCCTCTTTGCCAAAATAGAGGAAAGGGCACCAAAGGTGACCTCAACAAAATAGAAACAGGGCCAACCTTACCAGTAGGTTGACCCCCTTCTCCAAGAACAGAAGCAGCAGCAGACGATGGCACAGTCCTACCCGCAAGTCCAATCTGCTTCATGAGTGGCCTTCAGGGGAAGTCACCCATAATACCTGCAAAACAAGTAACAACAACACAAGCAAGTGTTAGTTTCGGCCGACACTGATCTAAAACACAAAAGAGGACAAGGTTAGACACTTTACCGTCCAAGGTAGCGAGGGGGTCGCTCGTCGAGGGAAGAGACAGAATGGCCTGTGCATCCAACGAGGCCGGCAGTTACTCCAAAATAACTTTGTCAACCCTTTCCACATGGGTCAACAGATCCTCGTCAAACGACTTGAACCCAGTAGGGTCATATTGCTAGTAGAACGGGAAATGGGGCTCCCCATCCCTATTGAACATCATTGGCAAACCATCAGTCATGACATCAGTAGCCAAGACGTTAAAGAAACGATCCTTAAAGAGGTGAAAGATATTTGAGTCAAACTCAAACAACTTCTTGGACACATTGTTCAAGGAGACCCAACCAATCTTGCCAGTCAGCTTTGTTTAAAAGAAAAACAAGAAGACTGATACATTAAGCTGGATGTTGCGAAAGAGGCACAAAATTCCAAAGGCTCTCACCATGGCCTAACTGTTTGGGTGGAGTTGGGAAGGGGCCATATTCATGTGCTTAAGAAGAGCACACTGGAAAGTGATCAAGGGAAGAATTAGACCCAAGACCTCAAATAGACACTTATGTTTGAATGACTAACTTGCATAAGTTCTGAGGGCTTGCCAACTTCACCCGGCGTTGAAGAGCAGGGACAATCATCGCAGAGGTGAGAAAAGGACTTGTATTTCATAACGTCGCCCTTCACCCACTTATAACCAACGATGTTAGGTGAGGACGACGGTGACCCAGCACTATGGCTATGTTGCAAAAGCAGAAGAGGGAGGATCACAATAACCGGGACAGGCTCCCCAGAAGCAGCAAAATGCCATGCCCTCCAGCGAGGGCAAGAAGTGTCCCCATCGGTAGTGTGCGAATCCCTTACCCTCTCCAAAGATGAGGACTCATTGTCGAAGGCACCATGAAGAGTATCCTCTAAGGAGGAACCGCCAATGGAAATGACCTCCTAGTCTATCATGGGTTGCTCAATCGAGCCCCTAGAATCACTACAACTTATATCGATGGTGGAATCAAACAAAAAGGAAGACATGATCAGAGAAAATGAATACCTTGAAGAAACAAAGAAAATGAACAGGGGAAAAAGGAGAATCGCAAAAAGCAACCAAGGAAGCAAGGAAGTTTCAAGAAAGAAGGCATAAATTTGAAGTAATGATGACTCGAAATCAAACATCGACTCCATTTAAAAGGGAAACAAACTCTTCGGTAACTGATGGGAACGGAAGTGGTGCCCTAAAATTTTGCACCACAATGCACCCCCACTCACCCATGCACCATGGGTCTAATATGTTCCTACACCACGAGCAAACATGGCAAGAAAACCCGTACTCATGGGTACCCGCCCGAATCCGTCCCGACTTTGACAGGTAATATCTGAGTTGACCGGTTATGGGTTTGGGTTTGGGTTTTCCCTGATAACCAAAATTCAGGTACGGGTACGGGTATGGGATTACTTCATCCGCCACGAACCCGGACGTACCCCTCCACTTAAAAATAACATAAATTAAAATCCTGCAGGTGAAAGAATAGGGTCCCATTCAAGATGAGAGAAAAGCTAGAGCTTGTATAAATTAAAATTGTATTGTATATCACCAAATAGCAAGTCCTACGATCCTACCCCAACCCTAACCCTAACTTTAGACCTTTGCTCTTCCTCTTCTTCTTCCTTCAGGTATCGCTTCTTTCAATTTCAACCCTCTCTATTTCCCATCGCTGCCTTTTGTTGTTCTCTATTTCCCTTTTGTTTTTACGGTTCCTCACTTTTGATATTTGTTTCTTATTTTTTTAAATTATCAACTTTTGGTTTGATTTGATTCAATGCAGATTCATTTGTATCGTTACTCTGTTAGTTATATTACTGGATTCGGGGCAGATTGCTGCTACCGTGTTTCTCCGCTTTCACGTATAAGGTAAGAAATGATGGAGAGAATATCCAAGGAAATCTATCTCTCTTTGAATTACTGATTGCTTGATTGTGTATGGGGATATGAGAACATATAACATTTGCATGATTTTATCATCTTCACTATGTTCACTAACTTGCTATGTTTCACGGTTCAAATGTATTTGCAGAAACTAACAATCGAGGAACCATAGTTGACTCTGGCACAATATTGGCATACCTTGTTCAAGAAGCTTAAAATCCTTTTGTCAAAGCTATAAGTTTTCTTTTACTTAAAATTTTGTAGCACTACAATCTGCTAGGGGGAAAATAGTGTAGAAGATAAAATAATTGAATTTCTATAAAATTAAATCGTTTATGTCAACTAGACGTCACGAGCATTTCCATGTCTAGCATTTTAGAAACAAGGACACTCTAGTTTATGTCAACTATGTATTCAAAGTACAAAATGAAATTGTTTTATGCTCATAGATAGTAAGCAAACATATAACAACCCTTTACCTTGCCCCAACAACAGTTTCCCAAAAGAACATATTCAAAAGGGTATTATTAAGGAAACATTGTCCCTCTAAATATTAACAAAAGTCCATTCCTCTACAATGAGACAAATGTTATTTGCTCTCTCCATGCTTCTTTTTTTCTGTTGGCTTCAAAATATTAGTTTAGAAAACATTAGTATAAACATAAATATTTCAAAAGTGCATGAATTCCAAATTTAGAGTAACTGTACAAATTATCATCCAACTATTATTTGTGTTATAATATTAATGTCTCAACTTGAATCAGTGGATATAATTGTCATTTCTGCCCACCAAAGTGGTGATGCTTTTGGATTTGCTCCATCAGGCCCCATAGCTGTGATTTCCTTGAGTCTAGATGTAACTTCTTTCATAGTTGGCCTTTTCTCCAGATCTGGTTGTACACAGTTTCTTATCACTTCAGACCATTCATCAATCTCTTCTTCTTGCAAAGACTTCAGCCTTGGATCCACAACATATCTTAAGGATTTCCCCCACCTTACATATTCTGCTGCCCAATCTGCTAGAAGTTCTTTGTTCCCAACCAGAGGAATTCTCCTTGTAATCAACTCAAACAATACTATTTGAAAGCTGTAAACATTGTCCTTGGTATCGGCTGACGATGTTTCCAAGAATTGTGTGGTTGCAGACCCATTCTTTGTATCACACATGTCATTCCATAAACTAAGATCTGATATTTTAGCAGCATAATCTTCAGTAAGGTATATAAAGGAAGATTGCAAGTTTCTATGGGCAATGGGTGGTTTCAACTCATGCATATACTCTAGACAGTAGGCTATCCCCATAGCTATCCTCATTCTCATTATCCAATTTAGTTCTTCACCTTCTCTAACTGCAACATATGTAAGAATGAAGTCAAAATTGAAAAAACTTTAAATGTTGGTGCATATTGCAAACAATTTTCAAGATGCCTATGAACTATTCATGTTTGAATAAGTTATCCATAAACACTAACGGGAAAAGAAAATTGGATAAAATAATTAAATTTCTATAAATTAAAATCAACTTATGTACGTAACTTTTATAGTTCTCATCTTACTTCTCTAAAAGTTGTGGTATATAAGTTGATTTTAACTTATGAGAGAAGTTCAATTAATTTTATTTTTATTTTTCTCTTATAAATGATTATGGAGAAGATTATTTAAACAGGGCTAATTTATATTTTTGCTACAAAATTCAAGCCATCCTCACAACCTGGTTGAAGAAGTTAGGCTGCTATGAGCCTGTAATAATCAAAGGAGGATATGGTTGTGGATGTAAGTAAATTTTGATCAAAATGTCACTCACGGTTGGGGGCTTCTCCTTGCTATAAAAGATGTCATGAGAACTGTTTGTTAAAATTTCATTACTCTAAAATCATTATTGTTGTTGTTCTTCTTTCTAAGCTAGTTGTCACCCATCATTGTTGTTTGGAGTACTATTCTCTGCACTAGCTGCCATGGATTACAGGATATATGTACTATTATGTATGCATATGAATTTTGTTAAATCTTACTATTTGATTCATGTTTTTTAATTTGTATTAATTGCTTTGGTTTTTAAAATAATAGCTTGTTGTTGAAGTCCATGGTAGAAAATATGCAAACTGAAGAACCTAGTTCACACCAACCAACTCCGCAGTCTTCAGACCATCCTACTTTGCTATCTTCACACCAACCAACTCCAGTAGAAAGTTCTACTGATACAGCTAAAGGTCCTAATAATGAACCTATGCAAAAACCACCTAGCATGGAGGTGGATGACCATGTTGCATCATCAACAAAAACTAGAGGAAGGAGGCTCAAAAGTATTGTGTGGAACCATTTTGATAAGATTAAAACTATTGATGGACAAGACAAGGCCCAATGTAAATACTGCAAAAAGTTTCTCGGGGGAGCATCAAAGAATGGAACAAAGCATTTGCATGCCCATATGGAGAAATGCATTCAGAAAAGGTTACATGACAAAGGAAAGGTACAAACATATCTTATTCCTAAGGTTACACAAGGTAGACAAGAATTGACTGCTGGAAGTTATAATGAAGAAAATGCAAGGAAGGATCTTGCATGTGCTATTATCATGCATGAATATCCACTTTCAATAGTGAATCATGTTGGGTTTAGAATATTTTTAGCTACACTCCAACCACAATTTCAATGTCCTTCACGAAACATTATAAAGAAAGAGATATTTGATGTTTATGACTTTGAAAAATCAATTGTTATGAAGTTGTTGGATACAAATGAAGGAAGGGTGGTAATTACATCAGATATGTGGACTGCAAGCAACCAAAAGAAAGGGTATATGGCTATCACAACTTATTACATTGATAACTCATGGAGTTTGCAAAGTCGCATTTTGAGGTACTAGCAACATCCTTAATTTTATAGCTTCCCAATATATTGTGTTGGATATTTTTTAGAATTTTTTGTGTTAGATATTTTTGTGTTGATATATTGTGTTAGATCTTTTTCTGTGATAGTTTGGTTAAGCTATTTATTGTTATATTATATACTAGTTGAGTGTTTGCTAGATTGGAACATTGATACAAAATTGTCCATTATCACTTTGGATAATTATAGTACAAATGATTGCATGATTGAAAAAATTAAGGGTAAGTTGCAATTAGGCACTTTAATTAAGGAAGAAGTGTTTCTTCACATCCGTTGTTGTGCACATATCTTAAATTTGATAGTAAAAGATGGTTTAGGAGTTGTGAAGGATGGAGTGGAGAAAATTTGAGATAGTGTAGCTTATTGGATTGCAACACCTAAAAGGCTGGAAAAATTTCAAGAAACTGCTAAACAATTGTGAATCCTTTGCACCAAAAAGTTGAGTTTAGATTGTCCAACTAGATGGAATTCAACTTACAAGATGCTTGATGTTGCAATATCATATAAGGATGTGTTTTTCCAATTAAAGCAGCGTGAAACTCAATACTCTTGTTTTCCAAGTGATTCACAACGGGAATTTGCAAAGGAATTGTGTAAGAGGTTGACCATATTTAATGATATTACAGAAATGATTTCTAGTACAAAATATCCAACTTCCAACATTTATTTTCCTCAAATTTGTGAGATCAAGATGGCTTTATCTGAATGGGTCAATTCCCCTAATGAAGTGATTCAAAAAATGGCAGAAAAGATGTTACAAAAATTTGATTCTTATTGGAGTGTTATTCATGTGATCATGGGAGTTGCTACTGTTTTAGATCCAAAATACAAAATGGAGTTGCTTAAGTTTTACTTTGAATCAATTTACCCCATGGTTTTTTTTTTCACAAGTTAATAGGATCCGAAACTTGTGTTATGATTTGGTTTCGGAATATCAAGCCAAAAAGCATTAAGATTCTACTAGTTCTTTTGAATCGCCAGATGTAAGAGTAACTTGTCTGATTATGATAGATACATTGGAAGAAAGAAAAGGGCAAGAACCTCAACTATGAAAATAGAGTTAGATCATTACTTAGAGGAGGAAGTTTTACCAAGAAGTTCAGATTTTGATATCTTAATGTGGTGAAAATTGAATGAGCTAAAGCATCCAACACTACAAGCAATTGCAAGGGATGTGTTAGCTATTCTGATCTCCACTGTAGCTTATGAATCGGCATTTAGTATTGGAGGTCAGATATTAACTCCTCATCGTAACCAACTTCATTATACTACTTTAGAAGATTTGATGTGTTCTAAAAGTTGGTTATGGAATTCAAAGAATGCAGGTAAAATTCTGAATGCTTATGTGATACTTTATGAATTGCTTATATTTTTAAAACTTATAACTTGTTATTTATTATTTTATAATTATTATTTATAAGTTCTACATCAATTGAAGAATCAACTTTTACTGATGAGATTGAATCTGATGATGAAGATATATTCACTTTTAGTTGTTCTAAAAAAACTTTAATATCATTATTCATATCTAATTTTTCAAAAATTTTAAAATATAGATGGATCTTTGGTTAGTAGCATTACTCAATGTTTGCAAGATTAGTAGACATTATTGTTGATCGATAAAGTAAAAACTATACTTATTTACTAATGTGATGTATGATTTTAAGATTTGAAACAACATCTAAAATATGATGTTTGATTTTATAAATACTAGGTTGAGGAAGAAATGTTGATGACATCTTTGGTGAAGTTGGTGGTTATTTTGATGGACATTGTTTTCATTTTCTAGTTATTTCTAATTTGGTGTAATTTGAACTAATGAACATTTGAGTTATGTTGTTTCATATTTAGTGTATTTTATTTACCTTAAAAAATTATGGAATCACGCTAGACAAATGTGTTAGTCTTAATTTTATTTATTACTAATTAGTTTTATTTTAGAATTTTTACATAATTTAATATTCATTTCTTAACGAATTTTGTAGACACATATGCTATAATAAATTTATTGATATATAAGTAGTTGAAAATAAATGTTTAACAATCAATTTATTTTTTCTAAAATCAAATTTTTAATATTTTTTTACAAAAAAAAAATATTTTTCTAATTTGAATCAGGTACGGGTATGGGGACATGTTGGGGAGTCAGGGTCGTGGATTGGGGAGACTATACCCGTCCCCACCCTGCCCCATTGCCATGTCTATCCACGAGTGACACGTATACAAGAGTACTGTGTGGGCGCTGCAAGCGCCTACAGTAGCAGACAGAACGTAACGTATATCTTCAATGCACTCTCCAACGGTCAGAAAAGGGCAGAGTTGTCAAATTTAAAGACTTCCCTCACCTGACACGTTAGACTTAGCCTGCAAGATCAAAGACATGTCTATCTCAGACAACTTGACAGAAGCAACCCAGACAACACCGGTCCAGGTTCGGGGGCTTGACAAGCCACATCAACATGCGATTCTCTCACCTGTCTAGGTTACCACACCCGAAATCGGACAAACACTCATCCATGCTTGCGGGCTTGACAAACTTGTCTTCCTCTTACTTGTCAAGGCTACTACCTCGAACATCAGACAATGTTCAACACTAGACAAACTCTTTCTCCTACAAGCTAGCTTGGAGCTTGGGGGGCTTATGTACTGTCAGGGTCCATAAAATACACGTGGCACTTCGAGACACGTGTCAACCCTCCATGTCAGCCCTAGCACAGGAGCACGAATGTCTGACCCTTAGCAGTCGGGCTCCCTAACTGACAGGTTATCTCTAACCTCTTATAATTTGAATATATTTGAATCTCCTTATCTCTTGGAAGATATTCAATTATCTACAAAGCTACACATTATTTATAAGGTATATTTATCTACTAGCTTTTATCTCTAACTTATCTACAAGCTATCGACTATTATCTATAAGCCGGTAATTATCTTCAAAGGCTATGAAAGCCCCTATAAACAAGGACCCACAACTTTACTCCACTCCTATAAATATTAGGTTTCATCGAACCCTCAACCACAACGCATTCACTCACACCTTGAGCTTACGAATACTTGCTCTCGTACGCATATACTTGCTTTATTCTCTTAACTCATATACTTACTCGAGCGTCAAAGTCCTTTGTTTTGCAGGTCTCCCTTCCTGTCCTCTTAACAAAGGTATCTCTCAAAGCCGACGTGTGAAGTCCGAGAGTCCCCCTTAGCCACGTCCACCCTGATGTGTGCCAACTCCGGATTTTTGTAAGTATATTTTCTATTTCGATTCTAACATGTTGATGTCCAAAGAATCTGAAAGGAGGCCCGTGGAGATTTGATAAGCACATTCTAATTTGTCTATGGGTTCAAATTCACAACATCCCTGTGGGATTCATGTCCCAATTAGTTGGAGAGAATCTGAGCAATTACATTGGAAAATTTATGAAATATGATGCAAAAAATAATTTTAATTTTCTCATATCGTTCATGTGTGTTAGGGTATAGATCAATGTTCGCAAGATTCTCAAAAAGTCAAAGAGAATAAAAAAAAGGTGGAACAATGATGAAGGTGTACTTTAAGTTTGAAAGACTTGGTTTTTATGTGGTCTCTTGGGCCATGTTGATAATTTTTGTAGCAAGCTCCTTACTATAACTAAGGATGGCAATAGGTTGGGGGCCATACCTAAGAGCAGAACTCGAAAACCTTGTGTAATAGGTGGCTCTAAGCTAGAGGAGACGTTAACATTTGTGTTGGATCAAGTGGCCTCGGAATAATTAAGAAGGAGGGGTTGAATTAATTATGAACGTGCCTTGACTAATTAAAATTCTATCCTTCTTAATGTTACTACATTCAATTAGGCTTTTACTACTAAGTTAAGAGAGTAAAGAACAGAAATAGAAACTTAACCCAAAGTAAAAGCGATAATTAAAAGTACACAGCGAAAATTAAAGAGTGTAGGGAAGAAGAAGACAAACACAAGATTTATACTAGTTCGACCACAAACCGTGCCTACATCTAGTCCCCAAGCAACCTTGTAAAATCCTTTACAAGCCAAAAATCCACAAGGGATGTACCCTCCCTTGTTCTCTTTGAATAACCAAGTGAATGTATCCTCCACTTGAACTGATCCACAAGAGATGTACCATCTCTTGTTCTCAGTATAACAATCCCCAAGTAGATGTACCCTCTACTTGTACCACAAAGGATGTACCCTCCAATGTGTTGGGACAAAGAATTCTTAGGCGGTTAGTCCTTTGAATCTTTTGTAAGGGAGAAGAGAGACACAAAATAATTCAGGCGGTTAGTCCTTCTGTTCTTTTGGCAAAGGGAGAAGAGAATGAAAAAATGAATAGCTCAAGTTTTTTTATCAAAGAACTTTTCTTGAAAGAGAAAGTATTGAACAAAAAACTTTTAGAAAGATGAAGAGAAATGAATCAGAAAAAATTCTGTAAAAAAAAAACTTGTTGAAAAGATTGTTGAAAGATGTTGAGAGATGATGTAAAGATAGATTGAAAGATAGATAATTGATTAAAAGATGTTGAAGGATGATTGATCATTATCAAATTCATGTCATGGTCACATATTTATAATCTCTTGATGACTCAAGTCAAAGTTTGTGACTCTTGGCAATTTTTTTAAAAAACTAGTCACTTAAAAAAGTTGTGACTTTTGAAAAAATCTTCAGAAACAAGTCACTTGAAGAATTATGACTTTTGGAAATGTATTTTTCGAAATCAGTCACTGGTAATCGATTACCATTAAGGTGTAATCGATTACACATCAACAGATGTGACTCTTCATTTTGAATTTTGAAAATTAAAACGTTTAGAAGTTCTGGTAATCGATTACAGGTATTGTGTAATCGATTACACAAGTTTAAAATGATTTAAAACTGTTTAAACATAAGTTGTAACTCTTGAAATTTGAAATCTTAAGGTTTTAAAACATTGGTAATCGATTACTACCTTCTGATAATTGATTACTAGAGAGTAAAACTCTTTGGTAATGATTTTGTGAAAACTTCTTGTGCTACTCAATGTTTTTGAAAAACTTTTTTAGTACTTATCTTGATTGAGTCTTTTCTTGATTCTTGAATCTTGAGTCTTGAATCTTGATCTTGATTATTCTTGACTCTTGATTCTTGAAACTTGATTCTTGAATCTTGAATCTTGAATCTTGATCCTTGAATCTTTGGAATTTGCTTAATTCTTGATTCTTTGGCATCATCAGAATGACCTTGGAAGACATTGCTTCCACAATTTGGAATCAGACAACAAGGTTCAATAGAGTAAATGCAGGCATTAAGGGTAATATTCCAGACAACACAATAAATTCCAATCATCAAGAGGAAAAGAAATATTCCCTCTACATGTTAGAGATTTTAAACAAGTAGCCTTTAACTCCTACAATCAATTCCACCTAATCAGCAATGGTAACAAACAACACTCATGAGGCAATGAAGATTAATGGTTGCAGCAATCAAGACTTGATTATTATGGAGAAAAAAGGTCCATGTCTCCATTGGATTCTGATCATGTGAATTAGATTCTAATTAAACATCAAACAACACTGACACGCCTTTACTAATGGTGGGCCATGGCAAGCAGGCCCGCTAGGGTTAATGAGTTTCTTGAGTTGGAACTATTGGGGTCTACGCAACCTAAGTGCAGTTCAAAGTTTATGTGATCTTGTTCAAACTTATAAAATGGACATTTTTTCCTTTGTGAAACTCTGGTGCAATTTAATCATGTTGAAGAAATTTGTTCTATTCTTGGTTTTGATTCTTGTTTTGTAGTTAATAGCATAAGCAGGAATGGATGCCTGTCACTTTTTTTTGGAAGAAACCTTTTGATTGCCATTTGATTAGTTAATCTTCCAATTTCATTAATGTTCATGTTCACCAAAATGTACATCCAAGTTGGAGATTAATTGAATTCTATGGTTACCTTGGCAGAAGAAGACGAAAAGACTCATGGAATCTTTTGCAATCTTTATCATTAGACACCTCCGTCCCCTAGTGTATTTTTAGAGATTTTAATGATGTTTTCTCAAATGATGAAACGCTTGGCCTCATCGATCATCCAAATTGGCTTCTGTAAGGTTTTCATCATACCCTGTTTGATTGCAATCTTCGTGACCTCATTATAGAATACTATCAATACACTTGGGCCATATGTCATGGAGAACATGATGCTATTGAAGAGATCCTCTTGAAATCAGTAGCACAAACTATTCCCACCTATTATATCATCGTTTTTCTTCTCTCTACTACTCTAGAAGATAAGCTCCAAAAACTTATGAACAATTTTTGGTGGGGTTCCAACACCCAAACTTGAAACGACATTCATTGGCTCAGTTCGGACAAGCTTGTTATGAAAAAGGAATTTGGAGGAACAGGTTTTAGACACCTACATGCTTTTAATCTTGCTATGCTAGGAAGCAAGGTTGGAGATTCTAATCCAACCAGGATACTATGGTTTATAATGTTTTCAAAGCTAAATATTTTCAACTAGTGGACTTCTTGGATACCAATTTAGGATATACTCCAAGTTTTGTTTGGCATAGTATTCATGCTTCACGGGTTGTTGTGAGACAAGGTATAAAGTGGAAGATTGGTAATGGACAACCCATCAATGTTTGGAAAAATCCTTGGTTAAAACATTTTGACATTCCTTTTATTTTTTCTCCTTCACCAATAGACTTTGAGCACTTAAATGTTTGTGATATTATAGATTCTAGTTCTCACTCTTGGATATGCAACTTGTAAACTCTTTGTTTAAACTGCTAAGACATAATGGCCATCAAAGTAACCCCTTTGCTGAATCCACTTGATTCTAACAAACTATTGTGGAGGTTTAATCCAAATCGAATCTATAGTGTGTGCACAGCTTATCACCATATAATGGACAACATTCTGGAAAATGATCATCTTAAAGAAAATGGAAACTAGATGAAGATTTGGAAGCTCAACATTGCACCAAAATTTAAACATTTTTTATGGAGGGCACTTTGTGGATGCTTACCTTCAAGACAAAGAATATCATCCAAGGGAGTAAGTTGTTCTAATTTTTGTTGTCATTGTGCAAATCCTTTTGAAACAGAGTGACATCTTTTTTTTTCTATTATGCAAAAAATTGACTTTGTAAAGGGTTTCAATGAAATTATTTTGGAGCTTTTTAAACAAGTTCAGCAGCAGGACATAAATCGGATTGCCTTTATCCTATGGAGCATGTGGAAAAGTAGAAACCAAAAAATTTGGGAGAACCACGACACGCCTACTTAAATGGCACCAAACTTTGAACACCTTTTATGGAGGGAACTTCGTGGATGCTTACCTACTAGACAAAGAATATCATCCAAGGGAGTAAGTTGTTCTAATGTTTGTTGTCATTGTGCAAATCCTTTTGAGACAGAGTGACATCTTTTTTCTTTTATGCAAAGGATTGACTTTGTAGAGGGTTTCAACGAAATTATTTTTGAGCTTTTTGAACAAGTTCAGTAGCAGGACAAAAATCAGATTGCACTTATCCTTTGGAGCCTGTGGAAAAGTAGAAACCAACAAATTTGGGAGAACCACGACACGCCTACTTCAATGGCAGTCAATTTGGCCCTCCATTTCCACTCGGACTGCCTGCTAGTAAGATCAAAGTCCATGCTCATATCCTCTCCTCCTCCAGTTGTTCCCTATCAATGGTCTCCTCCTTCAAATGGGTTCTTAAAGTGCAACTTTGATGCAACATTATCCACAAAGCAACAAGCTTTCGGTATCAACTCTTGCGTTTGAGATGAATCAAGTACTTTTATCAAGGTATGCTCTATTCTCATTCTTGGATTTTCACTTCCAGAAGAAGCAAAGGCATATGCACTTCAAAAAAGTCTTGTTTGGGTTCAGAATCTTTAACTCCACAACGGTCTTTTTGAAACAGATTGCAAGAGGGTTTGTGATTATTTCAAGATTAGTAGATGTGGCAACTCTATTTTCACTCTCTTCTATCAAACTATAAACTATTTTTGCTCAAATACTAGAAACTCTAGCATGCGTTTAGTGTGGAGGCAAACTAATCTTATGGCTCATAAAATTGCAAGGGCAACAAGATTTAACGCTGGCATCCATAATTATGATTGTATTCCTGGTTTTGTTATTTCCACTATCCTTGAAGAAATGAAATAAGCTTATTCCTTGTAAAAAAAAACAGCATTTATATATCTATCATAACATTCCCCATCCCTTACCTACATGGCTCATGGCTGTTAATGTTATAGTTACAAATTCTTGGTTAAAACATGTATTGTTTCTTATTTATTTCCTAAGATTTAAATTTTATCCTTACACAAACTTTTCTTTTTTTAAAAGAAAGTGGTCCTTAATTGTAAAAAAGTCTCTAAAATAATCCTTAGCATTTGGAATAGAGTCTTTTTTTCCATGTTGTAAGATCATGAGAAATGAAGTTGTATATCCAAGTATTTATTTTTGCAAGCAGATAGGGGTTATACCTTGGTTATTTGGTATTTATTGTGTTGTTTTGTGATAAATTATTTATAACCAGGGATGCTCTGCTACTTCTATTGTATTTCCTTATGGTTCTATTGGCACTTGTATTAATATACAAGTTGGTTTTGACAAAAAAAAAAAAAAAAAAGAAATAGGTAGCTCGTAAGCTCACTCAATCCCATCAGGTGATAGTTATAGTTTGATGCAACCAAATCTTCTATATGATTTCTCGATTTGCATCCCTCTTTCATTTATACAATTCAAATTGAATCCCTAATATAAATTCATCACAAGTGGAAGGTCCTATTAAGATTAAGACAATTCAATCCTACAACTTTCATGAATGACAAATAAATTAATTATGTGAATAAGAATGTTGAATCCTTATTTCATTCATAACATAAAAAAGTGGCAATTTATCTAACCTAAAGTATATAAATCTTATAAGGATAGTCCTAAGACCATACTCCATTATAGTTTGAAGGTAACTTCTTCCTATGACAACCAACACAAAGTTTGAAGGCCTTTGCATCTTATAGATATTGGATTTTTGCTTTGTTAGACACTGGACAACCCAAACGTCTTTTAAGGTTTTGATGAAAACAAAGATATAAATTTGTGTTAATCATTTTTTTAGATGTAAGTCAACAAGGTTTGATGATTAGAAGCAACACCAGGTGAGACTTATCCAATAATGGATACATCGTCTACTGGAAGTAGGAAGTACTCATCCAGTTTATCTAAATAGCAATTGGAATAAGCATTTCATTTGAATTATTGATTTATTCCAATTTTTTGATTTTTTTAAAGGAACATATTTACAAATCTATCTTTTATTTCCTTTTATATGTCTAATGGTCATATTGAGCTATGAATGATAGATATGGAAAGTCTGATTCTATCAGACAAAAACACGCAATATTTGCTTATTTTAGGAAACAAGATCAATTTGCACAACGGTCATATTAATCTATCCTAATGATACTCTCCAGAATTATGAGCTTCTTTCTACCTATAAATATGATATCAAGGATTGAAGAAAAAAAGAGGAACACGAACAGAAAAAGAAGAGAAAATAAAAGCATTTGTTGAGAAACACACTGAGTTTAAGAGAGTTTGTCCTTTGTTATATACAAAGTACTTGTGAGAGATTAGAGATTCATTGTAAATTCACTCATTGAGTGTTGTAAAGAATCTCTGATTCCATATAAAACTTTTGTTTGTGAAAGCTAGAAGTGACTTAGTGACAAATAATACTTGGTTGTTCTTAGATTCAGAGAGAGTCTAAGGGTTGTGCCAATAGTGGCCTTGAGAATACTTGTAAGCCAAAAGTGGTAGAAAATAATACTTGTTGTAATCAAGTTTGACTAGTGGAACCATTTACTAGTTGGTAAAGGAGAACTGGACATAACTCAAGTTGAGTAAACCAGTATAAAACAAAGTATTTTGACTGCTTTTCCTTAGCTTATCAAAGTATTTCAAAGTCCAATGTTGACACATTCTGCACCCAAGGTTTTCACTAAAAATAAGTTTTATACATCACTAGATGACAATCCATTTTTAGTCATTGGATGAGGGTTCTTATCATCTTGTTTATTATAACCTCTTCCATTTTGAAACGGTTTAATATTTTGACTAGCACGTTATTCAACCTCCCCTTCTAGTGTGATTTATTGTATTTTATCCTCTATGTTTAGTTAGAATGAGATAACATATTAAAGTCAAACTCTGAAAGTACAATAGTCTCAAGCATTGTGTATGTCTCAAAACTGTGAATAATGCAGGTTTTGATGATGCTGAGAAGAATTCACTTGCTAATGATTATCATCATAAAAAAGGGGGAGATTGTGAATGTATGAATACATGATTTTGATGATGTCAAAGAATAATCAAACAAGGTTGCTTTCAAGATTACTTCAACAAAAATTCAAAGGTTAAGCATTGCTTCAAGATTAATACAAGGTTGCTTCAATATACAAGCATTGCTTCAAGATTCATTCAAGATCAGTTTTTGCCTCAAAACACATTGTTTCCAACATATCAAGGCACTGGTAATTGATTACCAGGCAGTGTAATTGATTACCAGAAGACAAGTTTGCAAATCAGCTATTTAAAAGGGTTTCAATTTTGAATGTGTAGTCGATTACCATTGATGTGTAATCAATTACCAACAATGGAACTCTTGAAATTCAATTTAAAAAGTCATATGAACATTCAAAATATAACTGTGTAATCGATTACCAGTGAAAAAATTCAGAAAAAGCTTTTTGAAAATACACATTTTTTCAAACCATTTTGAAAAGGCACAGAGGGCCTATATATATGTGTGTCTAAGCAAGAGAGAAGTATTCCAAGAGAACTTCATTGTCAAATGATCTCTCAACAACTCTTGGGCAAACACTTGCAAATCTATTGAGAGTTCTTTCAGGAACTTCAAATTGTATTATCCACTCTAAAGGAGAGAAATTTTTCTGTTCTTCTCAGAAAGTCAATTGTAATCAAGAGACTGGTTGTCTCTTGAGAGTTTCTTGAACACAAGGGAAAGGGATTCCTTGGGTGTTCAGAAATTGTAAAAAGTATTTTTACAAAGATAGTGGAAAATCTTAAGTGGGTTGCTTGAGGACTGGACATGGGCATAGGAAGTGGCCGAACCAATATAAATCGAGTTTGCATTTCTCTCTTCCCTTATCTCATTTATGTTATTGCAATCAATTTTGTCTTGCATGTTTAAAGAACATTATTAATTTGATTGTTGATTCTTCTTCTACATTCTGAGCCTATCATTTAGAAGGGGGTTAAAAGTTTGTTAGTGGGAATTGTAAGACTTAATTTACCCCCCTGTCTTAAGTTATTGAGACCACTTGTCCAACAAAAACTTGATGTAACACTAGTCTTTTCATAAAAGTTAGCAAATATAATAATGGAAAATTCTATTACCTTTGTTCCAATAAGAAGACCCAAGATTAAGAAAAGTAGTTAATGTAGTTGATAACACTAAATTCCTAAACTTATATACTTTTCCAAAAATGTCATTGTCATTAATACTTTCTGTTCTAAATGCATGAACCTATATCTTGTTTAATTAGAGGTATTTTTAGTCTAAATATAATTAATGCATGAGACAATATTGATTGAGTCTTATATAAAGGACCAAACAAGTTTAAAAAGTTGAATCTTATACATAGGAACAAATGTAGTACTTTGATGTTGTGTCAACTCTAGAGAAACAAAATTAACTCTTAATAGTTTATAGGCATGACGACAATGTTTAAAATAATTAAGTGGATGATTAATGTATCAATCATTTATATTGAAAGAAAATCCCTTAGATTGAATGTCTTCAACATCTTTCAAGAAGGTTAAGTATAAATAAAGAAATGAAGCATTCAAAGTTGTTGTCTACTTTGAAACCAAATTAACCATAATCTATTAATAATTGCCACCTATATTTGCATTTTTGCAATGCTAATTATGTAATTATTATACATTTCTTATGCTTCTAGACTATGTTTGCATGATAGGATAGTTTAATGAAGTTAAGCCTGATGATTTCATTCAATTGAAACAACTAAATTATTTTCACCTGCTAAGTGTTCAACAAAATTTCCCATCTACTTTTATTTCCTTAAACTTTTTTTATTTTTTTATTTTTCTTTTATGTTTGGTTCATAATCAACATTCCAATCTTCGTATTCTATTAAATTTATTGTAATTATTCAAGTATTGCACTAGTCCTTGTGGAGACAATACAACTTACTATTGTGTTACTTGAATGATTTGATACTCTTGTCAAAATCCCAACACCTAGTTACTTGTCTTACATTCTTTTTAGTGCATTTATCATGTATTGGGTAATAAAAAACTTCAAACATTTTTTTTTACTTTAGTTATATAAATTATGAAAGACAATAGTTGTGTTTTCTTTTTCTTTCAAAATAAATGTAAGGATAGGGAAATGTCTTAATTAAAAGAATATATAAATTTGAACTCGAAGATTTATGAAAGAATATTTTGAAGTGAAGATTAGGAACGTTCATGTATCAGCCAATCATTTTAGTGAAAATTTTTGTAAAGACAAATATCACAAGAGATGTTGTTGAATTGTGATTTTTAGAAATTTTAAAGTCTTTTTATAAAAATAACAACATTGCTGTTTGATAATAGAAATGTAAAAGAAGAGAGATTAAATTTTCTCAAAATGGTTCAAACAATAGCCTCAAATTTTGTAAAACAAACAGAGATTTTCAAATGCAACAATCAAATTCAAGCCCTGAGTTATCCACCTTTGAATCAAACTTTGTGAGTTGATCTCTAGTGTTAAGGATAAAACACCCACATCCAAATAGATGAAACTATGAAACATTGGGCTTTCTTCCTCTCCATAGTTCATATGGAGCCTTTTTTTTTATCAATGGTCTTATCAATATTATGTTTAGAACATAGCAAGTTGTGTTCACTTTTTATGCCTAAAAGTGTTTAGGAAGTGACTTTTCATAAAGCATGGTTCGAGCCATTTCTTGCAGAGTTTCATTTTTCCTTTCAACCCTGAGTTATCCACCTTTGAATCAAACTTTCCGAGTTACATCCAAATGGATGAAACTATAAAATATTAGGTCTTCTTCCTCTTCATAGTTCATATGGAGCCTTTTTTTATCAATGGTCTTATCAATTTTCTGTTTTGAACATAGCAAGTTGTGTTCACTATTTCTACCTAAAAGTGTTTAGGAAGTGAGTTTTCACAAAGCATGGTTCTAGCCATTTCTTGCAGAGTTCTATTTTTCCTTTCAACTACCCTATTTAGTTGAGGTGTTCATGGTGAAGAAAAGTTGTGAAAAATATCATTCCTTTCACAAAATGATTTGAACCCAACACTCTCAAACCCAATTCAATGGTCACTTCTGATAGAATAAATGCAAAAACCTTTTTCATTTTGAACCCTTATATAGAAAATCTCAAAGACTTGAAATACTCATGTTTATTAGCAACCAAGTAAACCCATCTATATCTTGAGTAGTCTTCAACTATGAAAAATCCATATTTCTTACCTCTCAGACTCAACATTCAAGTAGGTTCGAATAGATCCATGTTCAACAATTGTAATGGTCTAGTAGTGGAAACAACATCTTTAGATTTAAAAGAAGTTTTGATTTGTTTCTCTTGTTGACATGCTTCATAGAGAAGATAGGTTTTCCAACAAATCTTAGGCATTCCTTTTACTAAATCATTTTTAGATAATTTTGAAATATGTTTGAATTGACATACCTAAGTTTTTTTGTGCCAAACCATCTTTCATCTTCTCTGGAAAATAGACATATTGCATTCTATTTACTTAGATCTATCAAATCAATCTCATACATATGTTTTTTGTCATTTGGTAGTAAAGAAGGACTTATGATCTTCTATCTTGAATACACATTGGGCTTTGTTTAAGGACACAATATAACCATTGTTGCAAAATTGACTTATGCTCAGTAATTTATACTTCAGACCTTCAACTTATAAGACATTGTCTATGGAGGCTATTGAGGGAATACCAACTTTACATATATCAGTAATCTTCCCTTTACCCATGCCTCCAAAGACAACCGTTCCTCGTTCAATTAGCTTTAAGTCAAGGAACATAGACCTTTCTCTCACCATGTGTCGTGAGCATCCACTATCGAAGTGCCACCTTAAATTCTTGCCTTTTCCTACCAAGGATATCTGCAATAGAAACAACATAATATTTTGGTACCCAAATATTTTTAGGTCCATAAGCATTAGTACCCTTAGACATTTGCTTCTTCTTATGGATGCAACTGAAATTGGAATGTCCAGACTTGCCACAAAGGTCACAATTGTCCGAGTCAGACTGTGACATGGAGGATGATGGCCTTTTCTCTAATCCAAGGCCAGACTTATCATGGGGTGTTGATGGAATTTTGAAAGCATGGTTAATGTGTTTGAGATTTCCAAAAACTTCCCAAAGTCTTTTGTAAGACATGTTACTTCCTCTCTAAGTTTTTCAACTACAAAGGTTTTGTCTGTCTTACTGGCCTAGATCAGACTCTCTTCAAAGTCTGGATTTTATTTTCAAAAATATCATTTAATTTATTTTGCTCAGTGTTTTAAAAAACAAATGCTTTATAATTTTCTTTATACTTTTTGCGCTGAAGAAGAGTCATATGATGATTTAGAAGAAGAACATCATAGGGTATATCTTCTTCATCGTCTGTTGAAGAACTATAAGAAGTATCAAATTCAAAACAAGTTTTTAACTCAATCTTTTCATCTCTATCTTCCATTCGATAGATGTTGGCTTGTTTATCGCTCGAGTCGTCCCAAGTGACCATCAAACCTTTTTTTCTTGTCACTAGAATATCTTTTCTTCTTCAACTAGGGACACTTAGCCTTCATGTGTCAAAGTTTTCGACATTCGCAACAGATGATCTCATTTTTTTCCTTTTTATGTTTCTTTTTTACTCATTGTCCTTTCTTCTAGAGGAGTGTTGGAACTTTCCTTTCTTTTTCATCATTTGCTTGAACTTTCTAGACATAAGAGCCACTTCAGCATTTGTGGAATCTCCAAAACTATTGTCTGAACCATTAGACTTAGCCATATTCACTTGAAGAGCTTTAGAAGAGCTCTTCTTTTCTTTTCGTCTGGAGCTAGTCTCACTAAACTTGAGGGAAGCAAAATCTCTCTTTGTCAGATGATCTATGTTCTAAAGATGAACTTCATGAACTCTTAGGATACCCAATGGTTCATTCCATGCTAGGTTTTTCATATTTTTAGCTTTTTGAATGGTTGTTGTTTTTGGTTTTCACACCTCGGGAAAATTGTCTAGGATCTTTAGATTTACCTAAGCTTTGGTGAAGGTGTGTCCCAGAGCCTGAAGTCCATTTAGAAGTACTTGAAGTCTTCCAAATATGTCATACACAAATTCTCATTCTCTCGTGGAGAAGCTCTCATGGTACCTTGTCAGAGTGGCAACTTTTTTTAGTTGAACATCTTTTGTTCCTTCATAGTTGATGCTCAACAAGTCCTAGATCTTTTTGGCTATCTTTAGTCTACTGATCTTGTTGTACTCATTTATGGATAGAGCGCATGTTAAAGTATAACGATATTTTGTATTAAGCTTCATTATAGCAAGATCTACATCTTTCCATTCTACTTATGGTCTAGGAATGGGTATGCCTCCAATTGTAATAATCAACCAGTGTCTGTACTGAATGGACTTGATGTACATCTCCATTTTGTCCTTCTAGTATGGATAGTCCTTTCATGTGAAGCCTGGTGGGCTCATAAGGGATGCTCCCTTAGCAATGAATGGACCGTTGTTGTTGTTGTTATATGCCATCAGGATCTTTTCCTCTGGACACTGTCAGGTGCTCAACCCTTAAAAGCTTAGCTCTAACACCAAACTGTAAAGGCAAATATCACAAGAAGGGGGTTGAATTGTGATTTTTAGAAATTTTAAACCTTTTTCTAAAACAAAAATGTTTTCACCTGATAATGAAAACGTAGAAGAATAGAGATCAAATTTTCGCAATGCAGTTCAGATGATAACCTCGGATTTTATAAAACAAACAGAGATTTTAAAAAGAAATAATCAAATTGAAGCCCTGAGTCAGTTTAGAGCACAAAAGAGAAAAGCAAGCAAGATAAGACACAAGAAGTTATATTGGTTTGTCTTAACCACCGAGACAACGTCCAGTTCTTGGCAAATCACCAAGTTCCACTAACTTCAAGAAGTTACAATTATTAGTCACTACGACTTCTAGCTATACAACTCAAGCTCTATACCACACTTCTTACAATCAATATTCTTTGTCCTACCAAGTCACTACAGGCACTAATACAAATCAAAAGATTTGTTTGTTTCTTTACACACTAACTAACATTCAATCGTCTTACAGATGAATATACAATCTCAGCATATAGTCTTTTCTCTCAAGATAATAAGTGTTTTTAGAGTTATTCTAAACTTTACAAGAATTTACAAAGAACTTTTTACAAAAATAATTTGACTATGAGCACTTCAATTAGTTGTTCATGTCTTCAAAGCTTCTGATATTTATAGGCCCTCTTCAACAAATGTTTGTTGTCTTTAAATGGATAGATTAATGGATAGATTTATTCTCTTTAGCTTGTGTTTGAAGAATATGGTTGTTAGAGTATTTAATGTTTACATTAAATGCATGTACTTCTTTATGTTTGAAAACCACTCTTATTGGCTATCGTGTTGAACACTCCATCTAGAAACTAATTCCTTTTCCATTAGACCAGGTTTGCATAGCAGAGTGCTTCTTTTGATAGCGATTAGTGAATTTCAGAACTTGAATTTTATTTCTTCTTCATAGGATTCAACAAATCCTATGAGAATGTCTCTGTAAAAAAAATCTTAGAAACAAAATATTAAATGAAGCCTTAAATGTCATCCTTTAATGTTATATCATATCATGACTTTAGCTTGCTATCGTCTGAATCGTCAAACATGGATTCACGAAGCATGTTATGATATCATATAAGACACAACTTTTAACCTTTGTATTTATTTGCGTCTAATAAAAAAAAATTAAGGATCTTGATTCGTCTTAAGATAAAAATATTTTTGGACTTAACAGTTTTGGTTATTTGTCAAGGACTAGACATATCCTTTAATTGTAAGATAAAGTAGTATAAAACTTGTGGTGTGTATTCTCTTCTCCTTCACTTGTCTTCATTTGTTTTCTAGCTAAATGAGAGATTAAATTACAAAGTATTTTTCTAAAAGCAAAATTTTTATTTAAAATAATCGTTATATTATCCTAGTCTTTAAGTGATATCTATTTTTATCTCAACACTAACATATTCTATAATGATTTATTTAAAAATTTTAAACAAAATCTTTTAATTTTTCGTTGGTAGACTGGTATTATTTTTCCATTGCAAATAATGTCTTTTTCTATTGAAATGAAAATTAAAGTGGTTTACAATGAATGTTTTATAGTCTTAGCAAATGCCAAATATATTATTTTTTATATAAGTAGTAATGTTGGGTATAATTTTCTTTAATTGTAAGAAGGTAATAAGTTTTGAAAAGTGAAAACTTTTGCATAATTAGGAATGTAAATAAAACTATTTTTATACATATAGAGACCAAATTTAAATTATATGATACATAGAAATTAATACATACTTTAAATAAAAACATGTCTTTAGAATGAGTTTTGGTCTAACTTAATCCTAAAATATATTCAAAAGATGAAAGTTATCCTCTAGTTACATATAATATTTTAATCATATCAGTAGTTAATGTAGGATTTCTAACACACCTTCTCATGTTGAGAATTGGACATCTCGAGTTAGAAGTTTGTAGGACTAATCATTTGTAGGTAACCTACTAACGAATTGACAAGTGGACCAATAAATTCAATAACAACCACTTGGATAAGTTATTATACCTTTTTATAAGAGGGTGGTGATGACGACAATAGCAGCGATAGTGACACTTATGGTGGTGGTGATTGTATTGTTCATGGAGGTAGTGACAACAACGATTATGGTGACAGTGGGCACGACGTTCATGGTGGTGGTGGTTGCGATGCTCATGGTGACGGTGATAGCAATGGTCAATAGTTATGGGAGTGATAATGAAGGATAACCGACAATTACAAAAAAGAAAAAAAGAAAATAGATAACTTTAGAGATTTGATGACATATGTGAGTTTTAATGAATTCTTTAATGATTATTTTAATACATATCATCTATTTTGATCCAATGATAATTATTGAATGCTCTTGTTCTCATATTTTAATTAGAAGTTCGGCCAAAAAATAAATAAAGTCTGATAAAAATATTATTTCTGTTAAAAATTAAACTTGGATATTACCCAAATAATTCAATCTTATTTAAAATATTTTCTTTGCTAGGATTCAACTGTACTCACTTTGCCTGGATTTAACTTACCCTTTTCAATTCACCATGTTTTAGACTCTTATAACCAGTAATAAAATTTAATTAATAAAAAATGGACAATTTTATTCTACTCTTATTTTGTTGAAATAGAAAGTATTTAAAAGAAAACTCAAAATTACATAAGCAGTCGTAGTGGCATTTAACAAAGAAAAAGTGGACAAACATACCTCTCATGGTTTGAAATTCTTTAAAGATTAAAAGTTTAAAATGTGAAGACCGTAGAAGGAAAAAATAAAACCCCTACTGAAGAAGAAGAAATTATAGAACAAATCTCTAATGGAGAATTGAATCATTAGATGTTTCTTACTGACATAATTATGATTTTAATTTGTCTCGAGTCAAGGGGCACGTGTGTGCTAATAATCATTCTTTAGAATAATCATAAGTCAATTTGGGGCTTAGAACTTGCAAAGCATTATCATTAGTTAATCATGGCAGACAGGAGAATTTAGAAACTTTTTTATGTCGATCTTCTTGTCCGCTTGAAAGTTACAGTAATTGGTAACAATTTTTTTTTTTTAATATCAATGCTTTTGTTTTTTTTATATGTAGGAATAAAAGATAACATCAGGATTTACAATAATTTACATACTCTTGTTTAATTAACTGACTTAGATTCTTTAATAATGCTTTTGTTTATATTATAAGAAAAAATGTTAATAAGTCTCCATTTTACTCACAAAATCTGATATGAAATTGATATTTAAAATTAAAATTAGACATTAAATTTTTTTTACTGAAGAATTAGACAATAAATATAGATCTGATAATTTTAAGATATAATTTTATAGAATTATAATCTAATTACTTAAAACTCACCTTTCCCAATTTTAGTCCTTATTCTCTTGATGCCAATTTCTAATTATCTCATACTTCACCATTATTTTTCTTGTTTTTGTTATTCCTACAGTCATCAACTACTCAAATGCCAGATGGATTTTTCTTATCTATATATAAAGAAAGGTTTGATTCTATAAGATGATGTTACATAGTAATCTCATATTCATTCCTTTTAAAAATATTAAATGATATACTTTAATTTAAATCAATATTATTGTATTATATAAATAGATTCTTTTATTATTCATTCTATTGTAAATATATTCAAATATTATTCTATTAAATGCAAATAATTCTATTTTTAGAACTTTTATTCTTAATAATAAATTTTATTCTATTTTTTTTTATTTTTTCTTAATAAATTATTTCATTCCTCTTTTAACATTCTTTAATAACAATTCTAATATTATTTAATAATATACTATGAAAAATTATCCATCAATTTATTTCATTCCTTTTAGTACTTTTTAGTTAACCATATATCTTTTTTAGTCTATATATATTAAGCTATATTGGTTTTTGTAGAACAAGGGTAAACTCATATTTTGTATCATGTAATTAAAAATTATAAGAATAAAATATGATAAAAAAATGAAATATTAAATTCGTGAATCATATTTAAACATTAATTAATAATAAAATATGTTCAAATGTTAAAGAAAATTTGAAGTTTGAATGATAATATTCATGGGAAACATTTATTAATATAAAAATATATTAAATATAAAATAAAATTCAAGACAAACATTTTTTTACGAAGTAAGAAATTTTATAAAAACACAAATTTGATGCATGTATATGAAAATATAGTATACATCATTCAAAATATTTGTGTGATTTTTATAACATTTAACATTTTATTGTATATTAATATCGTTGACTATTATGTGTGTCTATATATAGTAGCATTTATTTTTATTAATATATTTTTTTGTTAATTAAAAATATAAAATATAAATATATTAAAAAGTTATAATATATATAAAAAAATTGTAAAATTAATATCTGTGCAGGACAGGAGCATTAAGATAGTAAATTATTAAATACTGGTTAAATATTTCTTAAACATTCTTTTAAATATTTCCATCATATACAACATTTAATAAAATATTATAAATAATATTAATAATATTTATTCATATTTTGATGATATTTTTTAAATGTTATAAAAAAGTTTAGTAATATTTTTACTTAAGTGTTAGGTAAAAGAATGTTACTAAAAGTTATATGTGTAGTAGTGTTATAATATTTTTCATTTTCTTACTCGTTTGCTCCACTATGGAGCTTGTCATGAATTTACTCAAGACCTACTTATATAGATACTAATATATTTTTACTTACTTTTTTAAGAGTATTGTAAAAGGTTACACTTTCTAGATTACTTTAATATATTTTAAGTTATAAATTATTGATATATTGATCCTAAAACTTAAAATACATTAATAAATCCTAAAAAAATGTATGAATAAAAATTATTTAGTAACTAAAACATACTTGGGAAATAAATTATACTTCTATATGTTATATTAACAAGAAAACATTTTATGGTTTTGTAATTTCTATTATTATTTTTAAAATAATAATGTAAAAATGATAAATACTTCAATTTCACCCCAGGACATTGTTTGCATCTAAAATATTCTAGATAAAATATATAACTAAAATATTTCTCAAAATTATTTGTGAAATTAAATTATTGAAATACGATGAAAGAATTTTCTGATTAAAATATGAGACCACAAAATATGTAGGAAAGAAATGTTGTTTAAAAACTTAGGATTCCTAGCTAGTTTATTACTAATGTTTATTTGATCAAGATGTTTGACTCCAATGATACTTAGGATGATTTTGGGTTTGGGTTAACTCAATGGACCTAATACTAAATCCAAATTAATCTAATTTAATTGTTTGAGTTTTTTTATTATTGATATCCAAGTCGATGAAACTCAATCACATTCAATTCAAATTAGTATGATTTAATTAAACACCGATAACTTAATATTATGTTTAGTAAAACTAGTTAATAAATTAATTGAAAACTTATAAGTTATCTGGTTTAATTGAAAGACTTTGATAAGATTAATTTATATGCTAGTTAATAAATATTAAATGACACATTTAATATTTGAATTTATTTTTAATAACTTATCATCTTTGACAAAATAAATGTGATTAAACATCTATCTTAATTAGCAAGTTAATGTAGATTAATTTACTATCAATTTAGTATTGAACTTATGAAATTACATATGTTCTGAACTTTGATGAGAAAATATATATTAAATTAAATAAATAAACTTAATTAAATAAATATTTTAGAAAAATAATATTATATTTTTTAGTACCTAAAATATAAATAATATAAATATAAGATAAAGCAAAATAAATTAAATTTGGTGTATAATTTGAACCTCTAATTGGCCTTAGTCAAGTTTGTTTTCAAATACTTTTAGAGATAATTGTTGACAGTGGAAACAAGATAAGTCAATATATAATTTTCAAATTATGTTTAAAAATAATATAAAGTAGAAAGAGCAGAAACATGTACAGTTATGATTATATCAGTTTCCTGAATTTTAGCAATTCCTATTTAAAAGGAACATATCAATGTTATTTCACACTCTCATCTTGCACACTTTAAATTACTCAAAAGATTACTTTATTTGATGAATTTTCCCTCGTCAAAGATTGATAATAAATATTGGTCTTTTGTGTAGATACACATAAAAGTTTTATACAATTCAAGAAATATTTGCTGCTTCAATAAAATATATTCATGTACACAATTTTAATTTCTCTATTTATTATTATAGTATATTTTGAATTACACAAAATACAAAATAGATCATTTTTTTGTGTAGTACATGTTATGAACACCCTTTTCTAACTATCAGTTATCAACATAAGTAAGTTAGAACGCCACTACCAATTAGTTAACATACCAACTAAGCAAGTTCGTTAGGTGTAGTAGATAATACTTAACTTATATAGAGACTAACGTTGCTCACTGTTGAATTATTTAGGGATTTTGTAAGGGTATTTACGAACTAATGTGGCATTGTAAATTTTTTTTGTCCGAACTAAATCAGAACTAAACATGAGAGTGTGCTAGTAAACAAAAACTAGGAAATGTATTTTTAATTTAAGGAAGATAATGCTAACTATAAATTTTATATAAAATAATTAAATAAATAACTCGTGCGATAGATTAAGTATGTGAAATTTTTGTAAGCCAATTTTTTTATTGATCCCATACGTACCTTTAAGCTATAACAATTAATTTAAGTACAGTTTTTTCTGAAAGAAATTTGTTTAACAGTTAAAAGCAAGATCTAATGCAAATTTCACTAACTTTACAGAGCCATTTTGAATTTTAAAATGGAAAGGTTCATGAATAAAGCAATGCTAAGGAAGCCTGGAATCATTAATTTTAGTACCAGGCCACTAGTGGAGTGTCGGCATTGTACGTTCATTTTTACTTTTACATTCTGAGGAAATCATCAATTGATTAATAAATAATCATAAGCCACGATCCTAGAGTAGTCATCGACCATAATTCTTTACCCATTGTGGAACTATACAAGGACACATATGGAACTCTATTTAATCTTCTAGTACTACGTACATTATCAACCAAACCTAATTTTTTTCTCATTTATTACCTGTTCTTAACACCATAAACGGAAACCATAATGATGACCCAATTCAAAAGACAAATGTCCAAAAGCAATAATTTCAATGCTGAACTAAACTTCAGGCAATTCCGGAATTGTGGAGACAATTTGCGTAGCTTCTACAACTTCTAGCAAGTTATAACCAAATCCAAAGTTTTTTTTAAAAAAATCAATTTATATAATATTTTGATGCTTTTTTTTTAACAAACAAGAGAGACCGGAAGATAAGAGAGAAAAATGTTATATAATTTTATTTTACAAATATAATTTCTCTTTTTTCAAGTCTTCCCACCAAATCTAATGTGGGTAGTTGGACTTGGAGGTTAGGGTTAATGCCTCTAGCAGCATTGCTAAACATTTTCAACGCAAAGTGTAAGAAAAAGCATTTAGAAGAGTAGTAGTAGTTAGTTAGGTTAGATAAGCATTAAGGAAGAGAGTAGCACCACTTAGTTAGGTTAGCTAAGTGTCTCCAACGAGAAAGACACAAAATCTACGCAAATATACAACTTCTCTCTTTTTTCTATAAGTAATCTCTCCTTTGATCATGGGCTTACGTAATCGAAAATTTTACTTTTACTTGATTTCGGGCATAGTACAGTGATAAATTCCCTCCAACAATATTGGAAAATATGGGGTATCTATAGTAAAAGCTTACGTGCTTAAATTTTGGTACTATTTGAAGTTCACGCGCGCTAAAGAACTTGGCTCTACGTAAGGTTAATTTTAAAGTATGGTTGTGTGTTTTGGCTGCGCACGTTAACATATTATGTTAATTGCTTGAAAGTGTTAAAGGTTTTTTGTGTTCCTTCATAAAGAAGTGTCCTGTTACTTTATCCCTCCCCGTGAGGCTGAAAAATCAGTTTGTGGAGGGTCCAAGTCCAACATTTAAAGTCCCATCCATTGGATGTTCCATGGTGGTTTTATATTCTTTAATTTGGATGTTATGTAAAAGCATAGGGTCAATTTGAAGGAATCCGATATTCTTTTGGTGCTTAGAGTCATAACAAGATATGATTTTGTGAACAACACTTTTAGCAACATCCCACATGGGTTTAGAAAGAGAGAGGAGTGAGTGAGTAGTGGGATATTTAGCTTGTGAGTTAAGAGCAGCTGCTGTGACCCAGTGATGTCAAAATGTCTATGCTATTCCCAAAAGCTTCATAAGTGCTTCCATAATCAAATTGGTTACTGTTTTGCATAAATTAACAAAATAAGAATAGAAAAATAAATAAATGTAATTGTGCACAGGTTTAATAATGATAATAAAAAAAAAATTTTAAAAAGAACGAAGCAACGTAAGTATATATATATATATATATATATATATATATATATATATATATGGTAGCAATTTTGAAAAATCCCACTTCTAAAAAAATGTAATAAATATTTTCAATATTTGTTGTTTTCTTTTTAACATGTTTTCTTTATTTTAGAAAAATTTATATAAGACCCATTAACAACTTATTTGTATAAGATATTAAGATTGAGTTTAGGTTCTTAATTATTTAGTTAGAGCCTCACAAATTTTTTAATAAAAAATATATTTAAAATGTCAATTAAGATGTTACTATCATTAATTTCTCCTTTTACATAATTATATTTTTGGAAACCATTTTTCTAACGAAACTTCTTAGAAAACGAAAGCTCATTTTTACCTTTTTCTTATTTTATAAATTTAGATAATGTGCTTTTATTAATAATTAATGTTATTTTCATTTTAAGAATTAAAAAAAATATTGTTTTATCATTTTTTATAAATATTTAAATTCAGGAAGAAAATAAAATAAAATATTTTAATAACTATCAATAAATACATATTTATTCAAAATAAAAACAAAATAAACCTGATCCTGATTTTTTTTCATAGAAGCCACACATTGTGTTGTTGTTTGGAACCTCACTTCCAAAACAGAAACATAAACCCACCATGAATTTACACATTATCTACAAGGTTATGCTTGGCTAGTTTTAAACTTGAAGTGGATGAGCATCCAAAGATGCAGATAGAAGAATACTCAAAAAGAGTACGTGATTTGTGCATTTGAAATTTGACGTGTAGCACTAGTATTTGAAGAAGGGCATGGAAATTGAAAGGAGTGAATATCCTTGGCAAAAGTGAAAGGCATATGTAAACATAAAAAGAATGGAAAAATCTACAACGTAATATCAAACATCATTAATAACATAGTAACAAATGGACGGCACCGATCGGTTATGTTTAATGGCAATTGACAAGACCAGAGAAAGAGGGTGAAACATGAGACAAAGCAAGAGAGGTGGAGGTAATGCCGAGTTTGGACGTTTATAAACAACAAGTTGGTTAATGGCCGTTAATATGCTACCATTTCCACTCTAACAACTAAAGTCAGAATGTCAACTTCTTACCACTCAATACTTTGCTTTTGGGGCAATTTTTTTTTTATAGAAAAAGAATAAATTAAAAAAGATAATTAACAAAAAGATTTCTTAAATAAAAGTGTAAGGATTTGAAATGCAAGTGACAACAACTAAAATGTTTATATTAATTAAATGCATGACACATAATCAATAATATTTTTAATGCATAATTGACTTCGATCTTTAAGTGTATTGATCGATAAACACATTATATTACGTGAATTATCATCCTTTCTTATCAGGAGACATATTTAATGGGGATATATTTCTTTATGAGAAAGTGAAAGATAAATATAGGTCATACATTAATCATAGAGGGTTAAGATTTAAAATTAATAATCATTTTAAAAAAATAATGGGTGATAAAAAACTCACATCACTTATATGTTTTAATATTATTTTGAATTATTAGTTCCGCAGATAGTTCATTTGACTTAATATTAATTCAAAGTAATCATTTAATATTATTTTGAATTACTAGATTCATCCCTTTTTTTATCATCTCTTTTAATAAATATATCACTGTTTAAAGAATGATTCAAATAAATTAAATTATTTTAAAAATAGAGAAAATATATAATTTAATTTGACTAATTTTTTTTATTAAAATAACTTAAAAATATTATGAGATATCTAATAAGTGTAGCTCAATGTATAACACATATAAAGTTTGTAAGAAGGAAACCTGAGTTTGATTTCCACAAAGTATACTCTTAAAAAAATAATTAATTTTAAGTATGATTAAGTTTCGACCGAGATTTAATTTCATAGGCAGATAAATGATCAAAACTCTAAAAATATCTAGGATTCTATCAGAAAGTTAAAAATTCTAATTAGGATGATAATATAAAAAAAAGGTATTGACAGATGATTAACATGACTCTTATCTTAATGAGCAGAGCAATAATTAAATTAAAAAAAATATAGCTCCTTCAAATTGTTAAAGAAACAAATGAAATGAAAAAATATTATTATTTAAAATTAATAAATATTTTGAAAGAAGAAAATGTTTTAATACCTTTAGAATGATATAAAAGAAGGGTACACATATTTAATGATGAATAATAACATAAAATGTATTATTACACGTAAGAAATTTTCCATATCCAGTTTCCCACTATTCCAATGCCGTGACATTTTAACAAACGAAAACAGTTAGATGAGGAAAGTGCCCTTTGCATTTATATGAGGGTTCAACTTCAAGAAATGGACAACATCGAGAGAATTACCCATCACTCGGATATAATATTTATTCCCTGTAATTTCTCTTTTATCCTGACAACATGTCTGATTTGATTTTTGAATTCTCTTGTTTGTTTGCTATGTTTCTTTCCTTCTGAGTGTTACTGTGACTCCTTGGGGAATCTGTCCCACACAAGAAAGAAAATTTTCAAAAGAAAAATCATGTCAGAATCCAAGTTGATTAACACAAGCCATTAACAAAAGGCCGAAAAGGCTGCATGTGCAGCTGTTACCTTGGCAAGTCGTTAAAGTACTCAGAAATCACTTTCAAAGGGCAAATGGCACATACCTTGGTTCAAGTTTAAGCATTGGTAAAACAAACCTCACACATGTGCATCTACATTTTACCAGGAAAAGACTAGCATGGCTTTGAATTCCTTTGTCTGAAACACAGATTTTTCCTCTGTTTTAACCTACCATTCTATTTTTCATTCATTTTTGGAGCTCAGGAGATAATACCTGGAAAATTAAAAGAAAATTCAATAATCGTTCAGTTTATTCTATAAAATTTTGATGACATGCGTTTTTTTTTATATATATATATTTATAGAATATATACATGTATCATTAACAGAAAATAATCTTATTCAAAGCAGGTAATTAAGATTACTGATAACAATAAAGTTTTCTTCAATGTATTTATGGCTACTGTATATCCAGGGTTATGATAAGATTTAACAACTTCATGCTTCTGAATTGATTCACATTCTCGATGCTAACAAATAGTCTTTTAAGAACATAAAATTAATTCCTAAAAATCACATATTTTAAGTCTTTTTAAGACCAGTGCATAAAGTATTTAAGGACTTTATAAATAATATTTGTAAATTTTAGAAACTAATGCGAGAGTTTATTATAAAAAAACTAATATATTTTAGTTAAATTTCTTGAGGACAAATTTAGGATTTCACAAAAATAACCTTTTTTATATAATTTTGTTTTCTTTTTCTGCTGCCTAATGTTGCCTTTTTGTTATGTTGTGAGCAAGTTGCCAAGAGAGGAGTGGCATTGAATGGGTTGGGTTATCACTAGCCGAATTCCTAATTAGGTCACACAAGCCCATCCCTATCTAGAACTTGTGTTTAGCCATGCTAGTTTAATTTGCAAGATCAAAAAATAAAACACCATAGCCTATTTTGAGTTTTGACCTGACAATTTTCCACAAACAAAAAGACTAAAAGAGTCTCCACTTAACCGGCAAACCTGATATAGACAATCACTATTCACTACTAATTAATTTGACATCATGATGTGTTTTTTCCTTCTTATCTTTTTTTATAAATACATTCATACTTAAGATTGAGATTAAACGAATAGGTTAGTTAGCAAAGCATCACAAATATTTTATGAAAAGTTAAATTTGTTTGAATTTTAGGGGATTCTTATAAAATACCAATAACCACTAGGAGTATATTATATTAGATTATCAAGACGGGTTATGAAGAATACCTAGATCCATAGGGATTGATCAAACAAACATAGTAGAATTTGGACAATAGTTACGAACAATTGGTTTAATGATATTCATCAACCAAATCATTTTATTCCTTATGGGACTGTTATTTTCTCTTCAGATGGAGAGATGAGAAATTGTTTCTTGATTTGGTATATTGGAGACCATAACTGTGTCTTAGGTTTTAAACATATTAGGGTTCTCATTATCCCCAAATGGGTCAAACTAGTTTTCACTCATTAAGTCTATATCAATTTTCTGTTGATAATCTAATAGGCTCACAAAATTAGGACACTTATATTGAGCCCATAAAAAATGTAAATAACTAATATAATATGTAGCACACATTAATTAATTAATTATGAATTATAAAAATTTTAACAATCTTCCACTTGGGCTTCATATTAACATTAGTCATCTATACTACAAAAGTATTTAGGCATGCAACCGTATACTATTTACTTTTAGACTTTCCTTAAACAATCTGGTTCATCTTACATAGTAACACGAAACCGTTGTAATTTTCATCACTATCCAACATGATTAAGCTACAATGATCACCAATGTCACATATACTTGATGACATAGATCAGATATGGATACACAACATGTAATGTGATCTTATCCATGTTAATTTTCAACTAGTCCAAACCTTATTCTTTATAGAGATCAATCCAAATGCAACAAATATCGCATATAAAACATAACGCAAGTTCATAATAAGATGATAAACATCAACTTTATTTCTGCAAAAAATACAAACAACAAAATGTTTATAAACCATACGATATAGAACATAAGCAAGACTCCCACTAAACTAAGGTACTACTAGGAATTACACCCATATGAGCAGTGTGCTCATAAAAAAACTTTAAGTGTTAGACCTTTAGTAAGTAGATCAACTAGCATGATTGAGTTCCTATGTGTTCTATACAAATTTGTATTTCCTGAATTCTTTATTTAACACTCAAATACTTTATGTCAACAAACTTTTACTTGGTTGAATCCTTAATAAGACCGCTAAGATATTGTCTCAATAAACACTCAATGGTTTCTTAATGTTAACAACAACAGGTAAGCCAGTTACAATAATTTACCAGTCATAAATTCTAGTATGATGTCTCATAGCAAAATACTAACTCCACCAGCATGGTTAAACGTGGATCCTTATGTGGAGTGATTGCTATTAAGACATTCCGTAAAATCAAAGTCAGAATACCTAATGATCTTTAAACTTCTAGACTTTCAATATAAAAAACATGTAGTTTCTTGTTGTCTTCAATTAGCGCATTATGTGCTTTACTACTTTCTAGTGTTGCATACCAAGATTACTCATATATAACCTTAGGACTCCCACTAAAAATTATTTTAGGAAAATAAAAAATAAACTTATACATACATGATAAATTTCAATATAACTCTTGCAACAATAAATTGTATGATTTTAGTAAGATATTATCAACATATAATACCAAAATAATAAATTTACTCCACTAAAATTTTAGTATACGCAATCATCAACCAAATTTACCTCAACATCATAAGATGTAATCTTGATGAATTTTGTAATACCATAGACAAGAGACTGGTTTAAAAGCATATATAGATTTCTTTAGTTTGCATCCCATAAACTTTGGATCATCTTAAACAAGGTTTTCTGGTTGCATCGTATAAATTGTTTCATCAATGTTTTCATTTAGAAACATAATCTTTACATCCATCTATGCAAAACAATCATCAAAATGATCTATAGTGTCATTATAGTCCTAAGAGAGTCTTTCTAAGAAATCAAAGAGAAAGTCTCTTTGTGATCAATGTCTTCCTTCTTGTAAAACTTTTGGCGACAAAACAAACTTTATATATCTCAATATTACCCATTGAATCCCTTTTGACTATAGATATTTATCTACGACTTATGGGTTTCACACTTTCAAGCAATTTGGTGATATCTCAAATGTCATGTTCAACCACTAGTTTTATTACACATTTATGACATCAATCTACTTGAGAGTTAGAGCACAATATGACTTGACTAAAGTCGATTAAACCTTCTAAGTCAACCTAATGTCATATTTATGATCTTAAAGGAATATAACATAATCATATCAAATTATATTTTTCCTTTCCCTAATGGATCTTCTTGATGACACTTCTTGATGCTATTGAGTTTGAACTTTAGGTGGTGCTTGAGAAGAAATCTCAATGTTGTCTTGTCTTTTAATAATGTTAGAAGTAACATCATCATTTAATTACCATATCCATTTTTTGAACAATGATAAGTACAAAGACTTATCTATTATCAATAACAGGTTATTCTTTTAAGATAACACTCCTTATGTTTCCTTCCCCTCCAAACTCAATTTCCTCAGGGAGTCTTGCATTCCCATCTCAAACATGATCTTAAAGTGGGATTGTAAAACTTATACATGCGAGAGCTTTAAATGTAACAAAAAATAATAACTAATTATCTTTAAGTTCAACTTACCTTCATACAGCCTATAAGGCATTGCTTTAGCTGGACATCCTAAATGTGCATATGCCTAATGTTGGGATTTCCTCGGCTTACACCTATAGGGGTTATTAGTAACTATTTTAATTGGTATCGTAAAAGAATACCAATTGCATTCTTTAATGTCTTTCCCCAAAGCAACTTTGATAGAGAAGAATCAAACTTCTTACCATATCTGTACAAATCTAGTTTCATCATTTTGCAACTTTGTTCATACTAAGTTTGTCTAACATTGTATGTTGTAGAAATTGTTCTTTCCTAGTTGAAGTTCAACTTCAGCTTTGAAAGACTAAATGTCTAGAGACCAAAACTTCTCATAATTAAATAAAAAGGAATCATCTATGAACATAATAAAATATATTTGTTCATTCCATGAATTTGTAAGGGATAGAACACAAATGTGTGTGTGTGTTAATTCTAAGACATCCTTAGTTCTTTCCGCACCTGAATTCTATCTTAGGGAATCCTTATAAAATATCAATAACCACCAAAAATACATTATGTTAGATTATCAAGAGAGATTATGAAGAAGACATTGATCCATAGTGATTAATCAAACAAACGCTGCAGAATCTGGACAATAGTCACAAACAATTGATTTAATGACTTTCCTCAATCAAATCACTTTATTCCTTATGGAATTGTCGTTTACTCTTTAGATGTGGAGATGAGAAATTATTTCTTTATTGAGAGTATTGAAAACTATAATCGTGCATCAGATTTTAAACCTATTAAAGTTCTCAATATCCCAAACTAATTTCTGTTCATTAAGCTTTTATCAATTTTCTGTTGATAATCTAATAGACTCACTAAATTATATCACTTATATGAAACTCATAAAAATATAAATAACTAATATAAATATTATAATACATTAATTAATTAATTATAAATTATAAAATTTCTAACAAAATTCTGAAAAGTTATTGAGTGATGATGATGGAAAACAAACATGGCAAAAAGAAGTAGATTTCGTTATTTTTTTATTGCACACCTGTTTCACTTGAATTTCTGTACACGTATTTAATAAGACATGGTTCATTAAAGTGATTAAGAAGCACAAATGGCGAGAATCGCGGTTTAAGATCATTTTCACGTAAAATCTCAAATCAATTTTTATCGTTTTCCATGCAGATCTTATCAACGAAGATTCATTATTAATCACTCGGTAATCACCATAGATTATTTGCTTGACAGATAATCGAAATCCAGCTGTGTGGAAAGACAACTACTTAAAATTTTATGACTTATTTTTTATTATTGTATTTTTTACTTGATTAAAAAAATCATTTTTTCCATTTTTTTATTTGATTTAAACATTAAAATTTTCACCCTCATTGTTTTCCTTCCCCTATACTAAAAAAGAATTAGTCATATACGATTTATCTTTAAAAGAATATTAATTATACAAATGATTGTGATAAAATATTTTTTTACAAGATTATCCTGATTGAGAGTCACAATGATTAAGAGTTAGAATATAATAATGATCGTATCATTTAGGTATTTATGCTATACCAATAAATGAAGATATCCTTAAGAACATTTTTTTTTAAATAATAAATATTTTGAGATAAATTAAAATATTTGAAAAGACACGTGAATGAAACAAAGGAAATAAAATTATACGTCAAGAATATTTTTTATTCACACGGGGTTGTTGGTGAGAGGGATTTATAAATGCAGATAGGTAGCTGTATTAATTAAGCACTTCAACTCCCTTCAACTAAAATAATAATAATTAATACTCAAATAATACACTTCTCTTTAACAGGAAATGTTTGACATACAATCTTTAAAATAAAAGGGTGCAAGATTTTCATGTAAATATTTCTGAAAGAAAGAGAAATGAAATTCTTATATTTTTTATAAACAATATATATTTTTTAAGAGAGATAATTTTGTTCAAAGTAAAATTATAAAAAAAATTCTTCAAATATTTTAACACAAGTGATAATCAAGATACTTAAATCACTATCTCTAAAAAAAGGGGCTTAATTATACTTTTAACTTAAAGATCATTATAGATTTGTATTTACTGGATAAACGATGAAGAAGATAAAATTTATAAGTTTCTTTAAAGTTAAGTATAAAATATATTAAATTAATTTGTTGAAATAAAATTTGTCAAAAATTACAAAAGGAGTCTTGTTGAACCGACTATGAAAATGCCATCACCTATGTGCAGGGTTGCTTTTAACTTTCTCTGCTGTATACTTCGTAATAGAGTCATCAACATTAACAAGACGTGTTCAGTTGCATAGCGACCGTCCGTGAGTGCAAATGAGACCCACAACACAGAGATACATATATAATATAGGGCTTGCAGCTGTGAACCTATCTGTATTATTTATTGGATCAGTAGTACGGTTAATGAATTTGAGGAATGTTATTACTTCCTTTCAACAATAACTGTCCAAATATTTAGTTACTTCTCGTCCACTAATTTTAGTCCTTTTAAAAAAAATTATCTATTTTTAATTTCTTATTTATTTTTATTGCTCAAAATTAATTTTTGTTTTGTCAATTTTTAGCTTTTGTTTATTTTATATTTGAGATTATTTTTTATTAATAAAAATAAATGAGACTAAAAATTGACAAAAATTTTAAAGGGACTAAAAGTGATGACGAAAACTTAATGAAGGATAAAAGCTGTTAAAAATATTTTAAGGGACAAAAAATTATAATATGAAAAAGTCGAATGAGTAAAAACTTAATTAATCCTATAAATTATTATTATGATGATGAAAATTAACATTCAAGAAAATATATTTTTATTGAAAGAGGAAAAATATAGTTATAAATTCATTTATGTATTTAAGTAAGATACTAAATTATGAGGATATTCTTACAAATAATTAAAGTTTTTTTCATATTTTTTAAATAAAAAATATTTTGAAATTGTTGTGAAAAACTAACTTTGATAAAAAAAAATTAATAGATAAAATATAAGTAACATAGATTAATCTTGTATATGATGACCATGAAAGCTTGAAGCTCATTGAAGATTTGATTTATGAAATTTTGAAGATGCCAGGCAAGTGTGAAGATGAAGTTGTAATAATTTAGAAATTATGGTTGCCTTTATTTTATTTTTGGTTGCATGATTGTGTGTGTACATGCATTATGGGTAGATATTCTTTGATGATAGGCTCACTTAAACACCCTAACAAGTAAAATTAGTTAAAATAATCTATGATAGAATTTGAGCAAAAATTAGTTTAAAAATGAAAAGTTATAAGATGAAGAAAAAAAATAATCGATTCAATGAACAAAATAATTGATTATTTTGTTTCATGTGACAGGATTAGTAAATGTGTGCAAATAATCGATTACCTACTTAAGATAATTGATTATTTGACTCTTGAGAAAATTCCTTCTCACACAGATAATCGATTATCCTATGTGTGATCTTGTCAAAGTAGCCTAGTGAACAAAATAATCAATTTAATCATAACATAATTGATTAACTTTATTTTGGCTCTATAAAAAAGCAAACTTTGCGAGCTCATTTTTTCATAAGACTCTCGTTGTGTTTTCTGAGAAGTTCGTTCAGAAATAATTTTGAGCTAATATAGTGTTGTTATGAAGATTCATATCCTAGAGTCAAGATTTCTTAACTTGAAACAATATATCATTCAAACGGGTGTTATGAGGGTCTCCATTGAAAAAATAGAATAAGTGCAGAATTTTTCATATCAATCACTCTCGAGTGATATCATTTTTTTTCTATTTTGGTGTTAATCTTTGAGTAGAGTGCTCAAATAGGTTCATGAAGAAGGGTTCTACATGATGTAGGTTCATTTTTGAAAATGTTAAGAATCATCCATCAGTTGAGGTCTTTTATGATTGACTTCATCACTTGCATCGATTATGGGGTCAAGTTTTCCCAAAAGACCATAGGTTGAGCTTATATATCATTGTTATCCTCCATCTTCCTTAGCAATCTTCAAGTTAATATTGTAATAGTGTTTAGCTACTTGTTAACACCCTCTTACTATAGGTGCCTATGATCCTACTCTGAGAAACTTCATGTCTAAATGTTTAATGAATACTATTGTCCCTATCAAATTAAGTGAGGGTTGACCCAGTATAGCATTATACTAACCTTGATAGTCTACCGCGACTTCACCTAGGCTTGCTCCATCTACAACGCCTTCAAGAGAAAGATTCACCTAAAAAGACATTTGTTCCTCTGTACTCTAGTTCGACATTTGTCACACGCAATGGTAAGTTTGCCAAAAATAAAACTATACATATATAGAAATAAACTATAACACCCCAAATTGAGTACTAGGTATATACCTTAAAAAGAATCCTTATTAGGACCTTATTATATTGTTTGTAATTTAATTGTTATCATTGTTATTTTCATTATGCTATATTATCGGTTATGCCTTGTACTTGTGTATATATCCTTGTACATGTGTCCTTCTTGTGCATTGTATTTACTGATAATATTATTAGTTATTGTATTGTAATTATTGTTGATAGTGTGATAATTGCCAAAAATATATACTTGAGAGATTTAAATTTAGTCAATTATCTCATCTTTTCTCTTTTTTAGGACTTTGTTTATGCCTTTTTATGTTAATTTGTGAATTTGTAGTTTTTCTCTTTAACTTGTCATTTTGATAGGTTGCATGTGTTTATTGATGGATTATTTTGTAGGAATTTGAAATGGATTGAATTGCAATTTGAAGCAAAGTTTTATGAAAGTTTGAAGTGGAAATCATAGCTCAAGTTTACTCAAGCTAGGAAATTAGGGCCTAAGTTGAAGTGCTTCTTTTTGGATAGATGCAATTAAGCAACAGAGGAGATATCAACTTAAGCCAAACAACTTATGGCTTAAGCTAAATTAAGTCAAAAGTGCAAAACTGCATAGTTGCAGAATTTGCTTAAGCCTGAAATTTTTTATTAAGCAAATCTTCACTAAAGTTCATATTTTTAGGGACCATATAAATAGATTTCGTGTCCATTTGGGGGTAACACATTTTTAGCATGTAAAAATCACTCATTTGGGAGAAAAGGGTTCTCCTTGCTCCTTTCTTCCATCTTCTTCCTTCCATCTTGTATTCTAGATTTTGTCATTGATTGGGATTAGATTATAACTAAACATTGTACTCTCATGTATTTCATTTGAAATATGTTTACATGTGCATCTTATTCTTCAATGCTAGTGTTTTGCCTTTATTCTTAATTCTTGTTATGGTTTGTTATTGGGAAATACTTTCATAGCTTATTTTAGGATAAAATTGTGATTGAAAAATAATCTTGTAGAAGCAAAGACATTTTGATGTTTTGATGATGCCAAAGGATCATGCACTTCTCAAGTTTAATTCAAGATAAGAATCCAAGAAATTCAAGATATATGATCAAGATAATCTCTAGAGACTTAGGAAGGGAATTCCAAGTTGAAACAACAAGAGGTTTGGCCAAAGAATTTAAGCTAAAATGTTTTTACAAAAGATTTACTCTCTGGTAATCGATTACCAGAGGATGTAATCGATTACCAGTGGCCAAAATACTTCCTGAAATGCTTTTAAAATGATTTTGAATACTTTTGAAAGCATGTAATCGATTACATGAGTATTATAATCGATTACCAGCAGTTGAAACTATTTATAATAGCTATTAGAAATTTGAATTCAAATTTTACAATGTGTAATCGATTACACTTGGATGGTAATCGATTACCAGCAGTTACTGAACGTTTTTAATTCAAATTTTAAAGTCTGTAATCGATTACACAAGTCTTGTAATCGATTATTATAGGAGATTTTCAGAAAATATTTTTCAAGAGTCACATCTGTTCAATTGGTATTTGAATTGTCATCAAAGGTCTATTTATATGTGACTTGGAACACAAATTTGCTTAGAGTTTTTCTGAACAAAAAGTCTTATCCTCTCAAAAGCAAAATTGTCTTATCCTCTAAAACATTCCTTGGCCAAAACACTTGCAATTCAATAAGGAATTATTTGAGTGCTTCATTGTTCAATCTATCTCTTTCAAGAGAGATGTCTTCTTCTCTTCTTCTTACTTCTGAAAAGGGATTAAGAGACCGAGGGTCTCTTGTTGTAAAGTAATATGAACATAAAGGAAGGATTGTCCTTGTGTGGTTCAGAACTTGTAAAGGGTTTTTACAAGATGGTGGAACTCTCAAGCGGGTTGCTTGGGGACTGGACGTAGGCACAAGGGTGTGGCCGAACCAGTATAAAACTGAGTTTGCACTTTCTCTTCCCTTAAACTCTTTTATTTATTGTTGCTTTACATTTACATTCAGATTGGTTAGTTTGAATCATCTTTTAGAAATCTATCTTTAAGGGAACTTGGAACTTGCATTAAAATCAAAGTAGAATTTTTAATTGGGGAAATAGTTTGTAATATCTTAATACAACCCCCCCCCCTTCTTAAGATATCTGAGGCCACTTGTCTAACAAATCTCTTTTTCTTGGTTTGTGGTAAAACACCCATTAACTCTCAAAGCTAGGAATAGGATGAGAGTTATTAGTTATCTTTGGGTCATTAAGCCTAAAGCAAGTTTCTTTGTCAAATGTGCAAGGAATTAACATTTAATGGAGAAACTTAGATCTTTTCACCTAAGGAATTAAGGATTAGAATACCATTTTTGAACAATGATTGATATTAACATTGAATCTCAAGTTAGGTATTATACTTTAGTGTAAAGAGAGTTTGGTTTTGTGCAAAATCTAACCCTGACAAGCTTTGTCATTTGTATTTCGTTTGCTTTTAACGTGTTCTTATTTAAAACCCCAAAAATATTTCTAAATTGTATTGTTGTTTAACATATTTTTTTTATCTTTGAATGTCAAATTTCATGTTTTCATTGTTATATTTGTTAGTTTAGATTGTAAAAATTTGTGAATTTGGCAAGTATTACACAAGTTCTCGTGGGAACAATATATCTTACTTATCAAATACTACTTGATGACTTGGTATGCTTGCCAATGAGTCAACATAGTGTCATTGTCATTATAGATGTATTATATTGCATTTGATGCTAAAAGAGTGTTAGGTACACTTAAAAAATGTTCAAGTCGTGTTGAGTTTTATGATGAAAACCTAGAAAGACTATATCATATCTTGAGTTGTACTCGTCTGTTTTAAGGTGTCGTTTGTGTCATTAGAAAGCTTACTATAAAAGATGCAATTCATTATCATTCCTTAGAAACCAAAATCGACCTCTATCTTAGTGAAAATTGACCCCATAGTAAGTCACATGATCAAGGAAAACACTTTTAAGTTTCACTTTCTTCCAATATATATAGATGAGACCACCAAGCCTTAGAAGCACCAAAGAATTAAGTGAGCTTAGCATTAGGAATAGAGCCCCTCATAGTTAATATCTTATATTTCCCTTTGAGTTTCCAAACTTGGGGCATTTAGGCAACTTGGGATTGTTTTAAATCACACCCAAGTTTTTGTCATCGTAAGTGTTGTTATGGAGATCGTGGTGGACGATGCCATTGGATTGGTGCATTCTTGGGGATGGTTGCGAGATTGTCTTCCTTTTCCTTGTTAAGGAATTTCTTCTTTTGAAGTTAAGGGGAATGAGTTCTCTTTTTCTCTTCTTTTGCATGAATGAAAATATGCCATGGGTAGATTGTATGATCTTAGGTTTATGTTTATAAGTTCTTAAACGAGAAGTGAATACCCAAAAATAATTTAATTGTTTTCATGAATTGATGATTCAGGTTTGATGTTTTGCTCTCTTTGATACCCTTAAAAAAATGAATTGGGATTTATTGTTGGATGTGTTAATTGATGCTTTCATGTGAATATCACATTGATTTTTCTCACAATGTTCATCAAGTTTGAACACCAAAATGAGTAGTAAAAAGATGTAATTAAGAAATGTTGTCTTCACTAAAGTAGTATAACTATAGGCTTTGATTTCACACAAAAAAATGATTTATATAACTCCCGATATTGTCATTTTTGTGAGTATAGATCATACTGTCAGTATTATACGGTCAATTTGTATATTTCATAATTTTAGGTTTATTAAATGATTGAATGAGCTTTTGATGTCAACATAGAAGTTGTAGATAACTGTCTTAGATTTCTAACGAGATAAGAACCAACTTAATAGGATTATTTCAACTCCATATATGATTATTATACTCTATAAAGGTTATACCAATGTAGGAGAAAAAATGAGTGTGTAATATTGATATTGTAACAAATGGTAGTACGATGAATAGAGTTTATACCTATGTTTTGGCAAATAAAGTGATTTGATGATACTTTTGTGTGAATGAGTGAATGTCTCAATGATTGATATTGTGACTGAATACATGATGTCTATGAGTATATGTGAAAGCAATATGTCATGATATGCGTATGTGTTGCGAAAAATGTTAAGAAAACCTAATCCTTGCAGGATAGGAATCTCCAAGGAACTTTGCATATTATTTGTTACCATGCATCATGTTGTGCGTATGTGTTTTAAAGTGAATGATGTTTATAAACCTAACAAGGGAGGTCATGAATGAGTTGGCATATGACTCTGACCTTAAGGGTGCAACGGTTTGAAATTTCCTTTAAGCTCATGCTAACAACATGGGTTGAAGTATTTTTGCAAGGCCGGAACACCCTAACATGCCACCAACAGTGTCATCTCGATGAGAGTGATAGTGTTGGATTGCCCATTGTGCGGGAATTCGTCGATTACATGGACTCTCGGGCTACATTCACAGTCAAAATGGTACCATATGCATCAGTCTATGAGTCTAATATGCATCATATTTTGTGTGTGTCTTTGTGTAAGGAATGTTTGATTTAGATGAGTTGTGTTTATGAAACATAATTGTTTATAAATATATCTTATCTATTTATGGCTTCCTTAATGTTTTAAATATATTGTTTGTTTTATTTGTGTTTGGGTTGAATGTCACCCTTGCAGGTGAGTCTCTATAAGATTATGATAATGGTGTTACATGAGAGACTTAGGTCTCCACTTTATATTACTTTTAATTTTAGGGTCATAGATGCTTTTAAATAATGTAACATTGGGACATGGATTTTATTCATTTATCTAAGTATCCAATTAATGAGTAGTTTTTCTCTATATTTTATTTAATTTGGTTTGTATGACTTTTGGAGTGTCAGGATTTGTTTAACTTTGAATTACATTATTTATTAAGCTATTTTCTTTATGCTTACAAATATTTGACATGTACTACTCTTTTACCGCAATAGAAGTTTTTTTAAAAGTCGATACATCCTTTTAATTACATTTCACTGCAAACGTATTTAAAAAATATTACAAGTGTATGTGCCTCGAGGTAGAAAGGTGTTACATAAATGAATTCCAAAATATTAAGAAAATAA